>NW_024424564.1:29687784-29736830 GCF_017311325.1 Ursus maritimus | reverse complement strand
ATATAGTTTGTATGTAGGGAAAAAGAAATCACAGGCTGAAAATAGACTAATCAGGGGTCCAAGGTAGCTCTGGAGTAGAAATTCTAAACTGTAAAAAAGATATTAAAATGTGACTTTCAATTAGCTTAGAAATGAGCTCTAACACTCTCTGACTATGTCTTCAGAAATAATACCTTTTATTCCTCCAGTAAATAAAAAGTGGGATAGTAAAGGCTAATTTGAAGCTCCTGAAAAGATTCGGTGTCTGTCTGATTTTGTTAACTTCTCAACTAAGTACTGGTACATAATGAAAAACTACTAGGTACCACTGAATTCTTGACAGGAAACATTCTGGGGATACCTGGGTGTCTCAGTCTGTTAAGCGTCTGTCTTCGGCTCAGGTCATGATCCCAGGGTCCTGGGATTAGCCCCGCATGGGGCTCCTTGCTCTGCAGGGAGTCTGCTTCTCCCTCCGCCTGCTGCTCCCCCTGCTTGTGGTCTCTCTCTCCCCTCTCTCTGACAAATTAATTAATGTAATTAAATTAAAATTAAAAAAAGGATTGTGAAGAAATTGTGATATCAAGACTTACAATTCATAATTATAAGCATAACTCCTTTTATGCTTGCTTTCTTCAGCAAGACCAAACTCCATTCAAATCAGTGAGGTTTTTGTTTGTGTGTGTAGAGGTGTGTGGGTGGGGGTGAGGGGCAGTTGAGAAAACGTTTGCAAAGTCCACTGTTATACTAATGAATACATAATGTAAGGTAGGATATAAATAACACTGATTTTCAAAACACTTCGTATCTGCTTTACTTCTAGTGCAGAGTACTTTCAAAGGAAGAGGCCGTATGTTTAAAAACCAGTCACCTTCTTAGATGACTCGTGGACCAGATATCCCATTGCTCTATCAACTGTCCCCCGACCGCCTTAATAGGAACTACTTACCCCACTCAGTGGTCCTCTCCAGTTGTTTCAGCTAAATGGTGGTCAAGTCCCAGGTAAGAGACAAATCTAGGTCACAGCCAGGTTGAACTTTCAGAGTACCATTTTAGGAGAAGTCAAGGGGGAGTGGTGACAGATATGCAAGGGGGAGAAATTATAATCATCCAAAAGGAATTTCCTTAATAAGTTATTAATAAGAGAGTTATTAATAATTTAAGAACGAAAGTCAAGCTCCAGTCCTAGGGACAGGTTGGAAAGCAAACTTGGGTGTAGGGACGGTTTGACTTGGAGCACCTGGAGTCATCTCTGATGCAGGGCAGCAAGGGATGAGCAAGATAATGAGGAGAGTGGGGAGGGAAAGGGGAACAGGGGGGCGAGTGGACGTGAACACAGGAACTTGCTAAACGTTGGCCTCCGGGTGTAGCCTTCTGCATCATCTGCATCAGAATCCTCTAGGAGGGCATGTTTCCGGACAGAGACTCCCAAGCCCCACCCCAGACCTCCCAAGTCACATTGCTGGACGTGAAGCCTCAGAATTTACTTTTAGGGTATCTTGGGCACACGTACATTTGCCTGCAAAATTCCCTACCTGTACTGTTCAGTCTAGTCCTCCAACGGCTCTGTGAAGCTTGTGTGCTATTATTATCCCCTCCTTAAGCAGGAAATGGAATCAGAGAAGCTGACCAGCTCAAGGCACAAAGTTTATGCGTGGCAAAGCCAGGATGCAAACTCAGACCTTCTGCTTCTGGATTCTGTCACTGTTAATCATTATAGGCCAGGGGTGCTCAAACTTTTTCTGTAAAATGGCCAGATAATGATCATTTATGGTACTCTCTGTGGTCTCTGCTGCAGCTGCTCAAATCTGTGTAGACCATACATATACAAGTGGACATGGCTGGGTGTTGCAATAGAACTTTATAAAAACAGGTGCCTGTCTGATGACCCCGCTCTCAACTCAGAATTGCCTTTCGAGGTGTAGTATTCAGAATAGTAGCATCTTGGGATCATATTAGAAATGCAGAAGCTCAGCCCGCTCCAGGCTTGCTGAGTCAGACTCCGCATTTAACAAGGTCCCCAGGTGATTTTTATGCACTTGAAAGGACGAGACCCCTACTCGAGGGCATTTTCAAAAGACTTCCCCCAAAGCTGTCTTTATTGCTTTTTGCTCTCCCTTCTTTCAAGTGCATGACCTCAGCTTCTGACAGTGAGTGTGCTGATTGCCTCCCCTCAAAAAGTTTAGAAGTAAATAATAAAAATCTTTAATCGGGGAAAAAAACCTCTTTCAACTAAATTCTAATCGGTTACTCTTAAGACTTCTTCTACTGTTTTTATTCTTTGCAGCACATAAATAGTCAATGTTCATCTCCAAAAAGTGGGAAGAGAGTGAGAATGGGATTAGTATTTAACTATTTATTTGGTATAGACTTAGGGAAAAGTTGCAAGGATAATCTAAAGTACTCTCCTATCCCCAGATTAATCAATTTTTACATTTGGACATCATTTGCCTCATTATTATGTATCTGTCTAGATAGAGGGAAAGGTAGATAGTTTTTTTCTTTCTCAAAACCATTTGAGAGTAGATTGTAGAAATCATGTCTCTTTACCTCTAAATACTTCAATATGGATTTTCTTAAGAATAAGATAATTTTTTTACATACCTACGGTCCTATTATCAAAATCCAGAAATGTAGTATTAATACACTACCGTTATCTAATCCACAGCCCATATTCAGATTCTGTCAGTGTCCTGTGCAGAATCCGGCATCGTATGTGATTGTCATGCCTCTTTAGTCTCTTTTAGTCTGAAGGGGTTCCTTAGCTTTTCTTGGTGTTTCTTGACCTTGCTATTTTTTTTTAAAGATTTTATTTATTTATTTGACAGAGAGAGAGACAGCCAGAGAGAGAGGGAACACAAGCAGGGGGAGTGGGAGAGGAAGAAGCAGGCTCATAACGGAGGAGCCTGATGTGGGGCTCGATCCCACAACGTCGGGATCGCGCCCTGAGCCGAAGGCAGACGCTTAACCGCTGTGCCACCCAGGCGCCCCTTGACCTTGCTATTTTTGAAGAGTACATGCCAGTTATTTTGCAGAACGCCCTTCATCTTGGCTTGTCGGGTGTTCCCTCATAGTTGCACAGAAGTTATGCATTTTTGGCAGGGATAGCATGGAAGTAGCATCGTGGTCCTCTTGGTGTATCACGCCAGGAGGCACATGATGTCACTTTGTCCCAACATTTGTGATCTTAGTTTCAGTCCCTTAGTTAAGGTGCTCCTTGCCAGTGTTACCTACTATAGAGTTCCTAGTTTTTGACTTGCAATTAAGAAGTTATTTATGGGGAGATACTTTGAAAGAATATAAATGTCCTGTTCTTCATCAAATTTTTACCACTAGCTTTAGCATTTCTGGATGATTTTTTAATCCTGACATTCCTTCTATACGTAGTAGTTGGCATTTTATAAGAAAGAGCTGTCCTTTCTTGCCCATTTTTTTATCCAACTATTAACTTACATCATTATGGGTTCATGGATTCTCTGAGACAATGTTTGTACCAGTCAAGGTGATATCTGCATCAGTGCGCCCTCTATTTGGATGGAGAAAGTGATGTCCAAAGAGGCTAATTGGCTTACCCAAGGTCAGAGAATTAGTGGAGGACTAAAGCCTTCTCTCCAAACCTAGTATTTTCTTCTTATCAATAACTTCCAAATCTGGAGACTGAAGACCTACTGAATCATCTAAAGGGGAATCACGTAGGAAACCCGATAAAATGCTGCTTCTAGGTCTAATCCCCAGGGATTCTGTTTGCTAGGTCTTAATAGAAGGCCTTGCAATTTGTACTGGAAAACAAAACAAAACAAACAAAAGACTTAGAGTCCTTCCTATCTATTTATCTCAGTGCTTTTTAAGAGAAAAATACATATTATGATATTATGTCTTCAAATCAAAGATAACCTGTATTTTTAAGAAACACCATCGGCTTAATAATGGTTTTTAAGGCAAAATAAGAATCAATGCCCCACTGAAGTTACACAGTGTATGTATTTTATACATTTCCGGTTTCATAAGGATGGAAATTTGAAAAACATGAATTTTATACTTGTGGAAATAAGAATATAAGATCTTTGGGGATAACATGACTTTGTATGGATAAAATAATTAGGTAACTATTCTGCTTCATAGCACTGATATTAGTTGCAATTGGTGATTTACTAAGTTCGGCAGTAATGACTTCTCCCGGTGCTGGGTAGTTCTATCAGGGAGTCTCCGTATTTAGTTAGCACCTACATCAGTTGTCCCCAGCCAGCGTTCACCAGCTTGCTCTCTTACCACAATAGGCATACGTCTAAGCAGGGTTTCTCAACCACAAGTGGCATTAGGGACCAGGTTATTTTTGTTGCTGGGGACTTTCCTGTGCATTTGAGGACATGGAGCAGTGTCTCTACCCCCTACATGTCAGTACATCACCCACCCAAGTAGTGACAGGCACAGATGTTTCCATGCAGGGTTGACACTGAAGGGCAAAATCACCCTGGATTGAGAGCCAATTGCATTGTGTCAAGTAGGGACCCCTCAAAAGACAATTTCACCAGGAACTGACCTGTAAACGTGACCTTATTTAGAAAAAGGGTCTTTACGGATGTAGTTAAGACTCTTCAAATGAGATAATCCTGGATATATGTGGAACGTAAGTCCAGTGACCAGTGGCTTGATAAGAGAGAGAGGCAGAGGAGTTTGGGGAGAGAGAGAGACGCAGAGCGGTCCTAAACACAGGGGTAGAAACTGGCGTATGCTGCCACAAGCCAAGGACACCTCAGCCACCAGTAGGAAGAGACGAGGAAAGAGTCTCTCTTCAAGAATTTGGAGAAAGCATGGCTCTGTAGATGCCTTAATTTTGGACTTCTGGCCACCAGAACTTTGAGAGAATAAATTTCTCGTTTTAAACCATCAAGTTTGTGGTTATGTGTCATTGAAGCCCTAGAATACTAGTGCACCACTGGTCTAANGGAAAGAGAAGCTTTAATTCATATTATGTGCGTGTTTATTTAGCTATAACTTGATTCCAGATGAGAGAAATACAATTTGCACTAGCAACAAAATTCGTGGGATGGATATCGAGGTATTTGAAATAATCAAGTAAGGGCTGACCAATCAAACTTTGCAAAAGCTAGGGATTCATTTAAGGTTTAGAAAAAAATTGGAAATAGGTGTTTAGACCTTGCTCACTCTCCTTTTTTCCACCTGTTATCCTCTCTTTCTTTGCTTCTCTCCACATAATGGCATGCTCCCCATCGCAGGGACTGAGGCCACTTATAGTCCCCAAGGCTTACACCTGGAGGGTCCCACTGGCAACGAGAGTCTGACTTCTCTGCCCTCGATTCAGTTTTTAAATTCTGGGAAGAGAAAACAGTGACCTCACCTTGGTCAGATGCTCATTCCAGAACAATCAACTATGGCAGGGGCAGGGCATGGTTGTGTAAAAACTTTGTATTCCTTAATACAACCTTATGGATAGGATTAGAAGGACAATAGTTTGCAGGAGAAAAAAAGATTTTGAGCATCTAAACCCACAAATATCTGCCATTGTACATAAATCAACATGATTAGCTTTAAAGTATAATTTTCACATCAGTATGTTTTTTGGAAAGCATGATGGCAAACGTTAATATTTCCTCCACTCTGAACTTGGTCATTTTGCTAAATGTATGGGTGGACACAATGGTAGTAAATGTGTGTGTGTGTGTGTGTGTGTGTGTATGTGTGTGTGTGTGTGTAGCTATATGTATAAACGTAACTAGAACCATCCAATGGCTTTTAGTGTCATAGCAGTTCAGTAAGTGAAAGAATAATTGAGTCTTCGACAAAGTCCTGGGTGTGAAAAATCCCATAACAGAACTTTTTAGGAGTGAATGCCCCATCTTTGGGACCCAAACAAAGCCTGTAATGAATTATTCAGATGTCCTCCAAAGAGATCTATTTCCAAATTGATTAGAATGATCAAGTATATTGTCATCCTATTTTGAATGAGATATTAAATAAGGTATGGTGAAATTTTAAATTCTCCTCTATTTCTCTCTTTTTTTAAATTAATCCATCCATCCTTAAAAGCCCTGAACTTCCTGCCTGGTAAGTTTTAGTACATCGGGTCCCTTCTCAGCCTATGCTGACGAAGCAGGTCGTTTGTCTCGGTGCCCTATCGGATTACAGAGATTACTGGACACGTTTGCTGTGATCACTCGGTCTAGGAATTTAAAATGCACCATTCTACAATGGAGGTGATGGCCTCCACACATGGAATCTGGCACCTTGTTTGGACAGTAGAAGTGAGACTATAATTGGTGACATCTTACTATCACTTTCTGCTGCGAGGATTATTTTCCTTGTAGTAGACTGTGGCTGAAGACTTTTTGCCAAAGCATAGAAGTCAGCGAATGAGTCTGAGATGAAGGGAGTAAAAAAGAGTGACATTTTAGAAATATGTTCTGAGGGTGTTTTGCACGGTTGTCTCCTCTATTGCATAAAGAACCCTTTGCTCTGGTTCGGTTACTACAGTGATGGATTGGAAGACACGCTGCTGAATCAGGGGCAGACACCTGCTTCGGGACCCAGGGACCTAGCCTCCCAGATGCTGGCAGTGCCGGATGCCAACTCTGACACTTGAATCCCTCTCCAAGACGGGCCTTGGCCCAAAGGGACTACCTGGCTCCGGGGTTACGTCCTGTGTGGGAGTAGCCTGCAGCCTGGGATTCCTCGTGAATGCAGGGGCACGCAGGCACGGACGCCTTGCCTCCATGGGGGTAACTCTGAAGGGCCAGCCTAGCTCAAGAGCTCCGTGTGTGAGGGACACAGTGAGGTGACAGCCACACGGCTACGCCCGTCCCCTGGGGCTGCTCACTCACCCACACAGGTGGTGTTCCCCCAAGTCCGCCCCCAGCCCCGCCCAGTGAGCTACCGCTCTGTACATCTGTGCCTCTGAACCTTGAGGACCCCAACGGAAGACAGAGGGTCATACCGGAGACCTTGAACCCAGAAGCAGTGGATCCGAAACAACTGAGAACAGAATTCTGGTAAAAAGTGTGCGCTCAGAAGGGATTCTACGCTGATGCTCTAGCTCCGTCCTAGTAGCCAACCAGCGAGTTCTGGAAATCCTGCCCCATCTCTGGTTCTCTAAAAGGGAAATAAACTGCAAAGGAAGGATGAAAGGCAGAGAAGGAGAAAAGGAGGGAAGTGGGTGGGAAGCGAAGAAAAAGAAAAAAGTGAGTCGAATAAACTGAGTCTGCTTTGCAGTTTTAGACTTTTGAGAGTTCTTGTTAAGTGTTGCAATGGTGGTTTTTAGAGTAGAGTTACCATTCACTGGCTACCTGTGAGAATCTTGCTGCTTTGCGCATGCTCTCTCCAAACCTAAAACCAGTACTGCAGGGGAGCTAATATTATCAGAGAGGTTAAGTGATTTACCCAAAGGCGCAGAGCTGGTAAAAGACAAATCAGGAATTTAAAACGGCCCTTGGCACTAAATCCTGCTTTCTTTCCTCGAAGCCAGGTGCTGCCTCTCTTCCCAGCCCCACGCCAGGAGCAAAGTTTAACTTTACTTTGAAAGATAGCGGCTGTATTACTTGGGACTCTTTTCTCAGCAAGGGACAGAGGCTCATTTCAAACCAGCTGAAACACAGAGGGTAATTTAGTATGAACGAGGATACCGAGATGTTTCGTGGAAACTAAGAAAAGAACATTACTTGATCTCAGAAAAAAAATTGGAACCAAGGACAACAAAACTGTTAGGATTCACTCTCTCTTTGCCACATGTGGAAAACATTACAGCCAACATCTCTGGAACTCGACAGCTCCGAGTAGCAAGATCGGCCTATTTTCTTTGTCCCAAGGAAAAAAAAAAAAAAATCCCACTTCATTAGCCAACCCTGAACCAATCACCCCTGACCTGGGATCAGAGTTACAGTAGAATACGTTTGTCTTGACTATTCCCTGTGAGTAGAAACAGCAAGGAGAGAGTGAAGATTTTAAAAAGAGGAAGAGGAATCTGTATCACCGTAGAGATGCAGCGTACGTACTCGCAATTTACGAACTTGATAAATGTGTTCTCTGAGAAGCTTTCCAATTTTCTTTAGATATCTCTCAAACATATCACCACAAAATTTGGTAATTCCGTGAAAGAGGGCAGGCAGGGTTAGCTGGGGAAGCACCCCGTCGTACCTGGATTATTACAGAACCGTGGCGTTGGCGTTGGCACTGGGCGCTGCAAAAGAAAGGGGATTGAAAAGACAGAGCAGGAAGTAAAGTCCGGTCCATTCTGGAAGCTAAAACTTCCCTCACCGAAGCAGGAAATTAATTTCTTCCTGATCATGATGGCTGAAGAGATTGACTAAAAAGCATAGGTGATGAAAAGGTCTAAGGTCCATTTTTCTGACGGCATTGTTGGGGCAGTCCTAAGAGAAACGGAGCAGAGTGTGTGCACTTTCTGCGGAAGTGAGTTAATAATCAGATATATACTTATTCACATATGCTTCCAAACGTTTCCCCTCCAGACTGGTCAGAGAGGGGCCCCCTGATGGAGCCAGGGTTTCTCTCCAGGCCCTTCTTAAAGACCTGATGGCAGACCCACCTTCAAAGTACACAAAAGGACAAAAGGGCCTTTCATTCTACCCTCCCTGGAAGAACTTGAGTTTGAAAATGGCTATTTGTTCCCTCTGCGACATATATGTCTGATAATATGCACGGGCATGCAGAATTGACTGCCTGCATTATGTATGAATTAGACCCCACTCTTGTTTGGCAACAGCTGGAGGGGTTTTTTTTCTCCTCCAGATGCCCAGCTGCAATAGGGCCCCTCCCCCCCTTCAGCATGTACACACACACACACACACACACACACACACACACGGGCACTGGGGACAATTGTCCTAATTTACCAGAACCCAAGGACCATGATAGCCAGGGCAATGTGTTTTTGTTTGAGTTGCCTTTCTTTTATTAAAATTTGTTTTTCTTCCACATTTCACTGCTGCGCTGCTCCGAATGGAACAAAGACTCTAGCCAAACAAGCACCCCAGTCATCACCTTGGTTCCTGCTCACAGCCACAGGCTTCTCAAAGCACTGTGTTTTCAAGCTGTTGGCTGGATGGTCTCCCTGGGGAAATGCTTGCCACTTTTAAAGATGTGTTGAGCCAAGAGAAACTAGGATAAAGGCACCATTGGGTAGTTTTTCTTGTTGTTGTTTCTTTGTTTGTGAGCCATTATCACCAAGTTCCTGATCTCTTTTGCTGAGAACAAGGCATTGCAGGGGGGATTTAGAAAAAAAAAAGTTATAAATATGATATGACTTACGCAGGTCTAAGTCGAAGTACCCTCTAAATGACACTGTTTTTAGGACGAAAGCTGCAAAACCCAGATAAGTATCTGGTCATTTGCAAAATATTTTAATGAAACAAATATTAAAGCATTGGGGGATTGGAGGGTCTGAGTCATTGCCTAAATTTTGCAATTCCCCCTGGATGTTCTCCATCCTACAACATAGCTTGTATGTCAAAGAAAGAAACATTATATGTTAGAAAATGTTATGGGGAGTGATGTAAGTTTGCTTCACTCTATTTAACAGAAGGGAATGTGTTTGTAGGCCCATAAACAACTTAATCTATGGGCTGAAAATATCCTACCAAAAGTGACCCCTGCTACCTTCACCCCCCAAGAAAGCCTCCTAGAATAAGCTCCTCTTGAAATGTTTCCCAAAAAGAGGAGCCTTTGTACGGTGGCCTCTTGTAGACTCAGATGAAAACATAATAATCTTTGATCAGTGTGGCTGCCTAGTGGAGAAAGCGATATGAAGAGTCTAATGACCGTTTTCTTACTGAAATGTCCTCTATAGCAGAGGTCAATCATCCAGCCACTTTCTCCATCAAACAGCTCAAAAGAATAAGGACACACAGGTAATCTCCTTCTGTAGCTCACCAAATTTCTGAGGTCAAAGCATTTATGCAGTGAGGTCTTTCAGTACCATTAACCGTGAAAATATCCAATATCAAAATAATTCTGAATTTCAAAACCAATTTGAGTTTTAATCTGAGTATTCAGGGTATTCACCCTTGATATTGAAGCATCCAACCACCAGTTCACCTCAAATCGGTCAAATTGATGAGGTCAGTGATGTTAAATAAAAGACCGCAATGTGCTGTCACCATTGTTTGTATGATGTTTTCTGCTTTTCTCATTATTCCCTCAGTACAGAGCTTTGAGACAGGGCCTTGGTATCTATCACAAAACATGGAAGCTTCTAGCTCTTATTGCTCACCGCTTTCCACCCTTTCAGCAGTGGTGTGGGGTAGCGGAGAGGGTGAGGATGTTGGAGAGATACAAGAGGAAAGAGCAGTATCGTGCATAAAGTGGAACATGAAATGGCTCTCATCAGCATGGTGTTGAGCCAGACCATCCTTGGAATTAAGAAGACACGTGTTTTAATTTCTAGCTTCACTAACTTTTTAACAGTTTTCTCTTTGAGCCCCATTCCTAACACAGAGATAATAGCATCTTCCTTTTAGAGTATTTTTGTTGGACGGGGGAGCACCTAGCTTGGTGCTCAGTAAATCTAGGTTACTCGTTTCTATTGTTCAGTTCTCTGCTGACATTGTCCTGAACCCCAGCTTATTTGTCTAAGACCCTACGTCTAGCTCTATGGTCTATACTAAGGTTTTGCACTTCTAGATCGATCAATCCTACAGAACCATGCTGCTGTTTTAAGAATCAACCCGGGGGTGGGGGTGGCCTGGGTGGCTCAGCTGCTTAAGCATCTGACTCTTGATTTCTGCTCAGGTCATGATCTCAGGTCCCTAGAACTGAGCCCCACATCAGGCTCCGGGCTCAAGTCTGCTTCTCTTCCCCCTCCCTCTGCCCCTCCCCACACTCACCACACTCATGCACACATTCTCTCTCTTTCTCTAAAATAAATAAATAAATCTTAAAAAAAAATCAACCCAGAAGACATTATTGGTTGCCCCCCTCCCCATAGCCATATTCCCCCTTCCTTCTTGCACGTACAACTCCGGTTTGTTCAGATATCAGATAATGATGTATTCAACAAAGACAGTCTTCCCCAAAGCTCCAGGGGTTTGGTTCAACTGGACTATGGTTAATCCATTTCCCTTTGCTAGTGAGTCGTTGAAGGATGTGCATGAGACTCAGTTCTGACCAGTCAGATATAAGAGGAAATCTGGTAAGTGGTATGGGAAATATTTTTCTTCCCCAATAGAAAGAAAGAAAAGAGGTGAGGGCAACAGAACTGCCTTTCCTCCTCCTCTCACCTGATTTTCTGCTCTGCCCTTAGACTTTGCCATATGAAGATTTAGTATTTGGATCTGAGCAACACAATATATTGCCACCCGCGGTGAGGGTAATGCCTAGAGAAAACACAAAGAAGCAGGCCCATAACCCTTGACGTGATTGAGCTATTAAATTAAACAACCTTGCAACTACCAGACTCAAGAATTCTCATTTTGTGGGATGATAAATCTCATTTAATTAGGTTTTCTATTTCTTACAGCTGGGAGCATCATAACTGACACACATCCTGCGTTCTGTGCTCTTCCTGTGATGTTTGCTGACCAACAGGGCCTCCCTGGATTTGATGGTGGTGTAGCATTCCAGTCTCTGTCTAACCCAGCTGTACTTCCTTCTCTGTTTCAAGATGCTGGGAAACTACTTTGGTCACCTTACAAACTTGAATCACACGGTCACTCAAACAACTCCTAGTTAGGTTTATGATGAACTCCTTTTCGTTCTTCAAAATACTTGATACACTCTTAGGATCCATTGTGTTTTAGACGATATGTAGAAAATTTTCTTAATTCTCTTTTCAGTAAATCCTCAATAGTCTGGTGTATTTGTCCAGTTGTATAGGTGACAACATCAAGACTAAGAGAGACTTTAAATTTGGCAAAATATGTAGCATAAAACAATAAAATTTATCTCCAGTTAAAGAAGAAATTAGGGGAGGGAATCATTAAAAATATTGGCATCCAATTTGATGAATACTCTTGGGTTTATATGAATTCAGATATCATGATATCTGTGATTAATTAAACATGGTGGCAAAATCTTTGGGAATTTATTTTGATCAATAGAATATGAAGAAAGTAATTCTATAACTTCTAAGACTGGGCCATTGAGATCTACAGCTTTTACCTTCATACTTGGAATGTCCTAACTTGGAAACCCAGCTTTAATATAGTAAGAAACACAAGTCATATGAAGGACCATATGGAGGAGCACCTAAGTGTTTCTATGGACGGTCCCAGATGAGCACCCAGTCAACAGTTCATACCAACTGCTAACCGTGAGAGTAAGCTATCTTGAATATTCCTGTTCAGTGAAGCCTCTGGATGAGTGCAGTCCTGGCTGATACCACATTGGAGCAGAGAACCACCCGCTGAGACCAGTGACTGCACAAAATATAAGAAATGGTAACTGTTATATGAAGATGCTAATTTTTGGAATGTTTTCATGACATAGCGATAGATTGCTGAAACTCTACCTAAGCATGCAAAATCAGTTTCCAGTGATGTCCAGTCAATGAGCTGTCAGGAGAAAGAGGGAGGGGAAAGGGAACAAACCTTGATTGTAGAACTAGCCCATCTCCAGAGTGATACCCCTGCCATGGCTGATTTCAAGCTCCACCGCCATGTCAACTGGCTCACATAATTCCTGAAACTTTAACAATCAGCTCTCGTAAGCCAGTACAAACCAGCATGAGCCAGTTCCACCCCATCGCTGACATTATCCTGAAATAAATAATACTTATTTTATCATTTTGAGCCCCAGACCTTCTCTGCCATGTAATTCAAAAAACATAATGTATCCCATTTGCATAGTGTTTTATGTTTTATAAACCATCTATTTTACATATCATCTATTTCAATTATCACAAGAACCAAGAGAGAGTGTTATTATATCACTCTAATGAAATAAGGATGCTGAAGCTTACAGAATAATTGCCAAACGTGCACTCAGATCTTTTCTCTCCAGAGTCGGGATTCCTTGGAACTGCACAAATTTTACAGGATAGATCCCCCCAATTCTGCTCACCATTATAACCCTTTCCCTCCGCATTTCCTAATACTGAGTGTATAATGCCTTTGAATACAAAGGGATAAAAGGCTACAATTCATTGCATATATTGTATGAAGGTCTTTCTGGATAACCGTCCAAAGACCAGTTAAATTCATTTACTAGTCTACTTGGGGCCAGCTTCTTATTCGTTCTCAAGCTCAAAACATATTGTATTCTGAGCCCATGCTTTGAAGAAATCTAGTAATAAAGAGAGTTGTCTGTGGGAGGTCTGTTCCTTGTTGTTTCCAAATAATCATTAAGTGGACATATGGTGAATTGAATCCATACCAACATTTCTGAACCTATTCAATTTTTTTAAAACAGAACTAGAGGGTAACCAATTTGTAAGCATTTTCAGAACTTTCCCATTGAATTTAGGTTTTTAATTATCCCAATTCTCATCATATGAATTAAGAGTTGAGTATAAAAGAAAATGGATCTTTGCAGAAAGATAGCCAAACCTAACATGCCAGGTATAGGGTTTGGGATTATATGTGTTGCTTCTAAATTAAATGCTTTCAACAGTGATCTAGCATTAAAAATTACAGTTTTCGGGGCACCTGAATGGCTCAGTTGGTTAAGCCCCCCCCCCCTTTGATTGCGGCTCAGGTCGTGATCTCAGGGTCATGGGATTGAGCCCTGTGTGGGGCTCCATGCTCAGCAGGCGGTCAGCTTGGGATTTCTCTCCCTCAGACAGTTTTCGTGTGGCCTTTCCAGCATTTGCAAATCACAAACATGACTTACGGAAAGCAATTTATTTCAGTGGCTGGGCTCTCCAACTGCCTATAATTTGATGATAAATTGAGAATATCCTTTTGTGGCGGAAGGTATGCAGGGAGAGAGGGGGATTGGTAGGAGAGAAGGTGGGAACTGTGGTCCATCTTTCCTGAGGAACCAAGTCACAAGGTGAGTAGTACCTGTTTACATTGACTTCGTCAGCATTTCAAAGCCTATATATCAAGGGGGGGTTTTCACCATCTTGATAACATTAGGCTCAGTAAATACTATTCCCTGTGTGCCCCAGAGGAAAAGATCAAATTACCCCAACAAACTTAGACAGTTGAAAGATTTTAGTAATTTTCCCATCTTATTTTCTCTCTCTTTCTCTCTGTCTCTGTCTGTCTCTGTCTCTTCCACACACAGGATAAATTGCTCTTAAGGAAAGTTATAATGTGATAAAATTAGGTTATACTTCGATAATAAATGATTATTCAAATCTTTTGGAGACATACTATTCCAGTGTCCACAGTCCTAGAATCTTCTCCTTTGTGTTTCTGGAGAAGGGAAAAGGGCTTCTAAAAAAGCCATGGGTTCCAGCCTTTAATGGGCTTTGAAAAATACCAGACTTGAGGGTAGTAAGTTGATGCCATTAGGAAAATTCAATAATATTCTTATTTTCCTATTATCATAGAGGCATCTGCTGCTTGGGGAGAAATAATGAGATGAAGTTTTCTTTCCTACACATCAGCACCATTCTGAGAGCTTTCGGAGAACTGTGTCTGCGGTGAAGAACAGCTCCAGGTCAAGGGCGGATTGGGTCCTGTGTAACCAGACATACCGACTCCTGCCTGCCTAGTCTGGAAGCGGAAAGTTGACATGCGGTTCTCGGACACAAGTTCTGACCTGACAAAGCAATATAATCTTCTCAAATAAGGTCAGAATGGCTAGAAAACCTCAGCTCTTTACTACTGAGCTGATTTTCAGAGCCCAAGGGCCTGTTTATTTTCTATCGACAAACTCCCTCAACCTTCCCTTCATTCTCGGAAAATTAAAAAATCAATCAATAAATAAATTCGGAGAGGCTCTGAAACTTTTCCAAATTAAGAACATCCTTCTGATCTTGTTTTCTGATTTGCAGAGCACCCTGTAAGTTTTGAATGCCTATCTTTTAAAAACATCATCTCAACCTCACCAGAATTCCCTGTTTTCAATTATAATTCTTACCACATCTCTTTCCTGGGGATCAGGTTTTAGAAAACAGAGTCAATTAATGGCAGACACCAGTCAAAATTCTGTGTTCCTTCGGGATCCCAGTTTCCAAAAAGTCCTCTCGGTGAGGGAGTTAAACGCACATCCATCACCGCGGTGGAAGGGACCTGTCGGTACAAAAAAAATCCCTGCCAAGGGCATTTCTTTAATATGTTTGGAATTGTAAGAGGGAGAGGATTTTCTCTTCAAACTCCAGCCTCACATCCGTTGGAGCTGATGAATTCTGCACGTCCCTGGGATTTGCGGGAGGTTACAGAACAAGATTACACACCCTGGTGATGTATTTACTGCAAGGACAAGCCGGGCACAGCTACGGCTTCAAACCAGAAATGTGTAGAAAGACTGTCGCCGTGAAATACGGAAGGCTATTATCTCAGAGCACATCCTCGTGTACCTGGGAAATGAAGCCAATCAATTTTGCTTTTCTTTCTCATTGTTGTTGGCTTAATGTAATTTAGTCAAAGAGGAGGAAAACTGGTACCTGACTGTATTATTTTCTCATGTAAAAACAGGGCCGAGAGAAAAGGGTGCCCAGCGATAGGGATTTTACGCAGTTAACTGGTTTGCAAAGAATGACATGAAAGCAAAGCTCTCGGGTTGTGCAAAAAATGGAAGGTTGGGGTTTTCCTGTCCTTTTAGGATTAAGCTGCAAATGTCATTTAACGTTGAATGGCTCTAGAAATGATACCACATTGAATTTCTCAAGTGACTTCCCCAGACGTTCTTTCTTTCCTTTTTTTTCTTTTTTGTTTTTTGCCTCCCAGTTCCTAAATAATTATGCTGAGGGCCGTGTGGATGGAGCAGTTAGCGAAGCGGACAATGTCCTCGTGGAGTCCATAACCTTGTTGGGAAAAGGACATTAAAAGAAAAAGTAGAAGGACAGACATAGTAACAGAGTTACAAGCCTTCGTGAACTAGCCCAAGGTACTCCAAGAGAGCACACTTACGGGCCTCACGTTTACGTGTTTGTTCGCTTTCTCTGTCAATCAGTCTGTGAGATTTGTGATTGAAGCAGTGTGTTATTTAAACTATTTTTTCAAAAATCTCTGTGTTTTATCATTAGGTTCCCAGGGCCTTGCCCACTGCATGGCACAAAGAAGACACTTGACGATCTTTGCTAGTGATGTTGGTTGAGTAAAATGACAGCTGCCGAATTACTCGTGTAACCCTTACACAAATCACATGAGCTAAATTTGGCGGGTATTCACGCCCCTTTTTACTGATAGGAAAACAGGAGAAATTAAATGGTTGGCTCAAACTCTCTCGGCTAGTCAGAACAGACTGAAACAGGTCTTTGGATTCTGAAACCACTGGTCTCTCCCCAGACAGCACTGCTTCCAGAAAAACAGGTAATGTAAAGGCTGAAAATAATCCTGATGAAAGGAAAGGACTATATGTGCTTGTTTGTCAGTCAGTAAAGGGGAAAGGAAAACAAGGAGGAAAACTTCAGAGTTATGCCTGAATTAAAATGTATCCAATTCACCCTGAAATGAAAATGCTACGGGATAAAAGCCAAAAACTTTCTTAGCTTTTTGTATCTCCAGCAACCTATATTTAAGCAGATGTATTTCTTTTTAAAGAAATCTCCTATTCAAGCTTTTGAAAGGGAAGATTTGCCTTTTAATGGGAGATCTTCATTCCATCGTGAAGATAAAATACAACTTTACAAGTTTGGTTATTTAGTCTCAATTTTAGCAGATTTTCCCCCTAAAGTACATTTAGCATAAAAAAAGACGGAGTCTGCAGTGTATTTGAGGCCACACATTCATAGGGGGTGACTGAGCTTGGGCTTGCCATGACAAAGTACCACAGACTGGGTGACTTAAACAACAGAAATTCTTTTCTCACAGGTCTGGAGATGGGGAAGTCCAAGATCAAGGTGTTGGCTGGTGAGAGTTCTCTTCCTGGTCTGCAAACAGGCTCCTTCTTGCTGTGTCTTCATGTGGCAGAGAAAGAACTGTCTCTCTCTTTCTCCTTCTTCTTCTAAGGCCACTAATCCCACCAGGAGGGCCTTATCTTCATGACCCTCTCTAATCTCAATCCCTTCCCAAAGGCTGCATCTCCAAATATTATCACAGTGAGGGTTATGGCTTTAACATACACATTCTGGGAGACATGGACCTTCAGTTCATAACAGAAACTGTAACTAGAAACTATTTTTAAGAAATGAAACTAATTCTATGACACACATGCACATACTCACACACACACACACACACACACACACACACACACACACACAAGACTCTAAGCCACGCTTTGAACCTTTGACAGGAGGACCGTACATAAAGTTATGCCCAACCCTGAGGCACCGAATCTAAATAATAAACATTAGAGTGACAATCCACAACAGAAGAGCAAGTAAAGCTGATCAGGAATGGTTCATGCATTTGCCATTATTGCTAAAGAAATCAGAGATAGTTAGACATAAATACGCCAGCAAGAAAGTCCAGCAGTGATGTAACTGGTCCAGAAGAGCCTTTTGAATTTAACTTGAGCATCTTAGAGCTGTAAGAGCTGAAACATCCTTGTTTTAAAAGGGTGTGATGTTCATGGAATCCATTTATTTGAAATTTCAAAGTATTCCATTGACAATGGCTTCAGATTTATTACCAAAGGGGAAGAAAATGAGCACATTTTTTTTTTATTTTGCTATGTTCTCGCTAATGAGCAGAAACAAAACAAAGAAAGGATGAATTGTAAGGCTGTTATATTTCAGCCTTTGTGAAAGAAACATTGAGGACCAACATAACCACCAGCCAACCAAAATGTTGCCTTAATTCATTGTAATATTAAGAATAAAAACCTGCACATGTGTGTATTGGGTTTGATTTGTGTCCTGCCTACTTTCAAATAGAATTTGTGGTGGCTAAAACAATAAATCACTATATTTGTTAGCCCATATTGGATTGCAAGGTCCAGAAAACCCCAACTACAATGGTTTAGGCACAAAAGGGAATTTATCAGCCCCCGTAGTGCAAGTCCTGAGGTAGCACGCCCACCTAACACGACTAGATCCAAAGATTCAAAGAAGTCATTAGGCGGTTTCCCTGTCTTCACATCTCAGGTCTGCTTTCCTTTGGGTTGGCTCCATTGTCAGGAGCAAAATGGCGGCCAGAAACTCTAGTTTTTCATCCCATATTCTTGGGCATTCTAGTGGAAAATTAATACCCTCTTCACAGGCATGTTAATGAAAGTATTTAAATGTGCTTTGAGAGGCCTGACTTATGTCATATCATTAATTGTGGTTGGAGCAACAGAGCACAGAGACTGGACTGGTCTGTGTCACCATCCCACCCTTGGCTCTAAAAGACCAGGATTAATCCCCTCTAACCCAAGTGGACTGAGAATGGGGGAAAGGAAGGAACCAAGAAATAGTGACATTCTATTACCACAAAAAGGGGTAAATCGACTTCAGGTAGTTGAACACAACAGATGTCTACCACAGCCACAGTATAATAAAATTGAATCACTGACAAATATTGAACAGCAAAAGTCTCATATAAAGGTGGTAGTGGTCTTCCAGGGTGTGGAGGGAAGGAAGGGGGGATGGTACGTCACAGAAACCCAGACTGAGAACACTACAATGATCAAGTATAAAACTTTGTTCTGAGTTTCCTAGAGGCCAGGGCAAGGAGAGACCCTCAGTGGATCATGTGAATCTCCTAATCTAAGGAAAGGAAGCTCCCGGCTTGTTGATTGATACAGATCCTTTCCTGGCTATGAATTCTGAGAATAATTTGTTTACAAAGCCTTCAAATAAGAAGTACTCCACAACGTAATGAGGTGCCATGTTTTCAAAAAGCAAGATGTCAAATAGAGCAAGATTTCCTTTTGCTCAATGAAAGCGAGAACACAGAGTTACACCGTAGCCCTGTAAAGTCGATTATTCAAGAGGCTAGTGTGACAGGGTCCAGCTGTGTAACTTGATGAAGGACTCATAGGTAGAAAACCTGCAGTGAAATGCTAGCCCTGCCACTTATTAGCTCAGTCACCTTAGCTAAGTCCCTCTCATTCTCTAAGCTTGTTTTTTAATTATAAAGAAGGAGTAATAATATCTATATTTTTGACAATATGTGAGAGTTAAATTTTCATAGGAAAGTACTTTTAACTCTTTGACATATATTTGTAGATATATAAAGTATTTTCATCAGGCAAATGATACTCTAGGATCTTCTAGATGAAGTCAGATGGCATTATATATATTTTATAATTGATTATATAAAATGTTCAGCTGATGAGCCATTAAATAGTAAAAGGCTATTTTCGGTTTTCGTGAAAGCCTTTTTTACTGCCCCTCTTTCATTATTTTGCTCTTAAACTTCCTGTTTCAAATAAGTGAGGTGTCCCCAACAAAAGAAACAGTTGTTATTTTAAGGTAGTGACCATAACACTGAATAAAGCTTTGTAGACATTATTATTACCAATACAGTCCTTCCTCCCACGTTACCTCTACCAATCGCTACAATGTATTGGGCATTTAGTATTGGCCAGAAACAAAGTGAAACACTTTTGCATACACTGAAAACACAATCCCTAGACTAGGAATGAGGAGAAGGGTGGTTTTTCAAACACCCCTCAAGAGTGATATAACATTAGCCTTACCACTCATTTCTGGCTCTGTTTTTCCAGGCATAGAAGGATATGACTGTACATGGTAAAGGCTTCCTTCCAGACTTTAGCATCCTATTTTTACTTTGCCAGGGCTGATTTAATGATGAAAAGGTTGCTTCTCACATTTGTGGTATACTACCATAAGCACTGTTATCCTGGTTCTGAATTGGTACTTTTTTTTTTTAAGATTTTATTTATATATTTGACAGAGAGATAGAAAGCACAAGCAGGGGGAGCAGCAGAGGGAGAGGAAAAAGCAGGATCCCCACTGAGCAGGGAGCCCCATGAGGGGCTCAATCCCAGGACCCTGGGATCATGACCTGAGCCGAAGGCAGACGTGTAACCCACTGAGCCACCAGGTACTTTTTTTATAGAGTTCTCTTTGGCAGTTTATCAGAAGCAGTGCCATTTTTCTCTCCAACGAACCCAATGGACAGTTCTTCCAGAGGAGAGACCATGTCTTCTGCAATTAATGGAAATTTGTGGAATGTGTTTTTCTTAAGCATAATAGTAAAGACCCAACAAGTTTGTGTTACTGTCTTTTTTTTTTTTTTAAGATTTTATTTATTTATTCGACAGAGATAGAGACAGCCAGCGAGAGAGGGAACACAAGCAGGGGGAGTGGGAGAGGAAGAAGCAGGCTCATAGCAGAGGAGCCTGATGTGGGGCTCGATCCCAGAACGCTGGGATCACGCCCTGAGCCGAAGGCAGACGCTTAACCGCTGTGCCACCCAGGCGCCCCAAGTTTGTGTTACTGTCTTAAGCTAGTGGGTGGTGTTGTGTTTCCAAGGGAAAGTTCATTTCTTTTTTCTTTTTAAATTGTTATTAATTATTTTAATTATTTTTAATTAACTATATTCAATTATTTTAATAAAATCAAAATTTTATTTAAAAATTTATTGAGGTATAATGGATGCAACATTATTTCTTAAGTTCTCTAATAGTTCATCGGTTTTCATCAGTTAAGATCATAGTTAATGTACCAATATGGCATTTAGCACTGGCTTTCAGCTTTGGATACATGTTATAAACACTGGGGAGCTTTAAAAAAAATCAATGCCTGAATCCCACCAGTACAGATTCTGAAAAAATTGGCCCGGGGACGGCCTGGAAATTGGGATTTTTTACTAAAGCTCTCCCAGATAATTCTAATATGTAGTCAAAATTGGGATTTACTGGTCCATCTGGTGTTGTCAGTGAGGCAGGGCATCCCATACTTGAAGATAGCATGTGCCGAGCGGGACGAGTAGTGGAGGTGCTGTTGGAAAAAGTCAGCAGGGTTGACCCGTCAGGCCCCAACCAACATTTACGAGATATGTAAAACCAGTAGTATACAAAATGACTGGTTGTAAGGAGGATTTTTTACTTATGCACGTTATTTGGAGGACTTGGCCACGGAGGAAAAATAGAAATGTATGTCGTCTTCAATGGAAAAAGCCTATGTGAGTCTTTCTTTTCTTCCCTGTTTTTAAATTGTCAAAATCTAGAGCAGACACCTGGAAAAGATGAACTGTATTTGCCCTCCCACCCCCTTTAGGTGGTCCTAAATTTTCTTTTCTAATTTGGAGGTTTTCTGGACATGGTTTATAATATCATTGTATCCTGCAGGGTCTATTTTAATTGACAGAACCAATAGACACAAGAAATTCTTTACCAAAATGAGAAACCAACTCGAGGTAATCCTTTGGGAATTTCTTTGCTTTCTTAGATAAACTCCAATGCACGGTCCTGCCCTGGCATGTTTGGGAAATTATACCCATTATGTCTCTTTGTTGGCTTTTTAAACATGCTTTTTTGATGTCTTGCAAAATTTTCTGTGCAAAGCTAAATTGATTCTGCACGGCAAAGATAAACCCCAATCCAGAAACTGAAAAGAAAATGTTTGTGTGGTTGAGGTGCGTATTTATAGAATTCCTGATTGGGGGGTTGAGAGCCAGAGGGGCAGTGGTTCTGCTATGGTGGATACAATAGCCCTTTTTCGGGTCTATCACACGAGAGGTTTTCATCTCCACCACGAAGCTGGTCAGGCCTGGTCTACAATATGGCTGGCATTTGTGCTCTTTCTTCTATCTGCTTGTGACTTCTTGGATCAAATGTTGAGGTTAAGTGTACAAATAATATGGAAGGAAGTAATGCTTGAGGTTAATGTTTGCAGGAAAAACCAGGGAGGGGACTTTTTGCTAAAGGTTTTTTTGAAAAGCTACTCTACTTCCTACAGACCGATAGAGCAACCCAAGATAAGGGGTTTTCACTAATTTTTTTTTTCAATTTTATAGTGACCACAAAAATGTATTTCATACTCTGAAGAAGAGAAAAATATTCAAACTAGTCACAGTGTTATACTACTTTGTTTCCCTTTCTATTTCACAATACGATGAAAGAAAACGATTGGAAAATTAAAAGCATAATGTAAATAAACTTCCTCCCCACTAGCATTTAGGGGTTAAAAAAAATAGGAAAGGCCACTAATCATTATATATTCACTGATACCTGAAGATTTCAGAGATTTTTGTTTCCTGGTCTTGATTTACCTATTGGTAAGAGTCCTTAATATATATTTCTCAGCCTTTATCACTGTTAAATAATCTGTTAGGGGCATGTGTGTGTGAAGGCAATTTAGAAATGAAGTAATAAGTTTTCTTTTTTTTTTTTTTAAAGATTTTATTTATTTATTCGACAGAGATAGAGACAGCCAGCGAGAGAGGGAACACAAGCAGGGGGAGTGGGAGAGGAAGAAGCAGGCTCATAGCGGAGGAGCCTGATGTGGGGCTCGATCCCATCACACCGGGATCACGCCCTGAGCTGAAGGCAGACACTTAACCGCTGTGCCACCCAGGCGCCCCTAAGTTTTCTCATAATACAATTATTTCTTCGAAAGGTGAATTTTATTAAACCATAAGATACGTGTAAGAAATTTTGGCTGTCAAGAATAGAAACCAATTTTGGCTAGTTTCAGCAAAAATCAAGCTTCATGGCAGGGATGTTGGGGCAATTTCACAGTACCTACATGCTGTGAGATGTCAGTGTTATTAGGCTGCCTCTAAAATGGCCCTCAATGACCCCTGACTCCTGATATTTATTGCATGTCCTAGTCGCCTCCCTATGGGGGTAGGCTGGGTCTAGTGACTTCTAACGAATAGAACTCAGCAGAAGTGATGGTTTGTCTCTTCCAAGATGAAGTTTAAAAAGACTGTGGCTTCCATCTTGTTCTTTCTCTTTCCACTCTGATGAAGGCAGATGCCTCATTGTGAGCTGCCCTATGATCAGCTTACGTGGCAAGGAATCAAGGGCAGCAGCCTCTGACCAGCAGCTCGAGAGGATCTGAGGTTCTTGATATAACTCTTGGCAAGAACAGAATCCTGCCAACGGCTGTGAGCGCCTGGAAAACATCCTTCCCTAGTGGAGACGTCAGCTAAGACTGTAGCTTTGGTCAGCACCTGGGCTGTAATTTTGTGAGAGACCTGGAGACAGAGGATCCAGTTAAGTCCTGTCTAGATTCCCAACTCGAAGAAATGGTGGGAAAATAAATGCTCTTCATTAATTTAGTTTTGAGTTAAGTCCGTTACACAAAGATAGATAACTAACATAGTCAGTAAGAAACTGGTGGAGCACTGGGGAAATCACCAAGTGCGTTTTTCTGCTCCTTGATTCCCTTTCACTTTGGGTGTCTGTCTCATCTCTGTCGTCACCAAGCCACTTGGCCTGTTCCTCCGTACCAGGGATATCGATGGCTCCTATATTTACCAGCTCTCAGTTTCTGTCATACAAAGGGAAATTAATGTATTTTTAGGTACATTTCCAAACCTCTAATGCCAGGAATCAGGTTGGCTGACCTTGGACCAGGGCCCACATTGGAGTCAGTTGTCTATGCCAAGGGGGAAGCATAAAAGGAAGAGACTGTGATTGACCTTGCTGGATCAAGTATACTAAGATAGCAGTACCGGAGTAAATATGAAGACTGAGGAAGGTAGGTAGATTTGCAATTCGTCTCAATACTTTGTTCGCTTTGGTCTATTGTTTATACAATTTGAATTACTACTATATATTAGTAGTGTATTTGAATTACTAAACTAATATATGCCATCACTCTAAAAAAGTAAGTGTAGAAAAGTGAAAGTTCTCTAAAATGACTTTCCACCTAGAAAATGCATCATGTGAAAGTTGAGATTTGTGCAAGGTACATGCCAAGAAGTAGAAGGTAATAGACACTGACATTCTTGATTATTCAGGAAGGATATGGTTTGACATTTAAGGCCAACTGAAGCTTCTTACCCCGATCATATCGCAAGCTCCTTTGGGCCTCCACTCTCTATGTATTGTCCTACATGTGCGGAAAAACTGATACAATTCTGGCAAACGGGGGAAAAAACCCCACTAAGAGCAGTTGGTTGGACCAGGATAACGAGTGTTTACCAAGCTGCAGGGTTTACCGAGCTGCCCTGTGTAACCGTGACAACTGACAAGGTCCCTTCGGAACTGCCTGCACATAGAAGAGCAGGACGTTGACTTGTAATCAAACAACGGAGACAAAACAGGGTGGCTTTGCTGCTGTCTCCCTGGGGTCCAAACAGAACAAGTGCTGGAAAGTTATGTTATAGTTTGACCATCAGACTGGCTTCGTATTTCAAAAGCGTTTTGTAAAAATTGCTCTGAAATCAGAGAAAATAAGCATACTTTTTGGTGTACTGGGAGTATCCGTGATAGACTGGAAGAAGGCATCCTGTGGGACATGGCCAGGGTGATCTGATCACGCTCGCAGGATGCTGACGGGCGGCTGGCACGTACACAGCTTGTATCTTGGAATCAGAGACAGCAATGGCCACACACCATAGAGCAAGTCTCCTAAGCACTGGGCTTTTCAATCACACCACTTGGATTCAAATCCTGCTTTTGCCAAGCACAAGAGATGTTGGGCACATAATTTATACTCTGTGCCTTCGTTTCTTCATCTTTGAAATAGGGAAAATTTTAAGAGCACCTACATTTCTAGTCTTGTTGTAAGCATGAGATAAGATCATTCATATAAAGACTCTGGCCTAGCACATAGTAAGCACTCAAATGGTTATGATTATTACGTACTTTTTTAAAAGTTTATCTCTTTTTAAGTAACTCTACACCCAACGTGGGGCTCGAACTCATGACCCTGAAATCACAAGTCGCATTCTCTTCTGACTGAGCCAGCCAGGTGCCCCTATTACATTCTTTTTGACACCAGTTATTTACTCTTTCAACCTCAATGTCCTCATTTGTCAAATAGGGAAGTGATTTTAGCAATGACACCTACAAAGTTCTGTGTATGAGCCAGCACATGGCATTACACGGTCACCCAGTCTAATACATTTTTTCATAACTTTTTGGGAATGAGAAGGGAAAGTGAGTTAGTAGGCCCTTTGGCATCATCTAGGATCACAGCTGTAGACACATGTTGGGCATTAGTTTCTAGGGCTGCTGTATAAAATTGCCACACACTTGATAACTTTGAAACAAGACAAATTTATTCTCTCCCAGATGTGGAGGCCAGAAATCCAAGCCAAGGTGTCAGCAGGCCAGGTTCCCTCTAAGGGCCTTCGGGAGCCTTTCTCCTTGACTATCTCGGCTTCCAGTGGTTCCTGGTGCTCCGTGGTCTGTGGCAGCAGGACCCCGATCTCTGCTTCCATCTTCGCATGACCTTCGTTCTTCCCCAGTGCATGCCTGACTCCCACTCTCTCCTTCCTTTCTCTTAGGAGGACACCAGTCATTGGATTTAAGTTCAGCCTGCACCCAGGATGATTTCATCTGGAGCTCATACACTAACTACATCTGTAAAGACCCTATTTTCAAATAAGGTCACATTCTGAGGTTCCAGGTGTTTGGGGGGGGCACTAGTCAACCCACTACAGGGATGGTGTTTCCAAATGCCTTCAACTCCTTCATGCCATTTACCTGATTCTTACTTCAACCGATTCGCTCACATTTTGGGACTACCTACTGCATATCAGCAGATCCTGGGATGCAAAGTTGGTTCCTTGAAAAAGCTCATGCTATTTTGAGAAAGATGCACACAGAACAGGTGCTCTGGGACTATAGTCACAGAGAAAGACAAATGGTCTTTTATCCATAAGTGGTTGGAGTGGGTTCCCTGAAGGAGTCAAACCAGCAATTCTTTACTCATCCACTCAAAGCACAGGAGCCAAATGAGAGTGTACAGGGAGAAAGAAGACATGGGCGAGGCCAGACAGACCATTCTTGCCCTCTGGATTTAAACAGAACTAGGTAACTTCCTTGAGCGTCCAAACAACTTGCTTCAAATAAGACTGCATCCAACATTCAAGGCAAATGAATATGAAGGTCTAACAAATTAGAACCCTGGATTGTAACATTTAACTTCAAATTAAGCACTTACCTTGAGTCTTCTACCTATGAGAAATACGGTTTTATTTAAAATGGGGAAAGTGTACTACAAAATGTATATATTTATGATCATTAATTCACTGGAACAAAATATCACTGATTTCTAACTTATTTAATTGGTTACAGATCGTCATATGTGGCGATGTTCAAGCTCCCTTCATAGTTACATTTCTTTTAAGGAGATGTTTTTATAAATCTAATTTCATACATATAATAGTTTAAAATACTTCCCTGCAGCTAAGTGGTAACTGAAAGCTAGATGTTAACTTGTCATTGCACCTTGTTTTGTGAGAATAACTCTGGAGGTGCAAGAACACTTATTTTCAGCACTTGGAATGTGACAAATGTGTTATCTCTAGACTTCGTGAGGTTCACCTCCACCTCCCTCCATCCCACCTAAATTCTTGGTGAGTGTAGGTGTTATGTTTTCTATGATCGAGGCTTTGTCCTCAGACAGAAAATCACATGTGTAAGGTGTGTCATAAGGTTTCGATTGTATTTCGACAACTACTTCTGGGGCAGGTGCTGGCTTCACACCTACATCACCCCAAAATCAGGCTCTGAAGCGATATCGAAGTTGCCTTTGCTTTTAGAAAGCCCTGGCGTCTACTAAAGAATAATTATTCATCTGAGGTAGTTAAACAGAGGGGACCCACTTGAATGAAGTTATGAAGTAGGTAAACACGTTCATTGTCCTCTTAGTTCCCTTTGCTAGACACTCAGTGTCTGAATACACAAATAGAACACAAAGATTTTGAAGTGATTCAATAAGCCTTGATAGATTTAAAACTTGAATTAATATTCTACTGCTTGAAGGATTAGAAAGGGGTATGGAAACAATCGGCTGCCACGAAAAGAAATGCAACAATGACATCTCCCATCTCCCTGCTTCCAAGAGCAGAGTTTTCCACACCTGTCCCTCAAAGCTCAGTCTTACCTATCCAATCTTTGGTCATAGCCATCCACATCTTTAAAATGTGATCAAAGATATGGACCTTTCCATCAGAAGAATGCATAATACAATTTACAAGTATTTTCAATGGATTTTTAGTAGAGTCGTATCTCCCTTCCCCAGGAACCAGGCTCATTCTTCTACTGTCCTTCAGCCCAGACTCACCCTTTCTTGGGTTGGAATGGGGTAGCAGCTGGATTGGCCATTCCACCTCTCCCCTTCCATACCAGGCTAGCTTCTGAATGTCTTCTTCCATGCTGTCACTCTGCAGACAGACCCACTGATCCTTCTTATTTGAGGGGTTTGTCTGTCAATCACTATGAGAAAACACTAGGGGGAAACAATAGCAGGGGTTTACAAAAATAACAATAGGGCCCTTACAAAGCTTAACTCTTAAGGCACTCCTCGCTGAGAAGGTTATAGGGACTCTGTCCTTCAATGGCTGCTGCCTGGTTTTTTTCCTTTCAAGTTGGATCTCTTCTGATTAACTTGTTGGTTGAATTCTTTCTCCTTTCTAGGAAAATCTCGGAGTGTTTTGAAACTTTTCCTGGGAGTAGATTTATCTCAAGTAGGTAATTTGCATCCTTGAGCTCCTGTGGACTGTGACAACCCAAACCTTGGTACTTTCTCACTACACAGATTCCCTGATCTTTTCCTTAAGGAACATATAAGTGTCATGAATTTCTTATGAAAAGAAGTCAATGATTTTAAAGAACCTTGTAAGGGCATTGGTAAGGGGAGTATCATTAAGGAGAGGGTTTGCTCATCCAAAAAACTCTTTAAGGCTAACCTACTATCAGTGAGAGACTGCAAACTGAGAAGATGCAGATGATTAAAAAGGAAACTGCCCTTTCAGAGCTCACAACCAGGAATTTCAAATTGTTTTCCTATCTTTTCTGTCTTACATTCTTCTCTCACCTGACTTCATTGTGTTGCAGTCCAAATATTCCTTCAGCTTTATGGGATTATTTTGCGTTCTAAAAAAAGGTACTCACCACTCTGAATTTCAGAGCTTTTCTCCTCACTGCTTACACTCTTTTCCTCTATAACTCACCTACCCAGAGTCCAGATTTAGCAATAAAAACAGTTAGGTCTGAATTTCAGATTAACAGCAAATGATTTTTTTAATGTGTGTTCCAAATGTTACTAAAAAAATTATCGCTGTTTATTTAATGCTGATTCAACTAGACAACCCTACCCTTGCAACCCTACCCTGACCCCAGCCCATCTCTCTAAAATGTTAGCCGTCAAATTTAGCGACATCCACAGATTTAGAGAGCACCTTCCTTATTCTATAATCCTGGTCGTGGAGACAAATGCTAAAGGCTCCATAGGAAAGCACTCCCTGCCAGGCAGCGCTTACTTGCTCCCCTCTGACATTGACCCTTTCAGCTGAATGGGACACGTCAGCCACTGCCAGCCTCACAGAATACGTGTCACGTCTGGAGAATGTTTGTTTTGCTCCCTATCTCTCACCGATTTGAATTTTTGATTTTTTCTTTTTTTCCTTCAAGAAAACCCATCCTGTGGGCCTACTTTGTCTACCACCTGTCCTGGCTCACGGTTTGTTTCTGCGATGAAACTGAATGAGGGCCACGTTGGTAATTATCAGGAGCAGACTCTCCAGGGTCCTCCAAGGCAGGAAAGACCGAAGTCTACAAGTCACTTAAACCTAAATTTTAACCTCTTCTAAAAAGCAAAGAAGAAAACCAAAGGTGAACAACTGCTCTGGATGTCACCTCCATTGTTTCACCCGCTCACGGTCTGGTCGGATTTAGAAAGGATGCAGCCTGGAGAAGCGGATTTCAGAGTAGCTCCTCTCTGACTGAAGCTGGCTGCTCTGAGCTCAACAGAGACCACGGTTATCATCAGCCTGGTAAACACCAAATGTGTCACTTATTTCATGTAAGACGTTTATGGGTATATGATCATGCCAACTGATACCGTTTCTTAACCTCAACCTAACTGAATTGAAATACGTTATCACTAATACCCGAAATCAGCAATTTCTAGAGTAGCTGAGTATGCAGCTGCTTTAAACGTGCTTCCAGATTAGTGAGAAGTCCGAGCCTACTTTCAAAGAGCTGACTTCTGGGACACCATTCATTCTCACTCATAACTTTAATACGATTACCTCCCACTGAAGCAAACTGGTTTTCGATAACATTCTAAAGAGAAGTTATCCACAGAAAAAGCTGTAATATTTCGAGTCAGCGTGACCACCTCTGAGATAGGTTAACAGACACCGAAACTTCCGTGACACCCACCTCCAGTGTCCATTGCTAAATTAATGGAACAAGAGGCCATTAGACTGAGGTGGTTCTCATATCTTAGCGGCCTCTGCAAGCAAACCCAAACCTAAGCCTGTAAATGCTTCAAGGTTAAGAAATCAAAATTAAGGACGAGCAATCACAGCCAACTAGGATTTTCCCAATGAACACAATGGCTTAAGCTTTAGCCAATTTAATAATTTCTTTGTTTTGCTTCCACCTCTTTTCTTTATTATTTTTTAAAGATTTTATTTATTTATTTTAGAGAGAGAGAGGGTGAACGAGGAGGGGCAGAGGGGGAGGGAGGGGGAGAGAGAACCTGAAGCAGACTCCACACTGAGCACAGAGCCCAATGCAGGGGCTCGATCCCCACGACCAGGAGATGGGGACCTGAGCCAAAACCAAGCGTCAGGGGCCTAACTGACTGAGCCACCCTGGTCCCCCTCGCCTCTTCTCTTTAAAAGTCTAGCTCCTAGCTTCTGATGGTGGAGCACTCCTGACCACTTCGGGTCTGGTGCTGCCCTCGCAGAGATAATTTTTGTTCAAATAAACTCTTAAAATTTTTAATATAGCTCAGTTTATGTTTTAACACCATAAAGAAATCATTTATAGACCTGGCATTTGTATGCACACAGATTTGGAGTAGACCAGATGATTATTCCCCGGGAGCTGAATCTAAAACAGGATGGCTGTTTGTACCATTGGCATCTAAAGCCCACTTTCACAGAAACACACAAGTGTTTCTGAAATCTTCCTGTGACTCCTTGGGGGTCAAGGGAAAGCGCAGAGAACTTGCAAACAGCGTATGAGCCTATGCAGGCCCATCGGTAAATCAGAGTGCGGAAGCCCTTACGCTAGCCAAAGGGAGCCCTCTCGGGCCTGAGACGTGAGGCCTCAGGACCTGGCTTTATAATCCTGGTTCAGAAACCACCCTGCGAGCCTGTCCCGGGCCTCCATGTCAAATTGGTTACTCAGGACCAGTCGCATTGACTCCAGTTATACCCGATTCAGGCCTGGCTGGGGGTGGTTCTGTACTGTTTTGATTATATCTGCTGGTTCTGATGCTCTCATTACTTTGTTAATTAAATTTTTAGCTTATTTTAATCTCCTTTTAATAGTTCACTTTTAACGGTTGGGGAAGAGGAAGTAGCACCTCGGGGACTAGCGTCTGCCCCAAAGGGAGCACCACAGCCTTCCTTCCTGTGCTGCAAATGACATCCTCCTGCCGGGCCTGCCTTGCCGGGGCACCCCAAAGACGCGAGTGACAAACATTCATCCAGGTAGTTTAGGAACACCACGGGTGAAATTAGCCCTCTGGGGAGAAATGCAAATAGCCCTGTGGCCTCTGGGAATTGCCAGAAATAAAGAGCCCCTGAGGCTGCGCACCAGCCAAAGGTGAGGGCTCTGGCCTCCTGCGTCCTGTGTGTGGGTTTTCCACATCATTCATCCTTTGGGACAGAAGAACTCCCTATGTGGTCTCTGCGGGCACAGGACGGACCCTGAAAGGAATCTTTTCAGACGTGATTATCCACAGTCACCTATTCTTGCTCCTTTGTCTATACAGTGTTAACGTGGCTGTGTTCCCCGAACACTGGCTCTTTGAGGTAAATGGAAAACTCGGAAAATGCCAGCTCTTTGTTTATTCTGTCTAGCCCAGTCCCTTAAGGATCTCAGCTCTGTTAAACTTTTACAAATATTTTTGACTCGTTGTCATTAGTGTTTTTTTTTTTCCTTTTGGGTTTTGGCTAGAAGTTTTAAATGTTCATGCCGTCAAATCTATGCTCCTTATTAGGATATATTTCCACAGCAGAGTTTCTGGCACTTTTGCTTTAAAACAATCCGTTGTGAAAACAAATGTTAAAATACACAACTAAGAATACAAACAGCGTAAATAGCTGTCATCATCCAGACCAGTAGAGCGTCTGGTGATGTTCCGCAGGACGACAACGGGCTGACAGAATCAGGGACATGCTTCTTTGACCTCTACCATGTGCACACTTGACGCGCTGTGGGAAGCCCTAAGAATTCTCCTTTTTCTCTTCTCCGTCTTTCCTGAAAAAGTCAGTCCTAAAGAAGTGAAGTAGAATTGAGCCATGAGCTTCAGGGCAGGGTTGTGGGGAAGGGGGGAGCTGGAATGTCAGAGCTCCAGTGAAGTGGCAAGGACATATATTTACCTGCACTGTATACTTATCATTATTAGCTCGTGGTCCGCAGGTGCAGCAGGCTATTTTGTATTCTTACCAAGAGGTTAATTATTGAATGAGAAGTCTTTGTTATTTAGGATGCTATTGGTTATAAGGGATAATAACAAGGTAAACTAGCTTAAGCAAAAAAAGAAAAAAGGAAAAAAAAAGAGAACTTACTGGAAGGCTTTTGGGGTCTCTCACAGAATCTAAGGAGAAGGTGAATGACCAAGTCGCAAGAAGGGCCAGAATGCAGCAGAGCCCTCTAGAACAACTCAGTTCAGAAACTTAAATGTTCCCAGGATGTTCTCTATGCCTTTCACTTCTGTTTCTCTTTGTGTTTTCTCTTTTTCTAGAATGGTCTTCTTCACAAAGTAGGAGAAAACTGCCACTGGTTTCAAGATTTTAGTTGCAACACATACGACCACAGGAGAGAAACCACCTTGCTTTCCAGTGTTTCCAAGCCCAAAAATCCCAGTAAGTGGACTCATTGGCCAAGCGTAGGCACCTGGTCATGGCTGTTCCTGCACCCGTGGATGGAAGTGGGAGAATAAGGACATGAGGGAGTATTTGAGGGATTTCCCAGAATAGAGATGCTGTGCATAACCCCTAAGTGTCTAGAAGATAGACCTTCCTACTTCTCTCCATTTCTTAGGGGTATAGGTCATCAGTTCTGCTTTAAACTTATCCTGACTTAGCACTGTTCTCTGCAGTAACTCTCTCCTCAACTCCGATGGTGAACTCAAGAAAATGACATTTATAAGAAGTGAGAGCTCTTCAGTTGGTATGTTGCCTTCTGTGTTACATGGACTCTGTAAGAGGTTGTCAAAAGTGGATGCCAAAGTGTAAGCATATTTTTAATGAATCAATTCGACTGGTTATTTTCCAAAAAGATTGTAGCTAATTGTACTTCCGTAAACAAAGTATCAGAAATGCCATTTCCCTATCAACTTATGAGCAGTGGACATCATTAAGCTTTTTAATATTCATCAATCCGATAGGTAATCAGTGGCATATTGCTTTGTTTTGCATTTTCCTGACTACTGATCAGACTGTTACTAATAAGACTTGTATAATTGTGACCCCCCTTCCTTTCTTCTCAAGTAAATTGCCTGTTCCTATATTTTTCCTATTTTTCTCTTGTTCGCTTGTTTTCCCCTTGTAGGATATAAATTTGTGTGAAGATATTGATTTAACTTATTACATTTTACTTTTCATTTACTATACTTGATATTAATCTCTTGTTTGTCACATGTCACTAATTTTTCTTTACCCATCATTCATATCCGCTTTGGTTATGAAGCTGCTTATACAGAAACAACATATATATATGGTCACATGTATTAATCTTTTCCTTTATGGAATGCTATTCTCCTAAGTTATTTAAGAAAGTTTTTCTACCCATTCTAACTCTTGTAGCTCTACACATTTCCTAACTTTTCTCCTCCTGGCGTTTGTTTTTGCACTGTAGTCCAAGTGGATTTGATTTTGTATATGATGTAGCAGTCTAACTTTGAGCTAGAAAGCCAGTATTCAGGATATGTAAAATAAACAAATCCCCACCTTTCCAAACATAACCTCAGAGGAGTCCACGTTGACGTTAACCTTCGACTTTTCCCTATGCACGTAGAATTCTTTGAGGGGTGTGTGTGTGTGTGTGTGTGCGTGTTGGCATGTACACACACATGTGTACACACAAATAAACACTGTATGTAGCACACGGTCCGTTTTTATTTTATTCTCCTTCAGTTTGCTTTCTTTGCTTAAAATTCTGGGAAGGAACTCCAAACCAGTGGCATACGTGGCTCTAGCTCATTCCTGCAGAAGACACAATAGCACGCTGTCTTAAGAACTGACAAACCTGATGCATTAAGGATAACCAATTAATTAACTGCTCCCAGCCGAAGTCCCCAGGGTGAAATCCTCAGCTGCCCCCGCTCTCCAAGCCTGCTCTGAACAGGCGACTCTCCAAAGTTCTGTACTCAGCTCTCCTAGGACAGAGTCGCAGTATCCACCTCTGTCTTCAAAAAGGGTCACCTTCTCCTGTGCCTCCTTCAATCGGTCCCCTCCACAGACGCCCCACATTCTGAGCTAGCTTTCTTCTTAATGAGGGGCAGGTCTGGCTTCTCCATTTAATATTCTGCACAGAAAAGGAGTGTGGAAAGCACCACTGTTCTCCTGCTGACCCTTTGGATACTTTCTAATCTATGGGGGTTTTGACGGTGGCTATAGTTAAAAATAAATGAAGACTCCTGCAATATTTATTGATCTCTCATCAATCTTTGATTCCATAGGCAGATACCACTTAGCCAAGCCATACGATTTTGAGATTGCTTCAAGGTTTTTCATCTTCCCTCAGAGCTTTTACTGCCACAGCATCTCAATCGGGGTTCATCTATTCCTCAAATATTGTATTGATGCCACACTTTACCAAACACGGTGTTAGGTGCTGTGGATATACTGGTGAGCAAAACATCACAATGCTGGGTAGTTATGGACTTCTCTGAGCAAATTCTAATCCTGGATGTCATTAAAAACATTCTTTGTCCTCAATTCTCCTTTGAAGCATCTATCCAAATATTTGATGCACATTTAGCCTTCCTTACGTTCTCCTGCCATAAGAAACAAGCTCGGCATCTTTTGCCACCTGGAAGACAAGGTGTTTTATGCCGTAGGTGCTATCATGACACTTTTCAAGCAAGTTTTGTCTGAGGAGTTCAGCGTCTTTTTTTTTTTTTTTAAAGATTTTATTTATCTACCTGGCAGAGATAGAGACAGCCAGCGAGAGAGGGAACACAAGCAGGGGGAGTGGGAGAGGAAGAAGCAGGCTCCCAGCGGAGGAGCCTGATGTGGGGCTCGATCCCAGAACGCCGGGATCACGCCCTGAGCCGAAGGCAGACGCTTAACGACAGAGCCACACAGGCGCCCCAGTTCAGCGTCTTTTTAACAAAACCACTATTGTTGCTATGGGTTAACGAGCACTTGGTTTTCAAGAAATAGTTATCGAGCCCCTATTATATGCAAGACACACAGTGATCTACATCTAAAGTCAAGATACACAGGTTGTTTTTTGTACCAGGGTCCCCTTTTGCAGCCTAAAATCTATGAACTCTTCCTCAGAACAATATTTTTATAAATACATAAATTAAGATACATTGGATTACAAAGGAAACCAATGGACCTATACTTGGTTATCAATGTTAATTCATTTCTACAAGCCCCACTGTTAAGTGAAGTCTTCAAAGTAAAAAATAAAAATCTCCATTAATTTTAATGGGAAAAATTATTATGTATTATATCTTAACCTAAGACACCCAAACAATTTGCAAAGATTTTTTTAAAAATGTGTGTATATATATGTGTGTGTGTGTGTACACACAAGTCCATATGTGTGTATGTATTCACACACACACCTATAATAAAAGTAGGTTTGCATAAAAAATAATAAGGAATTTGAAAGTAAGCAAACAGTGATTCAGTGAAGGTTTATTGTACTCACCAAAGGAGGAAGAGATGGCCTGATAATGAAACAGCTTAAAAGCATAAAGTTGAGCAAAAGTCAAAATGGCTGCACCAATGCTTCAGCGAGGCTCATTTTTTTTTTTATTTAGTTAGTTTTTAAGAGATTTTATTTATTTTACTCGAGAGAGAGGGAGAAAGCACAAGCTGGAGGAGCAGCAGAGGGAGAGGGAGAAGCAGACTCCGGCACTGAGCAGGGAGCTGACACAGGGCTCGATCCCAGGACCCCGGGATCATGACCTGAGCAGAAAGCTTAACCCACTAAACCACCCAGACGCCCGCAAAGCTCAATTTTAAAGTAACCTTTTTCCTCTCTTCCGCAAACCTCGCATCCTCCCTTCTTAGTCTTTGTTCAGGAACCTCATACCACCTTGAAAACCACCAGTGAGTCTGGCCACACTCCCAATTCCTGCCCAAACCAGCTAGATCCTGTATTTCCCTGTAAGGGACCCCCCAGCTCCCTGGGGTGGGTGTGGGGGGACTTGCTGTGTTTGAAGGGCATCGCCAGCTGCAGCCTCCTTTCCACAGCAAAGCGATGCAGCTAGTGTTCCTCTTCATCCCAAACTCTGTCTTCGGTTATATTTCGGCTCCGAAGCGCGGAGGTTGGTGTTGCAACAGTTGTGCGTCATGTATGCACGGGGAAGGAGTGAGCGAGTTGGACATCGGAAAGCTCATTTTTCTTTCTGCATTATTTTCTTCACAGATTTTTTTAACCTTTTGGGGGAGCTCATAAGTATGGATGTCAGGTTTTGCTTGTAATAAGCTTGAAAACTTATCTCCAGAGCAAAAATAAAAGCAAAACACAAACAACGCAACCTGTGCTAAGATGTCACAATCACACCACAGGCCAAAGGGCTGGAAGCAATGAAGGTGGTGTGTCTCCAGCTCCTGCTTAGTGTCTGCAGGCAAAGCAAGCACGTTTGGGTTCATCCAAACACGGCATCCAATTTAAATTCGCTCCCTCTGGTCCTTTGACTACAACACTCTGCCAAGTGAATTGGTGAGTGTTTTTTTGTCTGAAATTATAATATTGACACAATGTCTTATATGTACTTAGTGTGTGAAATTTTTCATTGTACTGTTACAAAGGAAAGCGTGGGTCCAAAATGGAGTCACTTAGGCTACGTCACCATAGGGGCTAATACTTAACCTAGTAGCAATTCCACCCTCCGCAGAGATGTAGTCTCAACCTGTCAATCAGGAATTTTCTAAGCTGCACCAATGAAATCACAAGGGCCCTCTCCATCCCTCCCATCCACCAAAGGAAGATGAGGTCATTCCCGAATAAGACAGCTTGTCTTTCCCCCAAGGGAAAGTGACTTTGCTGGAAACAATCTTTTCTTTTCTTTTGCTAATAACATCTTGCCCCACCCTCCTTCTATAAAAACCTTCCATTTTGCGCAACTCCTAGGAGCCTCTCCCTACTCGCTTCTGGTTCTTGAATGGCTGAATAAAGCCGACTAGATCTACTTGGTTGAATTTTTTTTTTTTTAACAATACTGGGAATAAAAAGTTACCCAATAGGTAAATGACTTTTGAAGAGTTTTATTGCTGAAAAGGCATTAACTGAACGTTCATTTTGTAACTGAACGTGACATTTCTGAGTATATTATTGAATAGACAAAACTTGATCCAAGGACTCGGCTAAGGGATTAAAAAAAAAACAAAACAAAACTGAACAGAACAGACATAACTCCCTGCCTCTAAGGAGCTTATATTCTTCACAATCTATAGGGATGATCATTTTGCTCACAAGGTAAATTCTTTCAGGGACAGCTGGGTGACTCAGTCAGTTAAGTGTCTGCTTTGGGCTCAGGTCATGACCCCAGGACCCTGGGATCCAGTCTCAGGCTCCTTGCTCAGTGGGGAGACTGCTTCTCCATCTGCCTTCCTCTCCCCTTGCTTGTGCTCTCTCTCTCTCTCTGAGAAATAAATAAATAAAATCTTAAAAGAAAGAAAGAGAGAGAGAGAAAGGTAGGAAGGAGGGAGGGAGGGAAAGAAGGAAGGAAGGAAGGAAGGAAGGAAGGAAGGAAGGAAGGAAGGAAGGAAGGAAGGAAGGAAAGAAAATTCTTTCAGCTCACAGAAGGTGCATTTTGTCCCTGGTATCTAGTCCTATCACAACACAGTGCTCATAATCAAAGCCCAGAGAGAGTACAGTTATCCCATTAAATATTTATTTGCTTAGATGGCTACCATGTCCTCCAAAATCTCTGTCAAGATTACCTCCTTAATGTTTCTTGATGCAGGTCAGAGATAGGCAAAGTATTGCCAAGAGCCAAGGTCATTACCTCCTGCTTTGTAAATAAAGTTTTATTGGAACACAGCCATGCCGATATTGTCTATGGCTGCTTCTGTGCAGAGATAAGGAATTGGAACAAATATCTTCCTGCTCACAGAGTCAAAAATATATACTATCAAGTTCTTTATAAAAAAGATTTGCCTGTCATTGATCTAGACTTCTGGGGCTTCAAGTATAGTATTATTGAACATTTGACCAGATCTAAAGAAGCTTCTTAGGAGATGTGGCCCTGGTTACAGATATTCCTATAGCTCTCCTACAAAGGAAATAAGGGATAGAATTTCATAAAAATGAATCTTAACTTTCTAATTTTCATCATAATATCAGCATACCCATTTCCCCAGTGCTTAGCAGGTGTAACTCTTAATGTGCAAATCTGTCACTGCTTTGCTAAAAATTCTTGGGTGACATCTCCTTTATTCTTCGGATAAGATTAACGTTTTAAAATGCAATATACAAGGTGCCTCAGGCTCTGACCTGCTTACTTTCCCAGTCTTATTTTGGTCTCTACCCTTATTCTCCCTACCAGGACCACAGGGTTCTGCTTTGGGCCCACTTCTGTGTCCTTTATAAATTCACTTCCTTAGTCGACAGAGCAACGCTAATACTCTCAGCTTAATTCCTAGTCATCCTCAGACTTCTGATGAAAGGTGCTGTTGTGGGAAAGATTTGTTTGTCCCATCAATTAGGTTCGACTTTCATAGGTCCTGCATTTTTCTTTCACAGCGATTTTCAGAGCGGCAGATACGTACTTAACTTTCGTTACCTACTTAATTTCAGTCTCCCTCCAGATTCCGTAAAGTGGAGGACAGGTCTTTTCTGTTTGTGGATTATCTCCAATGCTTAGCCATTACCTTACTAGTCAATCAAATTTGTGGAATGAATTTATGAATACCATAGAACACATACACCAGACATTTAGCAGTGAACTTGTCCTCAGCTCTCATTGGGAGAGTCAAATCAAGAACGTACTACCTGCTGGGACGCCTGCGTGGCTCAATCCGTTAAGTGTCTGACTCTTGGTTTTTGGCTCAGGTCGCGATCTCAGGGTCATGATCTCAAGGTTGTGAGATGAAGCCCCATGTCTGGCTCTGCTGAGCGTGGAGTCCACTTGGGATTCTCTCCCTTTCTCCCCCTCTGCCTCTCTCTGCACTCTCTCTCGCTTTCTCGCTCTCAAATAAACAAGTAAAATCTTTAAAAAAAAAAGTACCACCTGAACCATGTTTCCCTGAATGTTTTATAAAATTATTTAAAACGGTTCTACATTATAAATTGATAAATTTATCAGAGTTTAACACAAATAAATGTTTTAAATAAATAGCACCTTTTTTTTAAGTTAGCAAAAGCAATGTACTTTGATGTGTTTCTTTTTCCCGATGCCGAGAAGCTCAAGAGTAAATGCCTTGCTTATTTACAGCGATGTTCTCCAAACCCAGATTCTTGGAAAAAAAATTCTTCCTACTTTCTTTACATGGCTTATTAGGACTTTCATTTATTTTTTTAAAAAATCTGTTAAAGATTTGCTTCATGTCAAGTTGCCTCGACTTTGCGTAATTATATCTTGATCCTGTTTAAGACTCATAACTTTTCCCATTGGAGTAAATTTAGAAAACTACATAAACAGCTCCTCATTGGCCATATCTGAACAATTGGTAAGCATGGAAGCTACAATCGGACGCAGAAGGTTCTAAGCGTCCTGATGAAAATTATGGGACCGCCTTGGGCTGGAGAAGAGGGGATGGGGAGGAGAGGATTCTTGAAGTCAATTAAAAAAAAAAAGGCAGCCAAATAAACTGGAGTAGGTTATCCCCTGCTCGTGAAATGCAAACAGCACGTGAACACACCGCATCAGCACCTGGGCAGAACCCAGCTTCCCATGCCATCAGTTAGGGACGCAGCCTAACATGTATACAGTCTGAAAATGCAGACCTCCTGGGTCACTTCTTGCTTCTCTAGCAGGCTGGTTTTCAGGTCACTTCTCCTGCCTCCCTAAGTAAGGGGTGGGAGGGGGGAGACAGGGGGCAGGAGGTGACTTAAAAGAGCTCATCTGTTTAGGAGTTGGGAGGGACTTAATCATAAGTTTGCACTTTCTTCAGATGATTAAACAATGAGTGTTTATGAAATCAAGAAAAATGTGTTTTCCCCCTAGAAGTTTCCTTTTCAAAGACATCTCTGTGCACTCTGGCTAATTTAAAAAGAGCCCCATAGGGTGCTTATTTTTTTTACACATATATTGCCAAAGTAGTTCCTGTTTTGGTTTTAATGTGTTCCTTCTTTTTAGTGAGATGAAAGAGAACTTTCTTTAAAAAAGACCTGTCTGCTGATCATGTTTGTTCGAATGAGCCTAAATAAAGCTTCTGTTAAGAGTTTAACTGTTTAGCTAAATCCTCTGGGCTAAATTATCTGGCAGATTTTTGTCCGTAGTTGGACTATGTAACTAGAGTGCTCTTATTACCCTCCTTCTAACTTGAAATTCCTGCCTCCCCCAGGACTTCTCTGAAGTGAATGTCTTGAGGAAGGAGCTCTTTCTCTCAATCCAGTTGACTTACTTTTTTTCCATCAAGACACAAGGGCTCTTGACTCATGGTCCCTACCCGCTCCATGTTGCAAGGACAGCTTTGTTTCCACAAGGCAGGAAGCCCTGAGAAGACCCATTCCTTGAGTGCTCTAAGGCTGTCTCTCTGACTACTGTTCTACAGCTTGACATTCAGGCAGTAACCAGTGGGGCCAGACATTAAAAACGACACGGAGACCATTCTTTGAGTTTGAAGGTCAGCATCACAGTCAAAACTCACAGAAGACAGAAATGTTTTCCTACGTGGTGCTGGATGAAGAGATTTAAAGAAGAGGCCCCTACTTCAAAATATGCAAATACGGAATGCTTTTAACACAAGCACTAATGCCAATAAAGGAGCCTTGGCTTTCATATTCAATTAATTCTACCAAATCAAACTGTAAATATTATCTAAGCCGAAGATTGCCTCCTCTTCATTTAGGGAAAAACAAGTATTTACTGAACAAATGGATTAGAACACAAGATAATGAGAAGCCTCTTACGTTATCTCAGAAAATAAACACAATTTGACATGCAAATCTTAACCTTTTTTTTTTTTTTTCCCAGAGGACTTTCTCTTCTTGGCTAGACTAGTCTTTTTAGGAATTTGGATCAGTCTAACTTGCTATGCGCCATAGATGAATACGTTCTAAGTTCCATTTTCCAAGGGGAAATTCAAGCTGAAGTATTTCCAAATCCATGATAGTTTTCACGGTCACGTTGGGCACCTCTATGCAAGACCTCTATATTTATTTGTTTATTGAACTTCCTTTTGCCATTTGAATGTTCCCTGGTTTTAGTTGACTATCTGTGTCAAATGAATGATGGGACGTCCCTTAGTGCATGTAAATGCTAACCTACTTTGAGATTTTAAATTCAAGTCCCTTAAAAAGGTCAAGTTGCTGCTTTTCTTAGAAGTGAAAATAAAACCATGGACTATACCAACATTTGGTGAGATGATTATTTTACCAAGCTTCCTGAGTATTCTCTTCTCTCTTGAGAGTAACATGTGGACATCATTATCTGTTCCTGCTTGCCTGATGTCTCAGAAACTGGGAAGAACGCATTTTACCCAGAGTACAGAACATCAGGGAAGAAGTAACAACTCACCCAAAACTTAGCTGATACTTAAAGGCCGCTTTTACCTATTAAATTGGTATGTTGACCTTTTTTCTTTTAAGAGACGAGTTTTCTAACTTGAGATAGTATATGCCTGGATAAAAAAATTCATTGGTTTTAAGTTATAGAATTTTGCCACCACTTTTTTTTTTTTAAGATTTTTTATTTATTTATTCGACAGAGAGACAGCTAGCCAGAGAGGGAACACAAGCAGGGGGAGTGGGAGAGGAAGAAGCAGGCTCATAGCGGAGGAGCCTGATGTGGGGCTCGATCCCATCATGCCGGGATCACGCCCTGAGCCGAAGGCAGATGCTTAACCGCTGTGCCACCCAGGCGCCCCTGCCACTACTTTTTAAGTTTATTTCTTTAAGTAATCTCTACACCCATCGTGGGGGTTGACCTCATGACCCCAAAATTGTCACTACTTTTTACAAGCAGTCTTTCTGAAACATTAGTGTCTAGATAGCTGGGCCCTACCCCTGGAGTTTCTGATTTAGTGGGTCTAGAGCCAAAGTTTGCATTTCTGTCAATTTCCTGGGGCGATGCTGGGGTGATGATGGGGCACTGAGACATCCCAACCCCCTGTCCTATTAGTTCGAGGGGAAGGAGAGCCATGTGTTCCATATTCAGAATGTTAAAAAATCCTATAGGCTGGGATGAAAACTGGTTGAGAACTTTGTAATGATTCTTGAAAGTGCACAGTTTTCCAAACTTGATTCTTCTTTCCCTGCGACTACTGTTAAGCCTTAACACTATTGAAATCCGGTCTTCGGCAGCTGCCGGAGATGCAGATAAACGTCCAACAAGCCTGAACCCTGGAGGAGACAGAGTAGATGGTGGTAGCTTTACAAAGAGCAAAGTAAATGGAATCAGAGGGTTCTGCTAAGAGGAAGGAAACAAGGTCAGGGAGGGAGGTCTGGCTTTGAGAAGTGGCCCTGGCGCTCAACAATAGAAAGTTCAAGGAGAATTCCTGGAAGGCCAGGATCAAGTTTCAATGCCCTGCTGACAGAGACACAAAACCTGCCCTTCTAGCCGCCCTCCTGCCTCTTCCACCTGATGCCTATGGGCTCCCCTCAGTTGCTGGGGAAAGGGGATGGTTGGGCTGCCGCCTCCCCGGTTCCTCCTGCCAGTTTAGGCCAAAGGAGAAGTGAGCTGCTTTGAGAGTCTGACATAGAAGGCATTTTTGCTGCTTTCTCTTAACGGCCCCTAGGGATAATTTTCATTCCAGCGAAATTATTTTATTTGGCAGATGAATGTTTTAATATGTCCTTTGATTCATTTTTTCAGGGAGCCTTTAATGAATGTCGCTGTATTTTCCTGGGTACACCAGCCGTGAGAGGTCTCCTCAGCTGCCTCAAGTTTTGTTTGTTTTTTCTTTCTACTGTCCCTACTCATCTCGAAATGGTCTTCTAAGCTTCCTAGGGTTTTTGTTCTCGAAGTCGCATTTAGAGAAGGTAGTGTCAGGAGCACGCTTCCGCGTTTTGGAGTCCATGAGAGTTCAAATCTGGTTGCAAGCCTCTGGGTAAATTCCTTATTTTCTTGAGGACTGAAATCTCACACGGTTCACTGCCAGTTATACCTCCCCGATAGCGTCTCTCGGAGAATGACAGAGGCATGCGTCCGCTGCGCTTGGCCTGGTGTGGGCCGTCCCCGTGACACGTGACCATGGCCCTCGTGGCTGGTAGGCAACATTGTCATCCCCTTTCCTCCCGTTCTCTCCAATCTGAGTTGCTTTAACAAGAAACAGGTTAGCCCCAAATCTGCGTGTGTCACCCTCTGATTTCTAGCCCTGTTGTGTCTTCTGAACCCCAGTAGACCTCCACCCGGTACAAATGCCTTAGTTTGTACCCTTGGATTCATACCTAAGCAAAGCAAGGCGGGGGCCAGATGGGGAGGCTGCTAAAATGGTCTCCTTCCCGTGGGCAGCGAAAAAAAGAATAAATAAAAGCCACAGATCTCTGTTGAAGAGATCTAAACTCATCTAAACTATTCATCTATGAAGAGGATAGTGCAAACTAAATTATTTACAGATTTAAGTAAGAACTGGAGACAAAAATAGAAGTCACCTCAACATTACCTCTTTCCAGTCCATCATCCTCAGAGCTTTCTAAGAAATAAATCTATCACTTTCCTGTCAAAAATATCCCCCCTCCGAACATCCTATGCCCCCCCCACCAATTTTTTTGAAAAATATTTATTTTCCTTATATTGCTTTGAGAATTTAAAATACGCCAAGGTCAGGCCCCTCCTTTTCTTCTTTCCAAAGAGAACTAATTGTGGGCCAACGTCACTGGTTTAGGAGAGATTATTCACTTTGGGGGCTTCTTATCTCCTTCTGTACCCGAACACACACAAAAATACATGCCTTGTCTCTATTTGCTATTAACACCGTAGAGAACTTTCCCACGCCACCCTGTACTTTTTGGCTAAACTGTGTTTTTGAAAGCCAGCCCCAGGGACATATAACACTCTATCTGGAAATAAATTCAGGACAAATACAATTTTAGTGAGTGCAGCTAGCTGACTGGCAACAATGAAGCCACCTCCAGCTCAGCCTGGAAGTCTATGGGTCCAAATGTGCCTGCAGGAGAGGGACGGTCTAGATGGAGAACAAGCCCTTTGCTAGGTGGGATTACTGCATACAGGGGGAAGGTGGGCAAAGGCCTTCCAGACAGACTTGTGAACTGCAATACAGCTATTAAAAAAATTCTGGGACTTTCCCAGCAATAATCCAGGAATCCAGGATCTCAGGAATGAGTTGAGAGACCAGAGCATAGGAAGGATACTTACTGAGCAACTTCAGGATGGAAGGGCGGTATGAGAGAGTGGTATGTAAGCAAATGACACTGCGGCTTAACCCGCTAGAAAAATACTAAAACATGTCTACATAGCATAAGGGGAAACAAAGCAAAAAACCTGAAATGTGGGCAATGTAGAGGTTACCACGATATTCCTGAACAACATATCTGAGTTACTCTGGCCTCCATTTCATTTGCTCTGGAAATACGGTCTATCCTACAACAATGTTTACTTACAAAATCAATTTCTGCAATAATCTAACACGGCAGCCAGGGAAAAAAAAAGTGCCATAGAGTTGAGTTACTTATCTTGTCCTCTCAAATATTGACTGTCCAATTTCAAGCCACAAAAACTCTCTCTATATTATTTTTCATCTGACAAATTGCAAGTCATGGTTTTGATTTGACTCATTTTATTTTGATATGTGTATTTAACACCGTCAAGAGCATTTGCTATGCGTTGGGCGTTAGGCTTCGGGGTACAATAGTGAATTACATAAGATGCCTGCCCTCAAAGAATTTACAGACTAGAAAGAAAGAGAGACTTGTAAACAGTAAATCTAGTGTGTTTGCTGAGTCCCAGAGCCAGGGGAAGGGAAAGCAGAATACTGTAGACATTTACTCAAGTGCAGAGAGTCACGAAGTCTTCTTGGAAGATGAGCAGAAATTAGCTAGGGAAAGGGCAAAGGGAGAAGGTATCTCAGGCAGTGGGACGACCGTATAAAATGAGTAGCATAACAGCTTAATTTAGTGCTCTCCTCTTCATAGATGAATAGTTTAGATGAGTTCCCAAATGCAGGGCATGATGACATGCAAAAAGTGGCATTTAGTGACTTTAAATGTATTCAATTAAAAAGACCATGCTTTATTCTAATATGGATAACTTTCCTACTTTGGGGGTGTTAAAATGTCATCCTTTTCCCAAAATGATAGTGATAGCAGAATGGTAATGTGATTTTTAAAGAAATCTTTGGCAAAAATAAAACATTTTCAACCTTGTGTTCATCCTTAAATTTTACCAGTCTATGAAATAGAGAAAGAAGTTCATTCCCCTATCCTGTGTAAATGTTTATTTATTTTTTCTCTCTTTCTCTTTTTGGTTAAAAAACAGAATACTCAAAAAGTGTCCAGGTTGCTCTGATTCGTTAGTCCAGAGCAAACTGTTTTAGTAACAGTTGAGCTGAGGGATGGGGAATGTAAATCCCCAGCCCTTTGACAGTCTAGCTAGTTGTCTAAGACTTACCTTGATAGAAAGTACTTTCTGAACTTCTAAGCACTCTTTCCAAAGACCTGAGATTTGTGCTTTTACCTGCAAATTTATTTTGAAACGCAGGTTCATTTTCTGGATTTGCTTTGATAGAATTCCTAAATTTTGTTTGTCTGTTTGTTTTTAGTGCTTTGATTTAAATTTTTCTAGGTTTGGGAAATAAATTTGCTATTATCAAATTGCCTGATGACCATATAAGCCAGCTAATACATATATTTGGATGCTTCCTTAGTGCCAAAGGTAGTGCTAGTCTCTAAAATTACTCCACTTAGTTCTCAAAACAACCTTTAAGTTTCTGAAGACAATAGAATGCAGAGAAGCAAGTAACTTGCCTCTTGCACCCAGCCAAGAGAGTTGGGTTTGTAAAGACCGTTGACCCTTCAAAAACATGGGTTCAAGCTACGCAGGTCTACTTATATGAGGACTTTTTGATATACTATACTTATTATAAATGTATTTTCTTTTATGATTTTAAATACATTTTCTTTTCTCAGCATTACTTTATTATACAAATAGAGTGTTAATACATACCACATACAAAATATGTGTTAATTGACTTTATGTTATTGGTAAGGCTTCTGGTCTGAAATAGGCTTTGAGTAGTTAAGTTTTCAGGGAGTCAAAAGTAATATGTGGATTTGACTGCTTATGGTTTTTTGCCCCTAATCCCTGCGTTTTTCAAGGGTCAACTGTAGTTGAGACTGCCATATAGTTCAACCTAACGGCAAAATGAGAAAGTGCCTTTAAATTCAAAAGCTGTTGAGAAACACCAGCTTGTTTTTCAGATGGGAAGAAACTGACTAAACCTCTGGAAAAAATACTACTAAACATATGTATGTCCAGAATTGAAAACTGTTAGTAATTAACAATATGCACTACCTAAAGCTTACATTTAGGACCAATATTTATTTCCAGTTCTTTCCCTGAGTTCTCTCTAGATGCCCCAGGTAGAAGAGTAATTCCTTAAATCCATTTGTCTCCTAAAAGAATGATTTAAGGAGGGAAACATGCACAGATGATAAAAACCAGCGTGGGGGTGAGTTTAACTTTCTGGTAACCCTATTCAACTGATTTAAAAAAGCTTTCAGTAGGGGTCCAGCCACTGCCTGGGAAGGCAGTTAAAAGTGGAGAGAACACGCCCTTGGGAGACAAGTCTGAGTTCAAATGCTAGCACTTTTTTAACTTCATAAATTGTTTTCCAGAGGAGTCAAATGAAACTCAGAAACTCAGAATAATCAGGCGTCCAAGCTGGAGACCCGGTTTGGAGGAGAAAAACCTTCATTTGATTTCTCATCTAATCTCGAAGGACTGAGGAAATGAACAGAGCAGAAGATTAAGGGTGGGTGGAGTTAGGAAGGATAGCAGAAGATCTTGTGCTAGGGCTAATGGTAATTTTAAGAATTTACTTCTGTTTCCCTGTCTGCTTTTTGAGTAGTAAAAGAGGTTTCATGTCCTCAGTGAATTACCATGAGACATTTATTTTTAAGCACAGTTCTATCTGAAAAGTCCTAAGGGAAACAAATGCATCTTATTTACCATTATTTTTGATGCACTTACCCAAAGAAAATTAAGACGTTCACAAAAGTCAATGTTTAAAACAATACCATCTTTAAAGTATTTAACTTAGTTCACATGTAACTAATTATTGTGTATGAATGAAAAAAAAATCTATAAGTTGTTCTCTCAAACCCAGTTTTACATATTTCATTTAAACAATAAAACGTTTTCTCCCTCCGCTTTATAACATCCTACTTTTGCTTCATTTCTATACCCTTTGGCTCAGTATTTTAAAAACACACACACACACACAACTCAAAGTGGTTTGTTTTGCAATATTGATGACCAACTAAACTCAGGATATTTATTTCCATCTGGTAGAGTTCAACTTCTGCCTCTTGTTTGCTTTCTCCATCTGTCCGACTCACCATCTTTTTTTTTTCCCCCTCTCCTTAATGGAGTTAGGGTTAACCCTCTCTTAGGCTTAATCGTTTTAGCAGGCTCAAGCCATAGTACAACTGTCATTTTTTTCTAGTTTTGCAAGTAGAGTTTCCAGTAAACGCAAAGTCTACGACTAATACTTTCACAAGTTTCAAATTTAATGTTTATTTTCTTCTGTTTTTATAGTGAGCAGCAGAACTCTAAGGTCCCGACAGTTATTTGGACTAGAAAAAAAGAAACAATCTCTGGTAATATTGTATAAACGGTGTAAAATGCATTATACAACTTTTTCCCCCCAAATACAGCTTAAACTTTAGGGGATGCGCGGTACTACATTTATCTACAATAGCAGGCTTTCCTATCAACACCAAGCTGGATTCTGTAAGGTCTCCACTCCTCTTGTTAGCCTCCAGAAGCTACTGAAACAGCAACCACAAAAGGCTTACTAACCTGTTCTTTATTTTGCAATTAAACTTTTACAAAGGCATCCCCCCACTTCTCCCCGAGGGTGGAGCAGGAACGGTTCCCTGGAGCTGGCAGCGCGTCTACTATGAGACCCCGACTTCCTGGGGCTGCAGAAAGACCCGCAAAGGTCCCTTGCTCCACTTTCTCCCCACCCCCGCTGCGCGTCCCCGCACCTTCCGCACGGGGACCCGAACCGCGCTGCTCCGCACACGCCTCCGGCTTGGGGGATCCAGCCTCTTAGACCGGAGAGGGAACGGGATACAAACACCGACCGCGCGAGAGGACCGACCGGCGCCGCGGACTTTAAGCCGGATCCGCGCGCGCGGACAGCCTGAGCAAGGCGGCTTTTATCTGCCCAGCTCTGAGCCTCCCCGCCAGCGAGCCCAGGCAGCGCACTTTCGCAGAGGATGCCCTGGCGCTGGGCCTGGAGTTGCTGAAGCGGGGAGGAGCTAGGGCTGGGGGCGGGGCTTTCACACGCGCACCGTCGCTCTGCTCTGTCCCCTGGCCACAGCCCGCCGGTCTCTGGCCGCCGCTCGGGAGTTTATTTGTTTACAAGCGGATTACGTCAGCTCCTCCCTCTCATCCCGGTCTCTGCATCCGCCCCCTGCTCCCTTTTCCCGCCCCCTCCGGCTCCGAATCTGCTGCGTCACAATGGTGCGATCTCCGGATTGGCTGCAGTCGGCCGTCATACTTCAGCTACGCCACTTCCTTTCCGCGGCGCTATAAAAGCTACTGCACGGCGCTACATCTCTTTGCCCCTCCGAGCTGGAAATGCAACTGTTGGGAGCTTTGGAGGCTGGAGAGCTGGACGCGGAGGCGGCTGGGGAAGTCCGAGCGATGTGACCAGGCCGCCGTCGCTCGTCTCTTCCTCTCGCCTGCCGCCTCCTGTCGTGAAAATAACTTTTTTACTATAAAGGAGAAAAAAAGTAGCTGTCCGCCCCTCCCGCCCTCTCTTCCTCTCAGCCCTCTGACCTGCGAGGGAGCCCGGGGTGGCCGCTCCGCCGTCGGGGCCGCTCCGCCGAGCCCCGGCCGCCCCGGGCCGCCCCCGCCCGCCGCCCCCATGCATCCCTTCTACACCCGGGCCGCCACCATGATAGGCGAGATCGCCGCCGCCGTGTCCTTCATCTCCAAGTTCCTCCGCACCAAGGGGCTCACGAGCGAGCGACAGCTGCAGACCTTCAGCCAGAGCCTGCAGGAGTTGCTGGCAGGTGAGCCGTCGCTGCGGGAGGGCGAGGAGCGCCGGGCGGACGCGGACCGCGCACCACTGGCGGGCGGCGGGCCGAGCCGTCGGGGCCGCGGCTCTGCCCGGGGCGGGCAGCGCTCGGGTCCCGCCGCGGGACCGGGGCTGGCGCGCTAGGCGGCCGCTAACGGCGGGTCCCGGCGAGGGTTTGGGGGCTGGGCTGAGGGCGCCCCCTCCCCCCGCGGCTGGCCCACCGAGGGGAGAAGGAAACAGGCGCACAACAAAGAAACTACAGCCACTGAGGCGGGAGCTGCGGTCTTCGGACCGTCCGCAGATTTGGGGACAAAGGAGCTGCGGGGCTGGGGTTGGTTCGACGCCCCCTCCCCCAACTCCCTTCAACCGTTGTGGGCTCGGCGGCCGGGTCCGGGGGTGGGAAACCGCGGGGCTGCCCGGGGGCCAGCCCGGGACGGACGTGCCGTCTCC
>NW_024424564.1:29622938-29687774 GCF_017311325.1 Ursus maritimus | reverse complement strand
AAACTCAGGATATTTATTTCCATCTGGTAGAGTTCAACTTCTGCCTCTTGTTTGCTTTCTCCATCTGTCCGACTCACCATCTTTTTTTTTTCCCCCTCTCCTTAATGGAGTTAGGGTTAACCCTCTCTTAGGCTTAATCGTTTTAGCAGGCTCAAGCCATAGTACAACTGTCATTTTTTTCTAGTTTTGCAAGTAGAGTTTCCAGTAAACGCAAAGTCTACGACTAATACTTTCACAAGTTTCAAATTTAATGTTTATTTTCTTCTGTTTTTATAGTGAGCAGCAGAACTCTAAGGTCCCGACAGTTATTTGGACTAGAAAAAAAGAAACAATCTCTGGTAATATTGTATAAACGGTGTAAAATGCATTATACAACTTTTTCCCCCCAAATACAGCTTAAACTTTAGGGGATGCGCGGTACTACATTTATCTACAATAGCAGGCTTTCCTATCAACACCAAGCTGGATTCTGTAAGGTCTCCACTCCTCTTGTTAGCCTCCAGAAGCTACTGAAACAGCAACCACAAAAGGCTTACTAACCTGTTCTTTATTTTGCAATTAAACTTTTACAAAGGCATCCCCCCACTTCTCCCCGAGGGTGGAGCAGGAACGGTTCCCTGGAGCTGGCAGCGCGTCTACTATGAGACCCCGACTTCCTGGGGCTGCAGAAAGACCCGCAAAGGTCCCTTGCTCCACTTTCTCCCCACCCCCGCTGCGCGTCCCCGCACCTTCCGCACGGGGACCCGAACCGCGCTGCTCCGCACACGCCTCCGGCTTGGGGGATCCAGCCTCTTAGACCGGAGAGGGAACGGGATACAAACACCGACCGCGCGAGAGGACCGACCGGCGCCGCGGACTTTAAGCCGGATCCGCGCGCGCGGACAGCCTGAGCAAGGCGGCTTTTATCTGCCCAGCTCTGAGCCTCCCCGCCAGCGAGCCCAGGCAGCGCACTTTCGCAGAGGATGCCCTGGCGCTGGGCCTGGAGTTGCTGAAGCGGGGAGGAGCTAGGGCTGGGGGCGGGGCTTTCACACGCGCACCGTCGCTCTGCTCTGTCCCCTGGCCACAGCCCGCCGGTCTCTGGCCGCCGCTCGGGAGTTTATTTGTTTACAAGCGGATTACGTCAGCTCCTCCCTCTCATCCCGGTCTCTGCATCCGCCCCCTGCTCCCTTTTCCCGCCCCCTCCGGCTCCGAATCTGCTGCGTCACAATGGTGCGATCTCCGGATTGGCTGCAGTCGGCCGTCATACTTCAGCTACGCCACTTCCTTTCCGCGGCGCTATAAAAGCTACTGCACGGCGCTACATCTCTTTGCCCCTCCGAGCTGGAAATGCAACTGTTGGGAGCTTTGGAGGCTGGAGAGCTGGACGCGGAGGCGGCTGGGGAAGTCCGAGCGATGTGACCAGGCCGCCGTCGCTCGTCTCTTCCTCTCGCCTGCCGCCTCCCTGTCGTGAAAATAACTTTTACTATAAAGGAGAAAAAAGTAGCTGTCCGCCCCTCCGCCCTCTCTTCCTCTCAGCCCTCTGACCTGCGAGGAGCCCGGGTGGCTGCCCGCCGTCGGGGCGCCCAGCCGAGCCCCGGCCGCCCGGCCGCCCCGCCCGCCGCCCCCATGCATCCCTTCTACACCCGGGCCGCCACCATGATAGGCGAGATCGCCGCCGCCGTGTCCTTCATTCCAAGTTCCTCCGCACCAAGGGGCTCACGAGCGAGCGACAGCTGCAGACCTTCAGCCAGAGCCTGCAGGGAGTTGCTGGCAGGTGAGCCGTCGCTGCGTGGAGGGCGAGGCGCCGGGCAGACGCGGACCGCGCACCACTGGCGGCGCGGCGGGCTGCCGGGGCCGCGGCTCTGCCCGGGCGGGCGCGCTCGGGTCCCGCCGCGGGACCGGGCTGGCGCGCTAGGCGGCCGCTAACGGCGGGTCCCGGCGAGGGTTTGGGGGCTGGGCTGAGGGCGCCCCCTCCCCCCGCGGCTGGCCCACCGAGGGGAGAAGGAAACAGGCGCACAACAAAGAAACTACAGCCACTGAGGCGGGAGCTGCGGTCTTCGGACCGTCCGCAGATTTGGGGACAAAGGAGCTGCGGGGCTGGGGTTGGTTCGACGCCCCCTCCCCCAACTCCCTTCAACCGTTGTGGGCTCGGCGGCCGGGTCCGGGGGTGGGAAACCGCGGGGCTGCCCGGGGGCCAGCCCGGGACGGACGTGCCGTCTCCCCGCGCCTCCTACCCCTGACCATTAATCATCGGATTTGTCACCGGTTCAGTTACAGCCCTGCCCAGAACATGGTTTAGGGTTGCTTGTTTTTCTTCCCTTCGGGGTTAACAGTCCGGTGGCGCTTCTCCTCCAAAGCCATAAACCCCATTGTGTGCGGCTGGGCTGGGCTGGGGTGGGGTGGAGAAAGTAAACAGGTTCCCGCCTGGCCGCCGGTGCCATCCGGCTGCCCGGCCAGCCGAGGCCGCGCGCCGGATTCCTGTTTTGGCGGCTCGACCGGTTGGTTCCTGGAGATTGTTTTGTCCCATTCTACTGTGTTATTTCTAAAGCCCTGCCCGCTCTTTCCCCAGCCCCGCACACGCACAGCGGCGAGTTGCAGTGCTGGACATTTTTAAAAGTTGAATTTTTCACTTTTCAAAGAAGCCAGCGGAAGAAGGAAGCTACAGCGGGATAGAACAGTAACGATCTAAGCATTGTTTTCTCTCTCTTTTTTTTTTTCCTATAGAACATTATAAACATCACTGGTTCCCAGAAAAGCCGTGCAAGGGATCAGGTTACCGTTGTATTCGCATCAACCATAAAATGGATCCTCTGATTGGACAGGCAGCACAGCGGATTGGACTGAGCAGTCAGGAGCTGTTCAGGCTTCTCCCAAGTGAACTCACACTCTGGGTTGACCCCTATGAAGTGTCCTACAGAATTGGAGAGGATGGCTCCATCTGCGTGCTGTACGAAGCCTCACCAGCAGGAGGTAGCACTCAAAACAGCACCAACGTGCAAATGGTAGACAGCAGAATCAGCTGTAAGGAGGAACTTCTCTTGGGCAGAACAAGCCCTTCCAAAAACTACAATATGATGACTGTATCAGGTTAAGATATAGTCTATGGATGGATCATCTTATAATGGATGGATAAATTTGATTTTTGCTTTGGGTGGGCTCCTCTTGGGGATGGATTACGGAATTTAAACCATGTCACAGCTGTGAAGATCTGGCACAAGATAGAGTGGTAAAAAAAATTTTTTTAAAGTGACAGTGCCATAGTTTGGACAGTACCTTTCAATGATTTAATAGCCTGTGAGTCCAAGTAAATGATCACTTTATTTGCTAGGGAGTGAAGTCCTAGGGTGGTTTCAGTTTCTCCCAGATGTTATACCCAAATTTTTTCCATCAACCCCTTTAAGGCGAATCTGTATTTCAAAGAACCTTTCTCTGCAGTAGATCTTGCAGAGGAAATTTGCACTATTACACTTGAAAATTGTTAACTTTTTTGGCAGCTCAATAGGAAAGCTCAACATTTTAAACACGGTAGTACTGGAAATTTTGACAAGACTTTTACCTAGCACTTAAATATGTATAAATGTACATAAGACAAACCTAGTAAGCATGACCTGGGGAAATGGTCAGACCTTGTATTGTGTTTTTGGCCTTGAGAGTAGCAAGTGACCAGAATCTGCCATGGCAACAGGCTTTTAAAAAGACCCTTAAAAAGACACTGTCTCAACTGTGGTGTTAGCACCAGCCAGCTCTCTGTACATTTGCTAGCTTGTAGTTTTCTAAGACTGAGTAAACTGCTTATTTTTAGAAAGTGGAGGTCTGGTTTGTAACTTGCCTTGTACTTAATTGGGTAAAAGTCTTTTCCACAAACCATCTATTTTGTGAACTTTGTTAGTCATCTTTTATTTGGTAAATTATGAACTGGTGTAAATTTGTACAGTTCATGTATATTGATTGTGGCAAAGTTGTACAGATTTCTATATTTTGAATGAGAAATTTTTCTTCTCTCTATAATAAATTGTTTCTTATCTTGGCATTTTAATCAATCTCTTGTCATGATTATAGAGGTTCAGCTATAAAAGATGTTTCTCGGAAGAATTAGGTTCTATAAGTTACGTGAATGTCAGTTGCACACTGGTCATGCTGAAAAACATTTAATAGGCGTGAAGATGATCTGTGTATACATATTTAGGTGTTAGAGGAAACACAGGGTAACTTTTTTTTTTTTTAATTTCTAAAGTCAAAACATGGACACATTCCCAGGCTAATCTCATGAAATGAGGATAAGAGACAAAGGTAACTTCTACCAAAGTGATACTCAAAGGATTGCATGTCATTGCTTCCCTGTTGAAGTGAAGATCTAAATGTTCCATTCTGGCCCACCTTTGAGAAACAATTATCTTGCCCCACGGAACCGTTGTTCAATTAGAAAATCCTGGGGTAGATGACCCATAGTCTTAAAGAACAGGCTAATCACTGCAGAGATTGGTTGCTTTTTGCTCTTCATCAGCTGCAAGATTTACATAAAAATCACTTAAGCTGGAATTCAACAAAAGGTATGTTGATGAATTTTTATTCTCAAAGTTGAAATGTGAGTTTTTGATTCCTCATTTTCAGACTTTTGTTTCAGATAAGTTCTAAGAACCTAAATGAAACATTGCTATAGTGTAGATCGCTACCCCATATGATAAAACTTGTTGGTAATTCTTTGGTTTTAGAGGATAACATGGTTCTTCAGTGGAAATTGAAAATGGGGGATTTTGAGTTTTTCTCTACACAGCTAAGTAGAGAATTTTGGGAGGTATTTATGTAAACATGTTCACCCTGGAAATATTTCGCAGTTTAGGTTACTTGAAATCAGTAGAGCCAAATTTGGGGATTTATGAATGACTGATTTTGTAGACTACACAGGAATACACAGCTGAATAAGCAGGTAATTAGAACACAAACGATGTGTGTACTTCATAGGCCGTTCTTGGGCATTCGCATTATAACCACAGCACATGGAACCCCCTTACCAATTATTATGGTTTTATTTTTAGTGTGTTCTTTGAGAAAGCCTCCCAGTTTTTCAGATTTGAATGTGCAGTAAAACAACTGGTAGTACAGTCTTTTCCCGGCTCTCATTCCAGTTCTGACGACTATTGTTCGCCAACTGCATCTCATCTGGTTAACTGCTTTGAAGCCAGGTGATGGATAAAGTTCTGCATACTGAATCATTGGACCCGAAGGCAAAGTAGCCAGAGAGTTGAGGAATATAGTCTAGTACCTAAAACTTGAGTCATAGAACCTATTCTCAGATGGAAAATAATTTTCGAAGATTTTGACATCAGACTTTGAGGTGCTTAAAAAGAAATGCGGTAGGAAGAGAACTTAATGGATGTTTCATTTTAGAGTTTAGGTGATGTCTGGCATGTAAGGAGCTGTTAAGTTCCTCTTTAAGAAGGCTTGCAGACATCACTGAGACCTAGCATCCGGCTGTTGGCTGTGACTATAACCTCACATTCCCCAGACGGTTGTCCACGGTACAGTAGCTGTTGGGGATTTCTCATTCATTGCTTCTGGGGAGTGTTTTGCCTAGCTATTTTGATGGAAACATTTGAGTGTCTGCTGTATGCACACTCAGGTGTGTCCCAGGCCTGCCTATGTCGTCATTTCTGTGTGCTTTTAAGAAATGTAATAGTGATAATTGAAAAGGCTTTTATACTGCCCGAGTGAAAAGACAGTTTCTCAGAAATCCTTTCAAGAAAGGATGACTGCTTTCAAAATCATTAATTGCCATTGGCACCAAGAGTTAATAATTATCGGCAATATGTTTAGGAATGTTACTGTCTGAATTTTAATGGGTAGTTTTAAAATTATTTTCTTTTCTCCAAATGTAAGTACTGTCTTGCTCTGTAATGCTGAAGCAAGGCTTACCCTAGTTCATGCAGGATAATGTGGCTATCTTCCCCTTCAGTCTGGAATGGGAGTCACTTGTCCATCCATACCCTTAATTGGCAATATCTCTATATTAATAGACTGGAAAGGCCACTAGAAAATGGCTTTCTGGTACTGTTGCACAAATGATCTCAAGGCACTGTTACCAGTAAGTAATTTTGTTTTGTAGAGGTGCTACAGATCTTGGAGGTGGCCTTCACGTTAAAAGGAAGCAGTACTCCTGACTAGTCTGGTGTTTAATAACGAAAGGTTAAAACGGTATACTGTATGTTAAAGTTTAAAGATCATTCCTCTCCCGTTTGCATCCATATTTCAGCTAATGTGATAAGATGCTATTGGTAAGCTATGGGGAGAATTCATCAATAGTTTTATTTCGGATTGAAACAACAGATTTCTTCTCTAGCTGAAGGTATAGGGACTGCAAATTGTTTAGTCCCATCTCAGTCTGCAGCTGAACTTCCGTGCATGGCTGCTGCTAAAATATAACAATACTTCATTTTTCATGGTTGGAACATAATGGTGTGAAAAACTTTTGTAGTGAAACAGTTTGTACTACTAGCCGAACTAAGCTGCTTAACTGAGTCCGGAAGTCATTTATATTAATGCAGATAGGTCAGAGGACTTTATACGTGATGAGTTACAGTTTCTGGCTATTTCTGTGTGTGTGTATATATATACACACACACACAATTTTTATTTTTTCTGAGAAAAGCATAAAGTGAAGAAACATTAAGCAAGATGTTACATTTTGTAGTTTTAAGGTGCTCCTAAGCAAGTAAAAGCCTTCGATTGTATCAATAATGAGGATTGACACCATTTCCTCAACAATTCGTTTGCGGACCAGTCTTTTGACGGCAGTTTTACCTTAGCTAACCGATTTCTTTTGATATTGTTCAATGTGTCAAATGACTGATAGAAAAATGGTAAGGCTTCCAATTTAATTTCCAGTTAAGGATTTTCAATTTTTGTAAGTGTTTTCTGTCATTTCACAGTTGAATAATCGCACAAGGAACATTTTGGAGTTCAGCTTCTGGCTTTTATAGGAGCCTTTGCATGATATTTATCATTTTAATGTTGATGGATATTGAGAGGTTTGTGCAGCCGAGTCTTTTGGCAGAGAGTTTGGGAAATACTACTGGAGGGATTCTGTAATTCTTGAATCTGGGACAAAGTCTGCACTCAGTTCGTGAGCATGCAGGTCAAAGCCTTAGTCAGGTTTATATATGGCCCATTCTAAGTGGGGACTGGGCTTGGGGGAGGACTGGCTGGGAAGCATAAATAGAGGGTGCCCCTAAAGGCATTTTTACAGAAATTCAAATACAACGGTTAACGTCTTTTCTAGGTATTTTGTAAAGGGAGAATATTTTTAAAGTTGTTCTAAACTACTTGATGATTAGCCTCTTTCCTTGTACCTGTAAGTTGGGAAGGCCATCTGTGACCCCACTCCTGCAGATCGAAGGGTGATGGAGTGTAGGCAGGACACCTGACATCACGGTGGAGCCCACCAGGCAGGAAACAGCTGCAAGTTAGCTGCATTCCTGTATCTGGGGACTGTCGCGGCAGATGCGAATTACTGTTTCAGATCATAACAGAAGACACGGTCACCTCTGGGTACATTTGGTGTTAATAATTCTCTAGATAGGTGATCTCCAAAGTACCTTTATGTCATTCTCTTAAAGTATTTTGCACGTGTGTCTGTACCAGCACATGGTATATTTTATAAACAAATACACATATGTTGGGGATGTATTCTGTTGATAGGGGTGCATTGATCAAAAATGTTTAGAGACAGTTTCTCTAGATATCACTAAAGTAGATGAGTGCTGTCTTCATAACTCGTGATTATTACATTAAGTGATAGGTCTTCAAATGAGAAGCCGTTGGAGCATTTCAAAGAGGGTTATCTTGTCTAATTTTAGCTTATCTGCTTAGGTCCTTATTTGTAAAATAAAGACCTCTTTTACAGCCAACAGAAACCCCAAATTAAGTGTTCTATCAATTCAAAGTCTGTGTGCTCCTATATATTAAACTATGTACTGCTATGTGTCAAAATCCACATTTTATGTTTTTAGACATTTTCTCTTTAAATGTTAGGGCTCTTGTAACATTTCCTTTATTTGCATGCATGGTTGTAAAAGAACCGAGTTAACACAGTTGCCCATCAGTGATTAAATTAGCTTTAGCAGTTATGGGTTAGCCAGAAACCTCTTGTATCTTTTCTCTCTGGTTCTGAGCAATCTCTAAATTTGTCGGAAGGAAAGATGACTGCAAACTGGACTTTCTCTGAGAAGATTCTGTAAATGGGCATAAACCTAAAATGACAAGATTTGACCGCCACACTATAAACAGGATTGGATACATCTTCCTGTCTTGATTTATGGCAGTGTTGTCCCCTCGAGTCAATAGACTAAATGGAATCGTATTTCCTATAAATTACACGCGCGAGCCCTCAAGTTACCAACATACATTTCTTATTTGACCTCCCAACAACTGGGTAAGGTTGGCAGATAGGTAGGTCAGTATTTTTCAATCTTCATGTTGTAGATGGGAAGCTGAGGCTTATTAGGGAGTTGAAGTAATTTGCCCCAGAGTCAAACAGCTAGTAAATAGCTCATTCATAAATTTGAACTTGGGCCACTTTGACCCCGGAACCCGAGCTCTTAACTATTGGTATATTGAGAAATACGATTTATTCATGGTGTTTCACAGTGTTGGAACATGCAGGTTTTAATTTCTCCTTGCTAGCTAGCCATCTTTGGTCATTTTCAGCCTTGAAGCCCTTTCGCTGTCCATGCTCACAAGGCATAGAACTGTCTTAAAATGAGTCTTCTTTCTTTAGGAGGCATTTGGGACTCAGTGTAAAGAACACTAGTCTTGGACTCAGAAGAATGAGCTGGAGTGCAGGCCTGTAGCAGCTACCAGTTTGGGACTTGGGACAGTTTGCTTAGCCTCTCTGTGTCCACCACTCCATATATCAAACGGGATACAAAGAAGTGCGTTAAACATGAAAACATCTAGCAAAGAAGAGTTAGATTCTTGGAAGTTGAATACTCTATCTCATGGAGGCAAATTAAGCGGATTGTTTTCTTGGTTTCTTGAAAATTGGGCATCACTGCGATTGTTCAGTTTCTTGAAAGTCGGCTTTAGCCAATAGCTGTAAGAATTGTACTTGTGTTTTTGAAATACTGTGGGAAGGAAAATGGACTCCTTTTTAAAAGTGGAACTACAGACAACCCAGGCATTGCCTATTTATTTCCCAGACTTTCCTGAGCTGGGTCATTAACATAGTGGGCTTTGCAGAGCTGTTTTCTCAGTAAAGGGCACAAAAGAAGGAATCCCTTCAGATCGTCCGTCTGTATTGAACACCTTACATTGAGAGATGGAAGAACCAAATGTGTGCAGCCAGGCAGCCCAGTGCGGCGCACGTATGTGTGCTTATCTCGTTTAATCCTGCCGTTTCTCTGCTACATAAAGTAAGTTGACTTTTCCCAGGGTTTGCAGTCCTTCAAGCCATTGGTATTTGGCCACGCTTTTGTTTCAAACAGTGGTTTGCAAACAGAACTCAGTGGTTCTCAATCTCTTCTTAATCTAGAGTGGTGTGAGTACTTCCTCTACTGCAACGAAAAGCAGCCTTGTCTGAAGTTATCAGTCTGGGTTTGAGTTCCTTGGGGTGTAAGTTGATGCAACGTTTGCTTGAATCACTAGCAATGTAATTGACTTCTTCTAGTTAGTCATAAATGAATCAGCGACCACGTGTTCTTTTTAGTTTAAACTCAAGTCCCTTTCTCTGTGTGGACGTACCTTCGTTGAATCTCTTGATGCGGGTTGTGCAGCATTACTGCAGACCTCAGTGAAGTAGGTACTCAGCCGGCAGAGCCTCTTGCTAATTGACTTTGCAGTAATATGGGACACAAAGGGCCCCATTCTTAAAAGAACCTCAAGAGACTCATAGGTAAAATTCCTCTGACCCTTTCAGAAGTCTTGCATCTTAAAGTCCCTGTGTGGTCCAGGCCTGCTTGGAGTTGTGCATAGCCTTACGAATTAGTGTGTTCCTATAATGTTTAAGATTGTGATGGAAGAGTAATAATTTGGAACTAATTAAAACAAGCTTAAGGTGGCCAGTCTGTGTTGTCAGGACAGTTATCCCTTGAGACAGTAGCTATGGTTATAGAGTTAGAGATGGAGGCGTTATGTAATACTGAAGCATTAGACACAAGCTCTCTTCTAACTCCCAGACTCTCGCATTTCCCCCATGACTCTGTCCTTTAACATCTCCTGGAATCCTTTCTTTTCTTTCTTTTTATGTTTTTAAAGATTTACAGATTTATTGGAGAGAGAGAGCGCGCGCGTGTGTGCAAGCGCACACGGAGTGGGGGAGGAGCAGAGGGAGAGGGAGAGAGAGTCTTAAGCAGACTCCGCATTGAGCGCGGAGCCCGATGTGGGGCTCAACTTGGGGCTTTACCTCATGACCCTGAGATCACGACCTGAGCCAAAATCAAGAGTTGGACACTTAACCAACTGCACCACCCAGGCTCCCCTCCTGGGATCCTTTCTAATAGTTAGAATATGATTGGTGTTTGGTCCTGTATCTACCACATTCATTAGCTACTTATTAAGTCCCTTTCTGTGCCACGGACCGTGCCAAGCTCAGGATTCACAAATGATCACCATGTCTGCCCTCAGGGGGCTTCGAGCCTAGTGGCAGAGAGAAGTTACCAAACATACAGAAAAACTGGGCCAGATACGCACCGAGGGAAGGAAGTGGTGAAGGGGTGTCCTGAGAGCTGTGATGGAGCTTCCCAGAGGAAGGGACAGGAGCTGCGTCTGTGGGATGAGCGGGGGTTTGCGTGAAGAAGGTGGCATAGAGAACCGTGCGCAGTCTGGCCGGAGAGTACGTGGTGCTTGGGAGGGATTGAGTGGCGTGGAGGGGCTTAAGGAAGGAAGGCCGCAGCTTGTGAGGCTTTGTGGGTAGAGAGGAACCAATGTAATTTGATCAAGAAGTTTATCAGCTGAACTGTGACTCTGGAGAGTGAAACAGGGTGCTATTAATAATTAAACCCAGACTATAAGCAGATAGAACAGTCTCCTCGCTTTTATAGCCCATGTTAAACTATTACCTCTTTGGATAAGGGCGCAGCCCCCAGCACAGTGTGTACTTCCTAGTCAATGTGTCAAGGAGTTAGAACACCTTTTCCCGTCCGAAAGGAACCCAAACAGAACTCAAGAATGTTTTTCAGAACAGCTAGGTCGTTCATGATTTGTTTTGGTACAGACAATAATGACTTTCATATTCTCAAAGTTTGGCACAGCAAGTGTGAGCTCCTAGATTAGGGGCGCTTTCATGGCATAGGAAAGCACAATTCAAATTCAAGCATATCTTTGATAATGTTCCACAGTTTCTTCTTGTTGTTATAGTCCTTGCCATTTCTGCAGTGTTTATTAAGCAGAATTAAAAACAAAACCAGTTTAATTTTAGGTTTATATTTCCAGTGGAAGTACCTCCTAGACAAAAGTTCCAAGGTGTGGGCTACCTGATTGTTTTTCTTTAAATTGATGTAAAAATTTAATATTTTTAAATGTAAAGTTAAATGTAAAGAGCTCAGTAGATTTTCGTGCACCTATGTGATCCACACCCCAATGGAGAGACCATTTCTACTACCCCAGAAAACTCCTTTTGGGGGCACTTAAAATTTGATTAAGAAATATGGTTGTGGAGCCAGGCCTCAAATTAGAAAGGAGTTGTTTTCCCACTTCTCTCCTTACTACTTTATTTTTGCTTCCTAAACATGCGGTAATGGTTACTTTAAACACAAAGCAAATTGTCGCCAGAAGAATCTGTTGCCTTTCAACTAGTTATGATTTAGTGGTTACTAATATTATACATCCCTGCCCCATTTGCTATGGCTTTTCGTCTTTTAGAGTGAGTAGTAAAATTTGAGTCATATCACTGACTCACAAGCTTCCTGAGGATCGCCTGGTATTTGTTATTAGGCTGGAACTTCAGAATCTTGATCAACTGAGAGGTCGTAATCATGCCAAATTGACATAAGGCCCCCCCTTTTTCAGTTAGCCTGATTACGCCACTATGGTCGATTTTGCAGATACAAGAGAAGAGTGTTATGTACGTATAGCCTGTATGTATAGCCGAGTCCTAGCCTTGAGCACTTCCTCCCGTCTCAAAATTCTCAACTCCCAGTTGCCAAAGAGCAATTAGAATATTCACCTAAGATACGGCACAATCAGTTGTGAAACTGATTGAACCCGAGAGCTGTGCGTCCCTGTCTTTAAAGATTCTTGAATGCGGGGATGGGAAGATTTGTCCTGAGGAGACTGTTACTAGTTTGGGATCTGAGGGAGAGGGAAAGGAAAAAAATCCACTAGTGACTGAAAAGGGGATTTACTCCCTGTGTTCCTTATAGATTTCGTGTTCTGATTTGGAACCTGGTCTGGAACCAGATCTGGAATTAACTCTTTTTCTGAGAAGGACCATATGTACTGATTCACGGAACCTCTGTTGCCAGAGCAATGGTGGTGGTGATGGGGAGGATGGCGATGGGCAGTAAGACCTCATATTTGAATACCAGTTGGACTTTTCCCCTGACACTCCAACTTAGAGAGGATGGCAGCTCCGTGGAGATGGAAGGAAGGTCAGCGGAGACTCGTCAATAACGCATTTCGGATTGGAGAAGCCCCACCCCAAATACGCATTCATTTCACTAGTGGGTTCAATCCTCATTTCAAAAACAGTTTCACTCGTTAAGCATAGGCACGTTGAAGACGGCACTTCACTGTGGGCGTGGTGAAGAGGATTTTCATTTATTCCAGGCTCTGTCCTCTTACCGACGAGCTATCCCAGGAGCACCGGACAGCCTTAGGCCCCCTGCTCTGCGGCGCTACTTCTGGAAATTTCTGACCTGCTGCTGCAGGCACTTCCTGTAGGTTTTCTGAGTATCAGCACTTGTGAGCATCCCCCGTGTGGTCCGGGGAAGTTAGAGAGCTCGCCCAACGTCGTAGAGCTATGGGGACGGTTCGAGGCTAGAATCCAAGTTTGTCCTGAGTCAAGCAGCAGCCCCTGACCAGGATTGCATCCCAGCACACTGCTTTCTGATCCCACCCTGTTGCGATTGTTTGCATTCAGGTCTGGTTTTCCCATTCGATAGGAAGACCTTAAACTTGGGGACTCTTAGACCAGAGCTTTAGAAGATGTTAGAATTAGTGTATCTGTTTGTCCGTAGGTATTTACTGAGCATCGACTGTATGCCCAGGCTTGTTCTGGGCACTTGGAGATGCAGCTGTGAGCCAGACAAAAATACCTACCCTCAGAGAGCGAGCCAGTAGAAGGCCTGCTGAGGGTGTGAAGGAACAGGGTGCTGTGTTGGTGCCGTGAACATCCGACCGGTTGTGCAACAGTGAAAAGAGGGAGAGGGAGTGCTGGGCTGGGGGGGGGGGCACAGGTTGCTATTTTACGTAAAATAGGGAAGGCCTCACTGATAAGATGATATTTGAGCAGAAACTAGAAGGAGACAGAGAACCAGACTAGGAGATATCTTGGAAAAGAACATTCCATTCAAATAATTGAATGAATTCCAAAATCCTTCCAGGCTCGTTTCTCCCCAAATACGTAACTGTAATTTGGTGCTCTCAAACACTATTAGAAAGTCAATAAACCTGGTTTCTGGCAGTGGTTTTCCTGACCACTTTTTTTTTTTTTTAAGATTTTATTTATTTGTTTTTGAGAGAAAGAGCATGAGCAGGGGGGAGTGGGAGAGGGAGAAGCAGACTCCCCGCTGAGCATGGAGCCTGCCTCAGAGCTCAATCCCAGGACTCTGGGAGCCTGACCTGAGCTGAAGACAGAGGACACTTCACTGACTGCGTGCACCCCCCACCCCACCACTTTCTACTTAGTTTCCCGGGTATCGTGCGCCATAGCACTCAGCAGAGCTTGGTGTTACCAGGACAGCCAGCTGGATTTTTTTTTCCCTCTTCATTTTAGAGAGAACTACAAATCATAATAAACAGGCTGATAAGAAGACCTGAATTTGGAGGGGGGGAAAAAGTCCGATTTCTTTAAACTCTCTAACCACAACGTAGACCCTGAGCATTGGTGTTCAGTATGACACAGGCCCAGCAAGAGGCTCAGTATTTTGGTAGGAGGTCTAGGAGGCAAGCTGACAGACAGCACTGAACACAGAACGGCTTTTCTTGCTGACATTTAGATACCGGGAAAATCCAGTTTTCCGAAAGGCCTATTCCTTACAAAACCTGAGACTATAGTAGGAGACCTTTTGTCATTCAGAGCCGGTGGCCTTTTCTTTGTATGTAGGAGATAAGAGCAGGGGTAACATTAACCTTCATCATCCAGTCACTCAAAAATCATGGAACACTTGCTCCTTTTAAGTGCTGGCAGGTAAAGTTCCTGATGTCAGGACATAAAAATGGAGATTTCTCTGGTTCCACTTCCTTCTCAAAGATGAATGAAAATGTGCTTTCTCAAATATATTTCCCAAGAATTCTACCCCATCTAAGCTCCCAGCCCAAGGAGTAAGGCTGTCTCCTTCCAAACAGTTTGAAACGAGCTGTACCTGTCCAGTTTAGGTTGCCTTCCTTTGGCTTAGATAAAACTTGGATGAGGACTTTGGCATTTCGAGGTTGCGTTCAGATCATGCAGGTATGATTCTCCATCATCTGAGAGTCCAAGCAAAACTAAAAAGGAAGCAGAAATCTCAGTTTCTGGGTTTAGGAAAGACTCCCTCTCAAAGCTTCCCAATTCAGCCAGATCATTCTGGTCATTTGACTAGAATTGGCAGGGCAAGACTGTGGGGAGAAGGTAAGAGAATGAAGAAAAGAGGGAAAATACATTGGAAAAGCAATAGTGATATTACAGAGCATTTCACGTAGAACTAGAAATGTTATCCAAAGCCAGCACTTACCAGAGGCTCCGTGGGACCTTTTGTGGGGTCAAATAAGTAGACCCCTAAACCCTCAGACTTGTTCTTGTAAATGCTGACCATCCTACCGTAATTATCCTAGAATCATATATATACATATGTGTGTGTGTATATACATATATTTGCCTAATGATGATAGGTCCACAGGCCAAATTCCCTAATGTGAAATTTGGGAACACAAGTGAAATAACCATGTTAATTCGAAACTCGGTATCATGGATACAGATAGTGATTATAGCCTCGTGAGTCTGCTAATAATATTTATGGCAATAATCTATGGCATCTCTCCCAGAAGATTTCTCAGATTAATCTGTGTGGATTAAAGTTCATTCTTTTATCAAAATGCTGGCTATAATTCTCTGGCTCTGAAAGGTGTGTTTTTGGCTTTCTGTTTTCATGAGGAAAGTCCTGCCTTCATTTCTTAATGAGTGCCCCTTTGTTTCTCTTCCTTCCTCCTACTCACGCTGACCTTGTCAACTTAGATAGGAAAACACTCTACTGTGTAGAATAAAATAAAAACAGTTAATCGTGTGGCTGGACAAACTTATTTTTAAACTTAGTCATCTGGTATAACACTACGCTAGGCAATAATTAAAGTTCTGATAAAGCTAACTGAAATGGAGTTATTAGTTGACTTTCTCATAGTTAAAAGGCTTTAGGGTGTTATTAGAGTAAAAATATATTTCAGTTATCTTGGGTACAACTCTGGTTTAATGTAGCATTTTTTTTTCTGTGAAAACTTTCATTTCACTAGAAATTGATTTCAGGGGAACAAAACATAGACTTGTGTTCCTGTGTGGGTGGGTGTTGGGTGGGCGAGCTACATATGTGTCTGCTGGGAGACGAGAATGGGTAGAGTTGGCACCGAAAAGAAGAGTAAGATTTAAGAAATGGTACGAAAGGAGAATCTCCATATACATTTCAGTGTTACGTGTATTCCTTTGTACGCCCTTCTTAAATTAGTGCAGGGAAAGAAATATGCTGAGTAGCTTTAAAAAAAAAATTTTTTTTTAAATATGGTTTCTTCTGATGCCTGGCTACTGATTTTGATAAAAGAGCGTTACAGAGAAAAAAATATATTTCCTTTTCCACTGTCATCACACCAGAAAATATGCCCCTGTGTAACTAACGTTTAAAACCTTATCCTTTTTGGTTTAGAGGAGCGCCCCGGGCAGAACTGATGACCCGGGAAAGGAGGTTTTTCGTCCGCTTTTCCAATCAGCCCCAGTTAGGCCTTGCCTCTGTGCCAGGACTCTCTTTGATCAGATGTGAGGTTATCTATTCCTGTTGGAAACAGCAACGTACACACTGGCCAACTGCACGGCCCTAGGCACACGGTGGTGGTGGAGAATCCAAACCCCAACGTTTAGAAGGGACAAAGAAGCAAATCGAGCCTCCCATTAAAGAAAGGAAGGGTGTTGTTAAAATCCCACCTTTAAGATCAGACCTAGATGAAATGCCCGTTTTGAATTCAGCGCCCAGGAGAGTACTGTGGACGCAATGGCCGTAGGGGGCAGCTGCCCGGGTTTGAAGGCTGGGTTATAGAGGCTGTGCCCATGTGAGACTCCGATTTGTGTGGGCTTGATTATTTTCTGGCCTGAGTTTGGCCACCAAGCTCAAGGTTAGCCATTAGGATTTCAAATCAAGAATGCAAGCAATGGGTCTCAACCCTTTTCCTGCTTTGATAGGCACCAAGAGACACACTCCTAAAGCACATGCTCCCGTGGGCATTGCTGGGTGCTGTGTCAGGTGCACTCCCTTCTCCGCTGGGACAAACCGTATTAAGACCGTAGGACGGTAGGAGGGGCACGTGCAAGAGGCCGGAGGTCTGCATGTAAGCCGTTCGACCATGCACACGCCGCGGCTCCTCATATCCCCCTGCTGCAGACACGGGGTCACCCTATCCCTGGAGAGCTACGTTGTTCAAACCCCCATTCTTCTGTCCCGTGTCATTCTCAGGTTTTTCCACATTACTGGGCGGCACACCCTCTCCTCCGAACTCTGCCCTTGAACCGCCTCCTGTGCTCTAGATGGAGACGTCTCGAATTATTAGGAGGTTTTTAATGCTTCGGTCATTTCTGATCCCAGGCTCCCAGGTCCTTTCTCTCTTCCTTCCCCTTCCCCTTCCTCCCACTGTCCCCTCTCCTCCCTTCCCCTCCCTCCCTTTCCTCCTCCACCCCCCCCCATTCTCCCCACCAAGCTCCTTCTCTGGGGATTCCCAAAGGAATAAGGGAACCAAGGCTGGAGCTGCCTCTTTCTGCTCTCCCTGAAGGAAAAACAGTGTTTTCCTTTTCTTCTTCTCTCTACCATCATTTTCCAGGTGAGGTTGCAGAGAAAGGCACGCGATGAGGAAGAGAGAGGACAGACGGAGTCTTCAGGACAAGCAGAAAGACTGCAGAGGCGCCTGTGTTTGCTTAGACATCCAAAGAAAGCCTGAGGGGCAGGAGAGTGGGGTTTAGACACAGGCTCTGGAGTCCGAGTTTTCCTGCTGGAATCTGGCCCAAACCCTGCTGCCCCGTGCCCAGAGGCGATGCACTTTACCCTCTCCCAGTTCCATTTTCTTTACCTGTAAGATGGAGGTGATGATACATCCGATCTTCAACTCTAACATTCAGCCTCTGAAGACAGGTTTTTGGTGGGGTTTTTGTTGTTTTGTTTTAGGAATCTAGGTTTGGCAAAAACCCTTCTGGCAGGGATACCTGACCTGAAGAAGGAGTCTTCCTCCCACTTCTGTATCCGTCCACACATTTTGCCGCAGGAATATGAACACGATTGCGGCCGGCCCGTGGAAAGGCTGCCACGTTGACTGTCTCCAACCTGAGAAGTGCCGGACTGCAGACGGCAGTGGCCCTGAGTGGTTGGGGGAGGTTATCCACCTCGGAGGCTGCTGGGGATCCGGGATGGGATAGATAATAGCTGTGCGGGGGTTAATGTAGGGCCCGTGAGTGCTGACCACCCTCCTGTGGTCTCGAATGAGAGCATGTGTGTATGTCTGGCTCCAGGAATAGCCGCAGAACTTCGTGTTAGCAAGTGCAGAAGAGCCAGGAGCTTACACACTGGCCTGTTTTATATCTGTGGTTTATATCTATCTTGAGTGTTGAATTTGCTTCCGATTTTCTTTTTAGATGCCTTCTCAACGCCTTCTGACTCCATTCTTTTATCTGAGGAAAAATAGCATTTTCTGTCTCTCTCTAGCACTTAAATATACTTCTCCCCCGACCACGGGGGAACCAGAGAGCTGTTCCTGGCGGAGCTGCAAGTGGTGATTAATGGCCAAAAGATACTCAGTGTGAATCAGTAATTCAGGAGAGCGCTCAGGACATTTGCTCAGGGGCCAGGTGCCGAGCACTTCTCAACAGGGACAACTTAGTGCAGGAGATGGAAAAGGAGCACGTTCGACGTAAACTTTGGCTGCCGGTGCGGGATGATTTGTGGGGAGGATGGTGGTCTTTTCTTTGCTGTTTTCCCCCTTGTAAGGCCTGTCATCTGTAGTAGATAAAATTCTTTTTTCTACACATAAACTCAGGATGTTGAGTGTTGAGGAGGAATAAAATGGGTCTAGGCTGGGAGAGTTTGGTTGAAATAAAAAAATAAGAACTTTTCTCCCGTCGTGATAAGACAATCACAAAACATCCCTCTATTGTAAGAAGTCTTGATGTTTAGTAAAAAAAAAAAAAGCTGGCAGCAAGCCGTGGATTCATTTTGCTTGTCTATGCCAGTTTCCCAAACTCTGGCCGAATGGAGACTATGTTTTGAGTAGGCACTCCATGAAATATTTTAAATTGCTGGAAGTATTTTTTGTTGTTGTTGTGTTTTGTTTTGCTGTTAAGTTTCTGAAATCTTGGAGCCTAGTCTAAAGATCTGAATTTCTGTGTTGTGTTCATTTAAAAAAAAAAATGAGTGAAATAAATCATTCTAAGGGAAGAGGAGACACACAGAGAGCACTGAGAACCTAAAGTTTTAATAACATTTTATGTTTACTTCGTAAACTCAGCTACAAGTCGTTTCTTACTGACAGTTATTTTAGAGGCCAAAGAAATAAATTTGTCTTGTGCACAATTGCTATGAATTTTTTACAGAATCCACATTTTTTCCTCTTTAATTGTCATGGCTTTCTGCGTTCTCTTTCTGGGCATGACCCACACAGCCTCTCTCCCCCAGTCATGATGTCTCAAGGCAGAAATAGGAAATTTGTATAAAACAAAAGCATTGAGGAATTAGGGGAAAAGAAGGAAATCACTAAAGCTCTTGCCTCATCCTGTAACAGAGAAGCACAAGTAGCCACCTTATTCTAGGCCTTCTGTAAGGGCTCTCATGGCCCATGGAGGCCGTTCGAGAAGAAATCAATAATGCCTGGAGGTCAGCACTGCATTCATTCCGTCTTTAGGCATGAAGTCGAATCTTGCCCTCAAACAAAGCAGAATTTAACCAATTTTTGTTCTTTTAAATCTCTTTCTGAATTTCTGTTTTTTATTGTTGTTGTTTAAAAAAACTGTTTTTCCTTCAGTTATGGTTTTTATTTTGATCTGAGTTCAAAGGTAAATCTAGCCCCTGGTGCATGCGAAGTTCCCAAAGAACAGGGAAAAGCATGGCTCGTTCTCTTCAGTAAAAGAAGTTAGCATCTGGAGGGATCTTGTGTTTGAAAGGATCTGGAAGATCTCTTGAAAGGAGGCTTTGAGGCTTGTAAAACTTCATTTTAAGCTGGCTTTGAGTCTGTTTTAGCCAATCCAGGCACATTCGCTGTGTTTGCAGCTCTTTTTCTTTTCTTTCTTCTTATGCATTTAATATCTGATTTTATGAGCACCAGCCAATGTGCAGGATTCAGCTCAGCTCTAACGAGAAGACAAAAGTCATGAAGACATAGTCATAACCACCCAGAGTTTAAAATCTAATGGAGAAAAGGGACTGATAAAACCTGACAGTAACAAAGAACAGCTTGAGTCATGATAAAGACGCAGAGTGAAATGTTTAATTTAGGGGAGGTGTCATAAGACCAGTGGAGTTCTAATGAGCCTGGCGTGGGTTGAGGGATACCACTAATGGAAAGGGAATGCTGTGTAAGTTCGGTGAATAGAGCATTCCAGTGTGCGTAGAGTTCAAGGTGTGCACTGAAGCTAGGGCCTTGTCCAAATAAAGACATTAAATAAATAAATAAATAAATAAATAAATAAATAAATAAATAAATAAATATGGCAGTCTAGGATGGGAGAAGTACAAATAAACAAATGAATGAGGGTATGTTTCTCACTCAGAGTTCTGCACAAAGGCCTCTGGAATGGAGAGGAAGGGGTCTGAACCCTGGCGGTCTTTGGGGGGTGGTTGGGAAGCATCGCAAAATGCTGAATCCGAAGTAGCAGAACTTTGCCCATGGAAGTGAGAGGGAAGCCCAAGTTCCCCTTATCCTTTTGACTTGTAAGGATACAACTTTTCTGGGGCTTTCTGAGGAAATTTTATTTCAAGGTTCTGCTAGGTGGGAGTTCTCTCTTCTCTAAATTGAAGTATGAGGACACCAAGTTCTGCCTTCTCTTTTCTCACCAATTGCTCTCTTGTTTCCTCTCTCCCTGCTCTCATTTGCCTTCCCTCAGTAGAGCTCTGTCTCCCTCTCTATCTGGAAGGAAGCACACACGCTGTCTTACATTTCAGAGCAAACTCCCAGGCCATCTTCCCCAACACCCCTCCCATTTCACCAAGCAAAAACCTAGTGATTATAACCATGGTGAGACCCTTGGTTTCTGTGGACTAGTGGAGTAACCGAGAGCCTCAAGTTTGCACTGAGAGAAAAGGTGTTCCAAGGTGAGACTCTGAAGTCAGGTTGCTCAGTTCTGCCAGTGGCTAGATGTTTAATTTCAAATAAGTTATCCAGTCTGGGCCTCACTTCCCTCACCTATAAAATGGAAATAATATAGTCCCTACCTCAGAGCGTCACGACAGTTAGATGAAGTACTCCGTGGAGAGCATTTAGTGAATGAAGTCAGTATTTTAATAAATATTTGTTATTTTCAATATTTTGGCCAGCCGGAATCTTGCTTCACAGGCTGTGATGGTTCATTTCAGGTATCCACTTGACTGGGCTGTGGGGTGCCCAAATACCCCACATGGTTAACCATCACTTGGTGCATCCCTCAGAGTGATTCTGGAAGAGATTAGCACTTGAATTGGTGGACTGAATAAAGCAGATGGTCTTCTTCAATGTGTGTGGGCATCATCCAATCCGGTGAGGGCCGAATGGAACAGAAAGGCTGAGGAAGGTTGAATTCTCCCTCTGCTTGACTGCATGAACCCGGACATCAATCTTCTCCTGCCCTCCGTGCTCCTGGTTCCCAGGCCCTCAGGCTGGGACAGGAATCTACACCATGTGCTCTCTGGCCCTTGGGCCTTGGACTACACCACTGGCTTTCCTGGATCTCCAGCTCACAAACTGCAGATCGTGGGACCTCTCAGCCTCCATAACTGTATGAGCCAACTCCTCATAATACACTTCTAGATATATAGCCTGTTGGTTTTGTTTCTCTGAAAAACCCTGACTAAAACACAGCCTTTCTAATCAAAGTGTGGTTTGCAGTCAGCAACCTGGGCATCATCCAGGAGCTAATTAGGGAGGCAGATTCTCAGCCCCCGCCTCTGTAGTTTTAGCAAGATCCCCGGGTGATTCACATCACACCAGAGTACACAATCTCCTGTTCCCCACGAAAACCCCAGGTTTGTATCAATGCTTCTTCAGCTAGAGACCAGCCCCGGCCTCGTACCACAGACTCAGAACATCTGTTTGCTAAACAAGGACAGTTCTAGCAAAGACAACGTTAACATAGACCCAGCTTCATTTCAGTTGGTACAGTTATTGGGAATAAATTTTGGGGTTTTAGAGGCCTAATGATTCTCAGAGGGCTGAGGACTGGAGGGAAGGGTCCCTACTCTGAGTGTACTTCCACCCCACTGAGGAATAAGGGAGCTGGAGGGGAAGAAAAACCTGGTAACCAGGGACAGTATTCCTTACCCTGTTCTTAGAAAGGGGCAACCTAGAAGACAATCAGGGGAAGGGGACAGAGAGTACCTGAAAGTCAAACGTCTACCGAGAAAAGTTGACTAAACAGAGATAAGTAAGCAGTAACCATTAATAAAAGGCCTGTGAGCCAAGGGCTCTCACACTTACCTGGTTTCCTGTGGAGTTAATTTTTCACCATGAAGGGCAAGAATGACAGGAATTTAAGAGGTGTTTGTCTTAACGGGATTGGCTGGGGTGTGAATCAAGACATTTGTCGGGAGAGTGCCTAGAGACAAGGTACCCATACCTGGGCTTTAGCTGCTCACCACCTATGTCTACCTTCTGTTCCCTCCTCAGTTTTCTGAATGACTGAAAAATATTACAGTCTTTCAAATGTCCAGATTTCCAGCCCAAGTCCTATGGGGCCACTCAAGGGGACCAGATAAACATTGAACGGATGTGATGGTAATCTACCAATACTACTGGGCAGATATCAGGACCAGATGAAGTTGTGCTAGATAAAGTTGAATAAGAAGCAGGAAAAATGGGATTTCCTTACATATCATTTCTAAAAAATGTAAAAGAAATATGACATGTAAAAGAAAGCTGCATTATGCGCATCAGAATAATAATTACTTCAGGAAATAAAAACAATAGACTAAATTTCCTCCATCCTCTCAAAGGACTGAAAGTCATGGTGAGTGGAAAGGAGAACTGGCATACTTAAGAAAGAAATTAAAGGGGAAAATATGATCAGTTTCAAAACGAAAACTGCTTAAAAATCAAAAAGAAAAACAGAATCAACATTGAAAAATGATCAGCGACGTGGAGGAGAGGCATGAGACAAACCACACAGAAGGCAGTGGAAAAATACAAAGCAATGAAAGAAATTAACTAGGCACTCACAGATGTGGAGACCCAACACGGGAATTATGTGTGTAATGGAAGATGAAAAGCTAGAATGAGCTGGCATAAATGATACATCAACATCTTGTAAACATACTATTTTCCAAAATAAAATGAACAAATGGCAGAGGAATGCATGCAGGTTTTTATTATTTATGTCAAGCTTAAAAACATGTCAACATTTCTATGTGTCCAACATGTCGTGAGAATATAAAGCAATGAGTGGGAATGGTCAACTTCTAATTCAGGAGAGTGGCTACCTCAAGGGATGAGGGCATGGAATCTAAAATGTATTCAGTGAATTTCACCTGTGTTGGTTATGTTTGATTTTTTTAAGATAAGGTAGTAAGAAGATAGGTTTTCATTTACATTATTACTTCTAATTCTTTGTTCTGTGTTGGTAAGGACAGGCTTTCTCATACCTCATAAATGGAGGTCTGAATTCTATTAAATTATTTCTGGAGCTTATTGGGCATTTATACTTTATACTCAGGAATTCCTTTATTTAGAATATTTTTCTTCTATTATATCTAAAATTTTATATCATAAAATATTTAATGTATACAACAAGGTTTAAAGGAGGCCTTTTGAAGTTCTTATTTTTGTTGTATTAAATTTATGTTCTGATTTGGAAGGATTAACATTTTAGTGATATTAAGTCTTTCCATGTAGGAAAATTTTATCTTCATATTCATTCATATCTTGCTTCTTTACGTATTGTTCTCATATATTATTTTCTTGTTAAATATATTTTTAGATTATGTTTATACTCTATATCTCTACTGTATGTGTGGTAACTATATATGTCCATTTCTAACTCCATAATATAAATGCTTTGCCAAGTTTTCCCATTAGACTTTTTTAAAAAAGATTTTATCTATTTATTTTAGAGAGAGATTGAGAGCATGAGCAGCGGGAGGGGCAGAGGGAGAGGTAGAGAATCTCAAGCAGACTCCCTGACGCAGAGCCCACCATGGGGCTCCATCTCACGACCCCGAGATCATGACCTGACTCGAAACCAAGAGTTGGACGCTCAACCAGCTGAGACACCCAGGTGTCCCAAGTTTACCTATTCGTCTTAATAATTTTTAGTTTTATGTCTTGGAATTTTTAAACATATAATATACAACTTGCAAATAAACATTTATACACGCACGCGCACACACACACTGTTGTTGTCTTGCCTTATTGCATTATTCAGATCATCCAAAATAATTTTGAGAAATAATAATGATAAAAGGAATTCCTGATCTGATTCTGATTTTAATGGCAATGACTTCAAAATTTTTACCATTTATAAAATATTTATTGTTTTTTATTAAAAGTTCTTTAATATAGTTACATTTCTTAAAAGAAATATAAAACAAAAATATGAATGCGTATATTTAGATAAATTAAAGATGATAATGTGTTCTTATTTTATTCAGAGATTTTATTAGGAGTTTTTTGTGATATTTATATAAATATATTTCTGCATCTGTAGACATAGTATTTTTCTTTTGAATTGTTACTATAATAATTATAGTTTTCTAAAATATATCTACATGGTCATGCTATATTTTTCTGTTGTGACTGGATGTATTCAACATACTAATATTGTGGGAGCATTTGCTTTCATAAGAATTTTTTTTCTTTTTAAAGTTATTAACTTGGGTATTCTTGTGTTAGCTTAGTAGGCCATCTTGGTAATTTTCAATCATTTTTGGGAGTCTAGAATATTTTGAATAAGATAAATAAAATAGGAATTGCAAATATTCCTTCAACATTCAAATTTATCTGGTACCTGAGTTCAGAAAGCAGAAGTTCAGATAGAGATACCACAAAATCTGATCATATTTGGTCTCTGAGGTTTGGATGGTGAGTAGCAAGAGTTCAGAAACCAAAGGATCTTTTGAAATTTTCTGAATATATTCAGCTCCTAAGTTGCATAGTGAGAACTGAAATAGAGAGGAAGACTACCTAAATTTTTATTTGTTATTTTAAAGATTAGACTCTGCAGTAAAACTAACTCAGCCTAGACCCTTCCCAATGGTGGGTCATTCATGATACTCCAGTTCTGTCTTTGGTAAAGAAGAGAGGGAGAATGTTATTTTTTTTTTTTTACATTGTCTTTTTTGTACTATTTACATTCTCTATATCCTTGCTTTTTGTGTCTGCTTGATCATCAAATTCTGAGGCAAAATTCCCCACTATGACTGTGATTTTTATGATGGCTATACCTCTTTGTCAGAGTTTTGCTTTCTGTGTTTTGCTGTTGTAGTTTGTGATGTACAGGAATTCATTAGCTGTACTTAGAGATGTCATAATATGCCTCTTTTCCCTGCTTAATGGACTGAATCCTGAATTTTTCCTAACTGATTTTGATTCTGCCATTTTTGCTTTCTGTTTGCATACATTTGCCTGGTGTAATTTTCCACATGCCTTAGTTTCAAACTTTCTTTGTCGTTCTGTTTTAGGTGTGTTTCTTGAATACAGCCTTGAGCTGGTGTATCCATTAGGATCATTTGAGTTGCAAATAATGCTCACTGGCTTTAAAAAAAATGCTCTTCTAAAGTTGCAGGATAGGTTTTATTTCAAGCCTGGCTTGTTTTAGTGTTGCTGCTTGATTTCTCTCAGGTCTTTCAACTCTGGGTTCCTTTGTGTGTTGGGCTGCTTCTCTCATGGGAGCAAAATGGCCACAGAGGTCCCAGGCCTTCCATGTGTTTCTATCTCACAGTCCAGAAAAAGAGAGAGCTCCTCTTCTGAAAACCTGGAAAACTCTTGAATTACATGCCAAACCCTAAAAAAACCCCAAACAAACAAACAAAAAACAACACTGTGGCTGGTGCTGTGCAAGGCCCCATTGAGTCTGGGCCGGTGTTACTCATCCTTGAACCAATTGCTTTGGTGAAAAGATTGGTATTATGATAAATGGTCAGTTTGGGTGAATTAAGGGTCAAGCTTAAAACTGAAGTTTGAGAGTCATTCTACCCAGTGGATGTGCCATTATTCAAGAGAGCAGAGTGAGGAGTACAAGTATTGTAAAGAAGTTAGCACAATTCTCACTACTAGATAATAATATAATTCTATATCTTCTAAAACCAAATGAATCAATTGAGAAAGCACACCAGAAATAATTAAAAATAATAAGTAAGGTTGTTGTTACAATATTAATATTAATAATGGGGGGGAAATCACTAGTTTTCCTCTTACAATACCCAATTAGAAAATACAACTGAGGAAAAATTTTCATTTATAAAAAGTATAAAATACATTGGAACAAGTTGATTAAGAAACATATAGTATTTATATGAAAATATGAACTTTAACTGAGAGATTTAAGGTGTTCCTAGCTGGGAACATATTATAAAGATGTTGATTTGTTTGAAAATACTTTCAGAAATCATTGCAATCTTAATGAAAATCACAATGGGGTTTCTCTCTTTGGGTGTGTATTTGGGAAGGGAGGTTTGGTAGTTGAGAAAAAATATTTTACAATCTATCTGATAAAATTATGCATGCTAGGCTAGTCAAAAAATTAAAACAAACAAACGAACAGAAAACAAACTACAGGTGTAATGGGCCCATGTGGAAGGAGGAAGCCTTTTCTCAGCAGATACAGAGACATACTAGAAAGCTACAGTAATCAAAAACAGTGACGTACTGGTATAAAAATAAACAAACAGTAGAACAGAATAGAAAACCCCAGAAAAACCCAAAGTAATATAAAGGTGGCTTAGCACATTAATGAAATGTGTGTGTGTGTATGTGTGTTTGTGTATATAAAATTCAAGAGAGTACATGAATTATTCAATATACAGTTACACAATAATTAGTTATTTGGGAAAAAAGTGAGCCAAATCCTTATCTCACAGCTCATACTAAAGTCAATTCCAGATAGAATTTAGCTATAACTTAAAGTAGAATAGAGCTTTTTATGAATGACAGGGGAAAAGCAATCAAGAAATATGACTCTGTAAATATTTAAAACTTATTATACGTGAAAACAAACATATTAGCAAACAGTTCTTTCCCTCCTGCTAAGGAAACTACAAAATCTGGACAAAATTTTAAGAGGAAAACAAAACAAAACAAAACATTTAACTCCCCAGAGAGCTAACAAATCCAGAAAAACCCAGAGAAGTAAGCTTTGCATTTGGTATGGCTTTTCCCCCGGAGGCATCTGCCAGTATTGGAAGTTACATGTGAGACTGAGAAGGTGAGCTGAGCCTTTGAAAGACTGTTGGATTTAGGGGAGGGAAAGGAGGTCAACGCTGCCAAGGACGGAAGTATTGGTAAGTTCACAAGCTTTAGACTGAGACTCCAACCTAAAGGGCTATAATCCATGAATAAGTGTGGGCCTGAATAGATGTTCCCCAGAAGGCACTGAAGCCCAGCTTCTAATCATATCATTTTGTGATTGAATTAAGATAATTCAGGGCTGCTGGTATTCCTAGCCACTTGTCAGAAGCAAACAGAATTCTCTGAAGAAAGGTTACATCCCAGTCTCAAATTATCTGTACCATTTTTCATATACAATATGTGACACTCAGTCAAGAAAAAACAGACACGTAAGGAATCAAGATAGCGTAGTGGGAAATCCAAAGGAGCAACAGACAGCATAAGAAACCCATAGGAATCTTGAAAATGGAGTTTTCATACACGGATTTTACAGTAAGTATGATTAATATATTAAAGATAATAAAACATGAGATTTATAATGTTAATAGATAAAAGTAAATTATGAAAAGATACAAAATGGAAATTCTAGAACAGAAAAAAATATCTACTGAGTCAGTAACCCAACTGGACAGGCTTAAGTGGGACCAGAAACATTGAAGAGAAAATTAATTAACTGGAAGATAGATATGAAAAATATACAGAATAAATCACATAAATATGAAAAGATTAAAACACACACACACAGAAAGAGAGAGCGACATAGAGGACAATGTAAGAGACATAGGGGAACTAGTGGAAAGTTCTAGCCTATCTGTTAACAGAGTCCACAAAAGGAAAAGAGAAAGATATTAAGGGAGAAACAATGTTTGAGGAGACAATGAATGATAATTTTCTTTAAAAAAAAAAATCTATGAACCCGTGCTGGATAAATAACACATTCTCCAATAAACACCAAAGGAAATTTTGCACCCAAAAAAATACTAATGCATACTATTCTGGGACAAGAAAATTATTCCAGATGAAAACTTAAAGATACAGGACAGATTTAAGGGCCTCAGAAATGACAAATATTTAATGTTGATATAGAATTGCAATAATAATATCTCGTAGGGCTAAATGTATTACAAATAACATGTTAGGATAAAAACATTTAAAGAGTTCTAAGTTTCTTGCATTGTCCAGGAAGAGGTAAATATCCTCATTTATCTTAGACTATAATAAGTCGTCTACACATGCTGTAATCTCTAGTGTAACAAATCATAGTAAGAGAATGCATAGCTACCGAGTTAATAGGAGGAAAAAGAACTATAAAAAACAATCAACCAAAAGACAGGAAAGAAAAAGAATACAAAACAGGCAGTACAGATAAAAAGCGGATGGCAAAATGGTAGAACTAAACCCAAGCATATCAATAATTACATTAAATACGAGTAAACTAAATATTGCAATTAAAAGACCAATATTGTCAGACTGGATTTTTTTTTTTAAACAAGAACCAACAATATCTTACTTATGAGAAATACCTAAAATATACAGAAGAGGTTGAAGGTACAAGGATGGAAAAGTTACATCGTAGAAAAAAATAACCAAAAGAGAACTATTGTCACTATATTATTAAGAGTAGGCCTATGAAAAGTGAAGAAGAAAAAGTTGTCGGGGATGGGGGGCTGGAGAAATAGAGAGACCAGGCAAACAGTGCAAGCAATGTTTTCAAAGTAGCCTTCCTTTCTACTGAGGGTAGCAGGCAGGGTGGTGTGAAGGGGCTGGTGAATGTGGAGCCTGTGTGCTAGGAACTAGTGCGAGAGAACACAGGATTGGAAAGAGGAGTCCAGATTAGGGAAAAGCCTGCATAATACCTTCAATGGATTTTTTTATGTCATAAATTTGGACATGGCTTTAATCAATGAGAAGCTGTTAGATATATAGTTAGTGGTAATGAAAAATAAAAATTTTAAACTTGTCACTATCAACCCCTTTAACAGCCTTTAGTTTATTGGAATAAGTCTGTTATCTAGTGTAAGTTTTAAAGTCTCCTTCATCAACCACAGATAGCATGGGGGTGGTGGTTAGAACTCCGGCTCTGTAGAATTTGCCTGCGTTGAATTCTGTCCTCACATTCTGCCTCCACTTCTTCTTCATTGTATGACCATGGGCAGAGACTCTTAATCTCTCTCTCTCTCTTTTTAAATATAAAATGAAAATAATAGCACATAACTAATAGACTTGTGAGAATTAAATGAGTAATGCACATGAAATATGAGAACAGTGGCTGGAGCATAGTAAGTATTCAACAAATAGCTGTTATTGTTCATATTATAATTATGACTTTTGTTTCGGATATTGTTTTGGTATCTCAATTAAATGCTGATGAAGTAAGCCTAAGGATAATAAGTCTAGTCTTTTTTTCTGGTCTTGCTCTGTCCTCAACTCTAAACCAGGAACCAATTACTGTGTCCTGGGTCTGGTCTTTCCTGCCTGAAATTGGCAAACGACAAAGAATGGAGTCCTTCTATGTGTGGTCCTCCGGTTGGCACTGGAAATATTCTCCAGTAAGAAAGGGCTGTGCACTTGAAGGAGCTCACAGACGTGTGAATAAAGGATTTCCACACATGGGATATGACTAATAGGAAGAAGGATGTATCCCAGCACGTAGGATGAAGACTGTGCTTTGGAAGCAGAGAAGGGGGATATTTTCTGGCTGGGGAAGAAGAGGAAAGCTTCATAATGGACTTGGAGGAAGAGGCAGGAGAGGCTATCACGGGCACAAAGAACACAGGCATATAGAGGCAGGATAGCATGAAAGTACAAGGCATGCTTGGGGAGTGGCTAATTACCCGCTGTCCCAGGTATGTCAGATGGACAGAAGGGAACAGCATTTGCGAAGGCTGGAGAAGTAGACCAGAGTTGGGTTGTGACTGCTTTTCTATGAAATTTAGAACGCTTCCGAATTATTTCAGAGGTAAATCTTTTATAGCAAGCTTTCAAATAAAGTCGTACTTAAGGTATAGTTATGCTTTGTAGTTCATAAAAGAAATTCCAGTATGAGTGTTCCCCAAATGGCCAAATAAACATTGATAGGAGTTTAGGAGTTAGGAATAAAATCATTCTTTCCTAAACTAAGTTATCTATATTATGACCCATTAAATGTGAACTTATACTTGCTGAATTGTTTAGTAATGGTTATACAAGCTACGACTATAATAACCGTGGTAAAGACAATAGCATGCGTACTAATAGCAATACCATCTAACACTTATTGAAAGAGTTTTATGTGCCAGAAACTACCATAGAATCTCTTAATTCATTAGTGTATTAAATGTATAATCCTCATAGCACCTCTTTGAGACAAAGCTATTATTATGTATATAAGAAAACATATTGTAAACTAGAAAAAAACACTATGCCAATGATAATGGTAGGCTATGTTGTCTACGGGTACACTAGGCCTCATCTGCCTTTTTTTTTCCTTCCACGTTCATCTTTTCTCTAGTTTTATGCTACAGGCTGGAGGGAGGGGCAAGAAGAGAGAGAGAGAGAAATGGGAAAGGGGAAAATCTTTAGGAAATTGTTATTCCTAACGAATTGCTGTTTGAGTTCTGTTTTTGTTTTTTAAACTCATTTAGAGAGAAAAAATAAAGACAGTTCTATCATGGAAAAATATTATCCCATCTTGCTGATTTTGCGTAGGTTGACTGGTGGGTGCTGAATTAGAGATTCTGGAGGATACGCCGGGTTTCAAGGAGGCTGAGAGTTTGTCTTCTGTATCTGCCTGTCAGACTCAACTGTAAGCCTCAAAATATAATATCATTCCCTCCCACTGATTACATTTGCACAAGATCAGTACAGCTCAAGAGAGACACTAACTTTCCACCTAGGACTGTTTCCCCGGTTGTGGAAAAGAGAGGATCGACAGTTGAGACTCTCTAAGTACCATCAGGAAGAGGTCAGTGGACAGCTCTTAAGACTGGAATTAATTCCACAGGGAAATTATGATGGAATAATCAATTTAGAAACTTAAAGCTTGGATCGAGATTCAAAAATTTTGAAAAGAAAACAAAAACCAAAACCCTTGCAGAAGCACGGATCTGCGCAAGGTTCTTTTCAATCCCTGACAACTGTGGGTCTAGGATTTTCACAAAATGAGAGGAAAGAAATTATGTGTAATTTTCACATCGGAACTAGTTTCTTTTTGCCCACTCCCTTCCAAATTTCAGCTACTTAGCATGTTGGCCAAATCCTACAGTGAACGTCACTTCGGAACAATCTGAATGGGAAAACCACAGAGCCCTGCTTCTTTAAAATTAGGCACGAACAAATCCAGAATAATGAGAGGAAGCATAAAACAGATTACGTTTTACCTGAAGTGGAATTTAAGACATGCCACAAGTAATTGATTCTCTTTCTAGGATAATTCAAGAACAAAGACTTGACTTTTTTTTTTTTTTTTTAAGATTTTATTTACTTACTGCAGAGAGAGAGAGAGTGAGCATAAGTAGGGGAGAGGCAGAGGGAGAAGCAGACTCCCCCCTAAGCAGGGAGCCGAGGTGGGGCTCAATCCCAGGGCCTTGAAGTTATGACCTGAGCAAAAGTCAGATGCTTAATGACAGAGCCACCCCAGGCTCCCCTATTTGACTTTGTAAACGCAATAACAGGTCACTCTTCTGCAAAGCCAAAACAGTGATGGTCTTTTCTGATACGATCCATCTATTTTTTTTCCTTTTTGCCACCTTTGTATTGCTTCCTCTATTTTAGTGTCTGTCGCTCTTTCTTGCAATTCTTAGTTTATAAGCCTGTCTCCACTATTAGGAGTTCCTCGAGAGCAGACACCTCTTCTTATTTACTCTTATAAAAGGTATTCTCAATATTTGCCACTGTATCGTGCATGGAAGGCAGTCCTCCACTGCTTGTTGAATTCATGAATGAATGCATGCACGCCATTAATACATTAATTAATAGCCATTAATAGAAGTCCAAGGTTCCAACTCCTTCCATTAATTAAGTCCTTTGAACTGTTGATGTAATGGTTCTTCATTTATAGAAGATGATTTTGAAAATTTCGTCCAGCAAACGTTTATTTCTATAATAAGAGATTCATAGCATTTTTATAAACTGTGAAGTGTGAAGCCTGTATTACCAATGAATAATTCGAGTTTTGACATCTGACCACCAGCTTGGGGAAACCAGGCTACCATGTAGTCTTTTATCTCACTTTGCCGAAAATTTCAATTATACTCTATCCTGGTTTGTTTCGTCTCTTTTCCACCGTTTTGTGCGGGGAGAAAAGTGAGTAAAATAGTCATCGTTTTGAGGATATTTGAGGCTGGAGAACTTTGTAGTGCTTGCTGCTAGGGGCTTCATTTCTCTGACCTTCCTTGGCTTCCACGCCAGCCTAAACTAGCAAGTCAGTCCCGGGCGTGTGTTATGATTCTTCTACAACTTATGACAGTGAAGAGAAAAACAGTGGAAGAAGAGGAGTTAGGTTGGATTTTCTGAGAAGATTTTGAACCATAGGTTGGTCTTTGGGTAACATCTATCTACTTATTTTTAAAATCATCTAGAGTCTTGCAACTGTGTACAGACCATAGCTGCTCCAGAAATTTTCCATGCTGTTGAAAAGCTTACATAATCGCTTATGTGGCAATTGCAAAATCATCCCTTGATGTGAACATAAACCAGAGGAGAAGTGTCCTTCTCACCATTTCTGGCTTTCCCTCCTGCGGGCTGGGGGAGGGAGGAAGTGGAGATTAGCAGGAAGATAGGAAGAGGGAGGAGTTTGTGGAATGAGTGGGAAAATCACTGAAGAGTTCATAAACTGGCAGTGCGTGGAGGCAACCGCATCTGAGACAGCGGGGGAAAAAAGTACCATAAGCCCGATCATTTGCCCATTTCAGCTGAGAAGGAGATTGTCCATTTGTGTTTTGTTCTTCTATGTTTTGGAGCTTGAGGTCAAAGTAAGAACAGTGAAGTGCTCACAGTATTCGTGTTCCTAATTGGTCAATTGAAAATCAACTACGCAGAAAAGCAGGAAGTGTACCACAGATGAGTTTATGAAGATCCTCTCTTAGTTGTCATTTCAGAGAGTTTTTTTTCCTCCTTCATTGTAAGAGAGCAATGAAGGACCCAGTGAGAAATTTGTTACCAGAAATCAGTCTGTGATGTGGGGGGGAGAGTTGGTGGTTTATGATCTAAAACCCAAGGCCAGAGAGATTTTCCTAAATCATTGAAAGCCAGTTGATGCCGGAGAAGATATTAAGCTGTTAGGGGGTTTCAGAGCCAGCTCCTTGATGTTTCCCTAGAAAGTCTGGAAGCTGGAAAAGGAGAAGGCTCTAAATCCCAGTCCTTGTGTGTGTGTGTGTGTGTGTGTGTGTTTGCTAAGCAATTCAGGTCCGGGCAGCTTGGCCTCTGTCAGACAATAGATATGCAAGATAACAACAGGGCAGCGGCTCTGAGGCCTTGGCCTTTATCAGGATTAACTGTTACATCAATAAGCAAAACAGGGCGGCGGGGTTTTTCCATCGCTGGCCTTTGCTGTTCCTGGGTGCCAGATGGCATTCATATCCATGAAAACAAAATGCTGCAAGTTAGAATGTTGACTAGGCACTGTTACTTCCACTTGACCACACTGTGTGGGGCTCGCTTTGATGTACAAAACACTCCTAAGATAATGAAATGCGTTGGCAGCTGGCTAATGGCTGGGAAAGTGCAAACCCTGCACTGAACTCTTCCCCGAGACTATTCAATGGTAAGGTGGTGTCAGGCCCGAGCTGGAGAAGGAGCGAAGAGGCTCGTTGCCAGGCAGGCCCGGGACTCTGGGGCAAGAGGCTGGGGAGGGGCTGGTATTTTTCTGCCTTCAATAGAAGGGGTCTGTGCCTGCAGCAGATGAGAAATAAATCCATCAAGGCCAAGCTCAGGCTTATTTTGAACTGGCTGCTGGAATTAGCATAAAAGCCTCTGCACACACAGGTAAACGAAGACCGTCTACCTGAGCGGAGGTGATCTGAGAGTTCTTAGTTTTCGCTTGTGCCCACGTAGGACCTCATCTTTATGCAAGGGGGAAAAAAAGAAAGGTCTTATGAATTAAATTTGACTTTGCTGCTTCTAATCTTCTCACTGGCCTGATTCACCGGGAAAGTAGAGCGTGCATAATTGGGGAGGGAGGCGTTTTCTCATCCTCTGTCCCTTGATGCTACAGCCTACTCCCAGGAGGGACAGCCTGGGCACTGGCCCCTTTGGGAAGTCCCCTGTGCCCCTGTGCCCTGTCCCCTTCTGCCCTACAGCCCCACCCCAATCCCAACTGATTTGCTGGCCCCTAAAAGTTCTTCCAGCACCTGGACTACTCCATTCTAAGCAGAAACTCTCCATTTAAAATGCCTCCTCATTCTCTGGTTTGCTCTTATCTCTGTTGTTAGAATGTAAGCTTAGCACAGAAAGGGCTTTTGGGCCAAAGGTCAGGTAACTCTGGGCCAGCCCCTGGACCAGATCCAGCCTGCCGTCTGTTTCGAAGCTAACAAGAGTTTTCTGTCTTTAAATGATTGGGGAAGAAAAATCAAAAGAAGACTATTTCGTGTCACATGGTAATTCTATGACATTCGCACGTGAACGTCCGAAAGTCGGGTTTTGTCGGCGCACTGACACTCGGCCCCTGCACGCATGTCTCTGGCTGGCTCCGCGGTATCGCTGCGCAGGCCCGGTCCTTGCTTCCGAGCCTTCGGGATAGCCTGCAAAGCCTAAAATATTCACCCGCTGGCCCCTGACCGAAAAGTTCAACTCCCCGCCTTACACTTTCTGCAGAACACAGAGTAGGTGCTGAATGCCCCTCCCTGACCATTTCTGAAGTTTGAGAAGTCTAGCTGGGTGGGAAGTTCTCCACAATCTCGGTGTTTCCGTCACGTTTCCCTGGAAGAGTTGTTAGTGCCACCGTGAGAGACCTTTCCTTCTTTTCTAGCTTTTGAAGTTCTTGCTAAAGCTTCCTTTCTGCGCTTTGTCTCCCCACAGTCAACTCCTACGTTGGCATTTAAACAAATACTTCCGGTTCAAAATGTCCCAGGGGTGTCTGTTCAGCTTGAGTGGAAATCCGAGGGGAAACGTTGAGGTGAGGGGAATCTGGTGATGATGCTTGGTACCCTGGCATTTTCCCTTTCCAGGCGCCCTCTGCCAGTCCACAAGTCAAGGTTGGATGCTTATCTCAGCCCACAGAACTAGATCTGCCCATCCCACAGCTGGTGTCCGTGTTTCTGCTTGGAGCTCTGCCTTTGTCAATTCAAACAGTGTGTTTTTCAAAAAAAAAAAAAAAAAAAAGTCATTGACCACGTTTTTGTTTCCTCCTCATCCTGTTTGTCAGGGGATACTGGGTGTGTGGCCTCGAACTTCCTACTTACTGCACTTTGTCTTAAGGGGCTGGGACCTTCTTTTTGAACTATGGTTTTCACAAGATTGTTGGTCGCAGCCATTCTGGGTCTATTAAACATAGAATCTTTCTTCGCCAAAAGTTACAGCGGTTGGCTCTACATGATAAATTATGGTTACTGTTTGTTTCTTTGTATTTTTCTGTGTTTCCCAAGGGGAACATGTATTTCTTTTGTATCAATGAGAAAAAAGAGTAAAAAAAAAAAGTCGTAAAAGTACCAGAATAGTAATCTCTACTTACTGGTGTGTCTCAATTCCTTCCTTTCTTCCATCTCTTCTTGAAGTGCATCCAGATATGTACAGACAGTATGCAAATCCATGAAATTAGATAAATCAACTCTTGTAAGTTATGACTTCATTTAAAAAATAGGTATGAGAGATGATGTCTAAGAATATGTTGTGTGTGTGTGTATGTGTGTGTGTGTGTGTGTGTGTGTGTATATATACATACATATACAAAACAAACCAAAAACCAAAACAAAAACAACTAGACTTCCAGTTTCCGAGTCCAGGATCTAAGGACAATAAGTAAAAAGATGAACAAACTGGAAATCAAGACCTGGAGTGATATTCATCGAATTATCAACACGTCTCCCTGTAAGTAGCTTTAGCAGTAATGCGTGCTTTTATTTTATGCTAAACTTGTTGGATTGTTTTAAATTTTTAATTGTGATGCTGTAATATATTTGTAATGATAACAATACTTGAAGATAATGAAAACTCCAATCCCATGTATATCTTCCACAGACCTTTGAATATCCATTGCCCACACCTACATCTGTTATTAATCAGCCCCTTACTTCCCTACCCCCTCCCATGGCAAGAGACCCTGACTCTTAGACCCTTATATGAACCTCCACGGAACATTTGAAAAATGCTAGTGTTCTGGCTCATTTGGGATGGGTAAAGGGAGTCAAACTTACTTTATGGCTTCAGATTTGGGGTTATGCATAGAAAGGTTTTTTTTTGCTCCAATGTTTTATATATATTTTGGTCTGCTATGTTTTCTTTCTAATACTCTGTTATTTGTGTTTATTGGACAATTTTTAATCCATCTGGAATTTATTTGTGTGAATTGTGAGGTAGGAATCTGATGTAGGATGTTTCGACCCCACCAAAAATGCAATCAACACAATTAAGGCTGAGAATTACAGGTGCACATGGTAAAATAAGTTATTAACTAGCTGCTTCCAGAAAAATAAATCTTCTTCACAAGTTTATATCTGCAGTATTTGACTTGGGAAAAATTTGACTTGATAAAAACAATGGTCATAGGAGAAAACTCAGCGGCGGAAGCTTTAATTGATAAGAATTGATAAGGATAAAACAATTTGCTATTATAAGATTTACATTAAAAAAGTGGCCTCAGTGAAAATAATTTTTGATATAGAAATGATGATAATTAGAGGAATATTTTCATTATGCTGTCTAGCTAATTGGTCAGGGGAAAATAAAAATAGCTTAATCCAGCATGTTTCTCAAGGAAAATTCATCAGTGTTGGTAAAATTATGATATTAAAAATTGTTTGAATTGATAAAACCAGAGTGAGAAGGTTCTTGGGGCTAAATCAGTGAAGCAAAGATTATCTTTTACTTTGGAGATCATACTTTATTTTTCTAAATGGGCTGCTTATTATTCTGACAACATTAATGTAGGCAACTGATCGATTCTTACAACTGGTCTGAAATGAACCTTTTTCATTGACTGAAATCTCATACTTGGGTCTATCTCTGGACTCTCTTATTTCTTGGATGTGCTTGCTTAATCTGCACTGGTCTTAATTATTGTAGATTTAAAGTAACCTTGTTAACTAGTTAAGTATCTCCCTTTTGCCCCCCTTTAGAATTGTTTTTCAACATTTTCTGAGTTCTCTCACGTTCAAGAACTTCAGCATCAGCTAGTTCAATAGGCCAGATTTTTAGTAACAAGCTGAATGATTATAGACATTTTACATTTTAGTTGTAATCTCCTACTTAATTTTTTAACATCTTGGCTCAATTTTATACATATTTATATCTGTCTATCTAATCTTTATGTATCTATATCTGTACCTACAGATATAGCTGTAGATATCTGTGTGTTTGTATCTGTTTGGATTTTTAGCCTTTCACTTAATTGAATTTATTTATTTTTTTTGTTTTCGGATTTTTTTCTTATGTTGAGCCCTTAAAGATCCTTTGCGGTTCATTCTTTTTGAAGCTGATTTCAGTTACTACATTATACTCTGTCCATTATCTGCTTATTTCTAACAATGGTAAGTCCTGAGAGCTTATCATTCCTGCAGCTTCAACACAAAATCTTGGTTTTGGCACCTATTTGGAAGTAAAAATGGCAAAGGTTTATTTTTTTTCCCTGAAATTCAGTATATACACTCTGAGTGTTGATGAAGGGTAAGATGTGTAAGTGTCTTTGCTAGTGGGATTTCCCTATACCTTCTTTCTCTTTCCCAAAGAGTAAGAATCTATTATTTATCCTGTCCTTTGCTGTGTCCTCTAAACTCTTGGATGAAATTCACAAGGAGCTTTTAAAGTCTACCTCCTCTTTGATGAGAGTTGGTGATTTGAATTTGCATTGTAATGTCCCTCCTAAGAGCAGAGCCTTAACCTTGACAATGCTATACTTTGCAAATTTGATACCAGATAATGGACAATTCTTTGAAATGCTGTCTCATTCATCTGCCACTTGTTTATAGTTTGTTTGGGGGTTAATCATGTGACCTTTGCGTTCGTTCTTTTTTTTTTTTTTTTTTGCAAACTACCTTTTATATACAAGTCATATTCCATGAAGGCAGAAATTAATTCCGAATTCTATCTTTAGTGTATAAAATAATGCCTGGCATATAATAGGCACTTAATAAATATTGCTGGTTGACTGACTGGCCTACCTTTATTTCCAAACACAGCATTTGAAGAACTCTAGGTTAGAATTAGCTATTTGCCTGCCCCAGAGGTCATTCTAGCATATCTGATACAAATCTGACATCCCCAAAGCCTCTGACTCCTCTTATTCCTCAACTCTAACAACGGTGTCCTCCTCAAAATGCTTAAGCTCAACACTTTTCCATCATTTAAGAACTTCTTCCTTCTCTCTCTCCTCTAGCCCCCCTCACATCCACATGTAATTCACGCCCAGATTTGTTGATTCTATTTGACAGTGTCTCTATAGCCATTCAGCAATTCCGGTTCTCTACCCTAGTTCAAGACCTTGCTCCCTATCAACTTGGCTGTTCCGATTCCCCCCCTAATTATTATCCCTCCCTTAAGGGCTGTCCTCACTCCATCACTTCACTAAAATCCATGTTAATATTGCCTGTGTAACACTCATCCTTAAACAGGGCTGACCCCATCACTATGTGCCTATGATTTCTTGTTACCTATAGACTACCCTTCAAACTCTCTAACCTGCTTTTCATACTCTTCTGGAATGTGAAGGGTCTCAATCATGATTTCCGGTTTACTCTGCTTCGTGCTCTGCACCTTTTACTCCTGCCAAGGGAGTGTACTGTCTTTCCCGGGACGAACCCCGCAATCTCTTTACTGCTGATCTTTGTCCCATCTCGCTGTGTTCCGGGCACACAGGCTCTTTTCATTTGCTCGCCCTCCATGACCTCTCCCGCTGCAGTCTTCACCAGCAGTACCTCGCCCCGCTTGTCTGCCAGCCGCACATGGTTGTGTAACTGCCACTCCTTCCCCAGATCTCACTCTAAAATCCCTTCTCAGGGAGGCCCTCCACAGTCCCTCCCCCAGGCGCCTTCCCTGCTTCCATATATTCAGTCACATTAAACACCGTCTGCTCTGGTACTGAAATGTGCACAGTGTATAATTATACACATATGTGTGGGGTCATCTGATTAAGGACGTCTCCCCCACTTGATTCTAAGCTCTGGGAATGAAGAGCTCTGGCCCACCTTGCTCCCCGCTGTGTCCCCTGCCACAGGCATTGGAGCATACTAAATACCTTGGGAATGAACGCATCAATGTCTACGAAAGACTTGGCTGTGCTCCTTACCCCATCTCCTCTTGGAAACTGCCCAACACGCCCATTTTGAATTTCTCTCTCTCTTTCCTTTAATCCCTACACACTTACCCCTCCTCCCGTAGGTGGTAGCTCCTACGGAGTAGTCTTTGGTCATCCACACCATAGCTCCCCCTAGGAAGCCAGGAGAGGGTCTGGTTTATGTCTCAGGATGAGCACTAATATTAAAAAGCTAAGGCTTTGAGGGCGCCTGGGTGGCTCAGTCAGTTAAGCATCCAACTCTTGATTTTAGCTCACATCATGATTTCAGGGTCGTGAGATTGAGCCCCATGTTGGGTTCCCCACGGAGCACGGAGCTTGCTTAAGATTCTCTCCCCCCCCGCCCCCCCCTCACTTGCAATCTCGCTCTCTTGTTTATAGGAGTAACAAAGGTTGGCAAAAGTTGAAATGGTTACATTTGAAATGTTTGGAGTATGACGTCACGCTTCCAGTGCACCCCAGAGGTCCAGTCAGAAGCTCACCTGAGCCAGTGTGCTCCGATTATACCTTAATCTTAGCCAGTGAATTCACAGATGCGTGAGGACGTTCATTAGGGAGGCCAGGATAGGATATGGGGTGAGTTCAATGGGAATCCACACCCACTAGCAGAAATCCATGCCCTAGTGCTGGTGGGTTAATGATATCTTCTTACATTCTTATTCGGTCTTCTTTTGCACACTTCACTCAATAATCTTGTTAATAAATTCTAGCAGATAATGATAATAAGGAAATAATGGTTAACTAATCTGTGTTTATCCTGTCAACTGCACCTTAGCTGAGGACGTAAACCCACATGGAAAAATTTGGCCTTTGTCTATTTAAATCTCTTACAAAAGAAAAGTAGTGCTTAAGTTTTACCAAGGCTGTAGGTTTATTGCTCTTAATTCTACTCACAGCAAAACGAGTTGTCCTTCAACCTGGTTTCGCCAAGTATTTGAGTTGGATGAATAGATGGTCTAAAAACCATCAAAAAGTGTTCAAAAATGGATGTAGCACAATTAGCTCTGGACCGCCACAGAGGGTTTGGAGGATTTCCGGGGGCCTATTTGTTAGTTTGAAGTCCTAGGAAAGAACAGGGGAAGGAACAGGAAAAGCTATGCTTGCACCCTGGCCTGGAGCTACCGAGGAGGACAATATTAATGGCAACTTGCAGGGGTGCATCCTGGGTATTTTCTTATCCTAGAGAAGTGTAGTGTTCAGAACAGAAAATATACTCATTTTTCTTTCTTGTTCTTGAAGATTGTGAGAAAATTCCTAGGAGATATTCTTGGAAGAGTCAGAAAGGTATTATTCTGATCTCTATGGGTGCTCAGAGATGTAAAGGGCTCAATTTTGATAACACAGCACCCAGTGTGTTTCCTAATTGTTCCTTTGATGAAGAGAGGACTTTCCTGAAAGATATGAGCCAGAAGAAGAAGTCCAATTTCAGTGCTCTAGAAGAAACAGCTGGGTCTTTGGGGTTTCGGGTAACCTGCTCAGTGGCAGGCAGGATCTATACATCAGGGAGACAGTGATATCACTGTCAGGTTCTGAGACTTTTGTAATTTGTCTGTGTTTGTCACTGTGGTCATTGCCTGTCCCCATTTTGACTACCAGCAAAATGCTTGAAATGAAAATCATTTCTGGACGAGGTATTAGATATGGTGAATTCATTCATTCACTCAACCAATTTTTATGGAGTGTTAACTCTATGCCAGGGTCTCCTCCAGAGCCTGAAAATACAGCAGTAGACAGAGCAGAGCTTGTGCCTTCACTGAGCAAACATTTTAGTGAAAAGCCAGACAAGGAAGGGAGTAAATAAAATCTAGAAAGTATTAGACACTAACAGGTGCTACGGAGGGGAAAAAGGGGGGGAAGAGGATAGAAGACACTGAAGGAGGGGGTTGCAGTTTTGAATATGGTAGTCAAGAAATATTTAATTGAGTAGGTAACATTAAGTAAAGATTTGAAAGAGGGGTTACAGCTAACTGTGTGGTTATCTAGGGGAAGGGTGTTCCAGGCAGAGGAATACAAAGTTTTTTAAAGGTGATTTCTGAAACTAGGTTAGAAAAGGATTTTATTGGCTCAATGTCTCTGAAAACTCAAGGGCTCTGGCTGCCTTCAGGCATGGCTTGATAAAGGGATGAGGAAAACATTCTTTTTTTTTTTTTTCCTGTTCTTTCTATATATTGGTTTCATTCTTACATAGTTTGGCCTTTTGTGGCTGTAGGAGAGCTATGGTATTTCCAGTTCCCATATCCTGCACTTCAACTCCATAGGAAGAGTCAAGGGCTTTGTCTCAGCATTACCGGCAAAAATCGCGTTTTGTGTCTTTTGCTCTGAGTGGGTCACTGCCCATTTCTGAACAACTATTGCGATCAGAGTGAATGCTGTGTACTGACTGCGTTATGTTTGTGTTACTTGCCACGCTGGGATGGCACAGACTGAGAAAGTATGTTTGTGCCTGGTTTGGTTTGGTTTGGTTTTTGGTTTGGGGGTGTTTTTTTGTTGTTGTTTTGTTTTGTTTTGGTGAGGGGAAGGGGGCATTCCCCTAAAGAAAATTGAGGAACCAAGAGAGGGATTAATGGATTTTAGATAGCAAAAACAGCAAGTGTCCTTTATACTGTATCTCTTTTGCTTAAATAAAATCCTTGATGGAGTTAGAGCCATCACAGACTTTCTGGGGTAAGTCATTTCATCTCTATTGAACATGGTTGTTTTGTTTTGTTTTTTTATCTAAAATGAGGAGGTTGGACTCATGAACTTTAAGGCCACATTGTAATTTATGCTCTATAGCTAAGTATATTTTCTGAAGTCTTAAATTTAAAAAAAAGTTCATTATATAATGATATTACAAATATAATCTGCTGAAGGAAAGTAGAAAGTGAGTATTTAGCCTGTATTCTGGAGATTGCTATTTGGCGTAAGGGCCTGCATGAGCCCTTGAGTATAGGCCCTTAAATGCAAGTTTTTTAAGAGCTGATGTGATCAATCCCAGATGCCTTTGCCCTGAGATTTACTGTTTACTTTATGAGTGTGGATCAGGGTTATGTGCCGGGTCAATTTCTAGCCTGGAGTTGGGTGACTCGGTTGAAAGGCCAGCTCAGGGAGCATATTTAACACAGATTTCCATATTCAAAACCGAGTGGAGAGTCTAAGCACCCTTCTGTAAGCCTCTGTGACATTAAGACAATGGCATTAAGATAAAAACTCTCCTAAAGGTCGAAGACTCTTGGGATTCGTCTCCTGGACTTTCAGGATTGCAGTGTCCTTCCTTGGTGCTGGATTGAGAGGAAGCTGGCTGAAGGAAACGGCCCTTTCTACAGGCAGCATCTTGAGACTTCGATTCTCCCAATAGCAATAAGGGACTTCCATAAGTGTTTTGCCTGTGTTTAATATCAGAGCTCCACATTTTATATTAAATTTGTGACTATGTGGGTCTAACATTTGGCATTGCATAAGGGGGCAAGTATCCCCTCAAGCTTCCCGTGTGATTCGGGCAATACCTAGAATCCCTTCATGAATGGTTTCCATGTGTCAGGAATAATGCGCTCAGGTAACCAGACCTGTCTCTGTGAATATTCTCTTGGAAATGTCCATGCTCTTTAGTATGGTGCACAAAGCCCACATCAGACCCAGGATTTCCTTCTTCTTCTATGACGGATTCAGGGATTTATGTCCTCTTGGCTTCCCCAGATCACAAAAAATCCCTATGCAGTCTCAATAGGTCTTTACAGTCTGATGAAAACCATTTTCCTTTCTTTTTTCTTTTTTCCCTTTCCTTATTTTTTCTTTATTGAAGTATAAAAAGACCATTTGCTTTTCTCCAGTCAGGCTTTCTTTGAAGTTGGAAGAGCATACTTCAGGAGGACATGGGGTCCCTGAAACTTCCTCCCCACCCATCCGAAATACTCGTCCTTATTGTGGATTTTACGTGGTTGATTCATCACAATATTTGTCTCTGAAATATTTTCCTAAAATGAAATGTATGTAATAATCTATTTCAGTGCACTGTGATCCGTATATTGTTCCCATACGCTGAGTATTATCACATGCTCTCAGCCAACAAGAGCTGACCCAGCAAACTACTCTACATGTTTGATCAATGACAACTATCTGCACTTCCTGCGTTGAGTGTGTCTGCAGTGTTTGTTGTTTCTTTCCCTGTGCTCTCTCTTTCTGCCATTTTTTTTGTGTTTTTTTTTTTTTTTTACGGCTGACAAAAAAAGTAATAGTAATAGACTTGCTGCAAAGAAACAAAGATCTTTACAGTGGATATTAAAATGCAAGTTTTAGCTAGAGAAGGAGAAGACAAGCCACAGACCAGGAGAAAATATTTGCAAGACACATGTTGGATACAGGACTGTTATTTAAAATGTGCAAAGAGCTCTGAAAACTCAACAATAAAATAAACAACCTGATTTTAAAATGGGCAAAGACCCAAAAAGACCACACCGAGGAAGATAAACAGAGGGTAAATACACATATGAAAGGCTGCTCCACATCGTGTGTCATTAGAAAATTGTAAATGAAAACAACGAGAGATCACCGCATTCCTACATCCTAAGCCATTCTAGGCCAAGACCTGGAACACCAACAGCACCAAATGTTGCGAGGCTGCGGAGCAATAGGAACTCTCATTCGTTGCTGGTGGGAATGAGAAGTGGTTCAGCCACTTTGGAAGCCGGTTTGGCAGTTTCTTACAGAACTAAACATTCTCTTACTGTATGAGCCAGCAATTGCACTCCTCGGTATTTACCCAAATGAGTTGAAAAATTATGTCCACATAAAGCCTGCACATGGATATTTATAGAAGTTTTATTCATAATTACCAAAACTTGTAAATAACCAGGATGTCCTTCAGTAGGCGAATGGATAAATAAACTAGTATGTCCGAACAACGAAATATTATTCAGGACTAAAAGTAAATGAGCTATCAAGCTATAAAAAGACACGAGAAGACTTAAATGCGCATCGCTGAGTGAAAGAAGCCAACCTGTAAAGTCTACATACTGTATGATGCCAACTATAGGACATTCTGGAAAAGGCAAAACCATGGAAACAATAAAAACATAGGGGTTGGCAGGAGGGAGGGATAAACCAGCAGAGCAGCAAGGATTTTAGGGAGTAGTGAAACTATTTTGTGTGATACTGGAATAGTGGGTCCACATCATTGGTGTGAACCCACAGAATGGACACCAAGAGTGAACCCTAATGTAAAGTCCTGGCTTTGAGTGATAATGGCGTGTCAGCGTAGGTTCACGTATTGTAACAAAGGCACTACTCTCTGGGGAATGTTTATGGTGGAGGAGGCTGTGCCTGTCTGTGTGGGTGAGGGGGTCTATGGGAAGTCTCTGTACTTTGCACGCAAGTTTGCTCTGGCCCTAAAACTGCTCTAAAAATAAAGTCTTTAAAAAATGCAAGTTGCATAGGCTTTTGAGGTGACCTTGTGTGGAAGTTCTCTGACATTCTAAAAGGTATCATCACCACATCCTGAGAAGACTAACATGCAGCTTCACAGAAGAGAGAGGCAAGAAACCATGGTGGTAAGGCCTGACTCCAGTGGCCGGGACAAGCCCTTGCCGGTGCTCCCCTGTAAGAACTGTGCAGTCGCAGCCTGTCGAGAGCCCCTGAGCTCGCAGGTAAGCTTGCCTGCCCTGTGCCTGCGTCTGTTCTGCCAACAAGACAAAGGAAAGAGAGTGGAGAGGAATACTTCTCACTCTGAGTTTTTTAAGGCCTTCCTAGGAGATATTCTCCCTCCCTTGTCAGAGCTGGATGGTATCAAGCCCAGCCTTATCCGGGAGGACAGCTCAGAGCAGCTGAAGCTATGTTTACCAGTGCAGCTGCCGAAGCAGCAAGAGGCCCCTCCCCTGCTGCTACCATCGCTGCCCCTTGCTGGCTGGACAAGGAGAAGGGTGTATTGAGTGACTTTGGCTAATAATTATGCTAACGGCTGACACATAATGATGGCACACATTGTGCCAGGCAGAACACTCAGGGTTTTACACGGATTGTCACAATCCTCACAAGAATAACGGTTCGTAGCACTTCATATATGTCAGGCCTATTCTCGGAGCTCTAGATATATTACACTAATCTCATCCTGATGAGAAGCTAATGAGGCAGTACCAGGTAATCCTTTCCTGTTTTACAGATGAGGAAACTAAGACTTAGAGAAACTGAATAACTTACCCAATGTCAACAGCTGCTAAGTGGTATGGTCAGTAATCAAACAGAAGGCAAGCCTGATTACAGTCTTGTAATCAGAGTCGAGCAGAGTTGGTCTGTTATAACTTTATTTATCCCTAAAATATTTTCTAAAAATAAAATGTATATAAAAATTCATTACGGGACAACATGAATACATGTTTCCGCCCGTGTTCTTAGTGTACCATATGCTCTTGGATAATGAGCGCTAGCATAACGGATGGTGGCACACACACTCTTAATCATTTGAGGGGGGCGCAGTCCCCTTGACTGTTAACGTTTAGGAAGAAAGCACAGAGCAAGTTTGGAGAGGTGGCAGGAGGGTAGGGGGCCTATCCAAAGACACTTGGTAGGTTACCACAATCTTGGAGAGTTTGCTCTGCCTACAAACTAGCCTATGAGTTTGCAGAAACTTCTGGTCAGTCCAATGGGAGGTTTAGCCCCTGTGGAATGGACTCGTAGAGACTACAACAAAAATGAGAACACCAATTTATCAATACACAATGAGAATTCTAACTGTTGGGGCACGAGACCTCTCATCTCACCAGACCCTCACAGCGTACTGTCGTCGTGGACACGCTATACAGAAAGCCAAACTGTAAGTAAGTTGTTAGATGAGTATGGGTCAGACTCAAGGAATTTTTCTATGAATCAAATATCAAGGTTGTGAGAGCTGGATGCATTCAACTCCATGGCAGGGAGAAATCTTCCACCCAGGAACAGCTAGCTTGAATCTTTGTGCTCAAGTCAGAAATTGGCCTGTGTACTCTGCCCTACATAGAGCTTATCCATAGGAATTATTTGGTTTTGGGCGACAGGAAAATCTAAAACAAGATAGATGTTTGTTTCTAATTTATGTAAAAGTCTGGACTGATGTTGGGCCCAAAGCTGGCATAATGTCCCTTTGTGTCAGAGACCCACGCTCTCTTCATATCTTGTTACTTTGCCCTCACAGCCTCGACCTTATAGTCCAAAAGAGTGGAGTGTGTGTTTCAGAAGGGAGCCAGAGAACAAGTTAGAGAAACAGCAAAGAGCATTCACACACACTTGTCTTAAAACAAGCCCCTAGAAGATGCCACGTGGCACTTTTGCTCACATCACATGGTCCAGTATTTAATCTTATGGCTACAACCACCTACAAAGAAGCCTGGAAAGTGTAGTCTCTACCCTCCATGGCCAAATGCTCTTCCAAAAATCAGAGTATCCATCAGCATGGACAGAGTGGACAGGGGATTTGGGGATGAGAGGTGAGGGACCCTCATCCGAGACTGATCTTCCATGGTTGGACCTCAGCCCTCATCACAGTGGCGAGAGCCAAGTTCTTCCTTACCCACGAGCCCAGATGCAGCTAACCCGCTGCAGCCTTGCAACATCTACAGCTGCGATGGCCAGGTGTGGGCCCCAGCTCCCGGTCACTTCAGAGAAGGATCTGGGGACTTGCATTCCCCAGGCCCCTAAAGCTGGGAGAGGATAGTCCTGGTGGCCAGGTTCTTCTGTTTCTGGAATTTGATATCTTTTATAGAATTTCTAATAAGATTTATGATCCTGGAATTTTATTCTTCTTTGAAAGACAAAATCAAAATTAGATACACAACTAGGATTCTGATTAGGGAACCAAACATCATTTAAACTTATGTCTGCCTGTTCTTTCATATTTATTCCTCCTCGCTATTTTGGGTGCCATTTGAAGGTTCTTTCTTATTTGCTTTCTGCTTTGTCAGTTCTCGTTTCATGTTCTGGTCGAGATAGTTTGGACTCATGGCCTCTAATGTTAGGCCTTTCACCCCTCCCTCCCAAATCACACAATACACAATCGTCAGAACATTTCTTCTAAAGTACGAGCGCATTTTGGATAACAGTCTTCATGGTCTGACCGAGATTTTCCTTTCCAGCTGGACCTCCTATCACTCCCCAGCCTGTCCCCAAAGACCAGCCATTCCAAATGGTTTGCTATCCCCCAAACTCATCATTCCTATCTTTGTACCGTTACATAGATTTTCCCTCTGTCTAGAGCACTCTTGAACCCAGATGGGACTCTTTTTCATTTCAATCCTAAAGTCAAGCTACCCTATTCTGATTCCTCTAGCCTCTTCTCTTTGGAATCATAGGCCCCTAGACATACCTTGATCTTAGTACATTTCAGCTCACAGAAGTCTTTTCTAGTGACAAATCTAATGTCCATTGTGAACCCTCATTCTGCTTCTTGTTGGACACCTATGCTCAGGTAAACAGGATAGTTCTCTCATCTCTTCTTTGAGCTTATGTCTAAACCCATGTGACTTGGGCTCATATGGACCCAGATTGTTTGGGTTAGGAGGCACCTTCTTGGCCATGATCTATTCTTGCTGGCCTCCACTTGATGCTCGTTGTCTTCACCGTTCCTTTGGTTGTCAGTGCAGACAGGTGGCTATGACATTGCTCATTCTCATCTTTGAAGGCAGATTTAGCAAAATTCTCTGCTTTGGTGTCCTTCCTGGGCACACAGAAGTATATATTCCCAGCCCATATTGGGCAATGGGAAAGTTTAGGGTGCCAAGGCCTGTCTCTCTCTGGATCACTCTCAGAAATACGAGAACATTTTCTTAACTCAATGAGGTAGCCTGAGCCCAGTCCTCCTAGATCTAGCACGCTGATATGTCTTCTCTGATGTCTGAATGCACCTGCAGGGCTCTACGAGACGCTGAAGCACAAACTCCTCCATCACCGGAGCTCTCAATTTCACCTGGGAGTCCTGTCAACCCCTCTTTAGGGAAAGGGGATGCATGCAGTCCCTTCTTGCAGACTCAGCTGCATGGAAGTTCTCCTGTTTGTTCAGACCCTTCTTTCTCCACCCTCTGAGGAAATGTGATTCGGTAGTTGGTGAGATGGGTGGAGGGTGGGAGGAGGCGTGTGGGAAATCTAGCTCTAACCCCATCCTGTTGTCTCTGTGCCCTGACTTCCCTTGGGCCTAGGCTTTTGCAACTCAAAATGTTTACTGTGCTTTTTGCTATAACAGCTTTTGGCAATGAATCCTGTAATGCTAAAATGGGGCAAAACCAAGGGGTTCTAAAGAAGAAGTATTAATATTACAAAATATCATTATCCCACTGTAATAATATTTGCCACATTATTTAAAAATAGATCATTTATTTTTCTCCTTCACTAGACTATGAGTTTATACCTTCTCACTATATTACCTTCTAATTCATGGCATAACCCCAGAGAAAAGATGAAGGAAGGACCCTGATTTGGCCGAGCTTAGGTATCTACAAATAGGCAGAATGAGCGTTCAAAATGTAAATTAAATTGAGCAGTAAAAAAAAAAAAAGAAAAGAAAAGAAAAAGAAAAAAGAAAAAAAAAAGAATATATGAACTGTAATGTGTACGTTTTGCACTAAGATCAAGATATGTCTAGGGTTCCATCAAGGCACAGTACAGGGAGAGAGTAGGAAGTCTGTCTGATGAATGAATTAAGGAATTATGTGACTGATGCTAATAGCTTTTATTTCTCCGGTGCTTACTCAATGCAAGCCAGTCTTGTTAAGGATCTTATAAGGAAGGCATTACTTTTCTCATTTATACTTGAGAAATGCAACCAAGGCTCAGGGAAGTAACCTCTTTTGTTCCAAATCAAACAGCTTGTGAGTCACAAATCCAGAATTCTAACTCAGGTCTGTTTGATCCCAAATCCTGAATTTTTTCCTCAACTATACTATGTCATCAATTTCATTGAACTATGAGGTACTTACAGGGACAAGGTCCCAGGTGAGATGTGTGTACATGTGTACGCACATGCATATATGATGAGGTCTCCTGCTTTCTAGGGAGTTCCATGCATTTGCCAACCACTAGCAAGGATTATTTAAATATATTCCCTTGCTCTGCTATTCTTAGAAATTTGATGTTGTTCTTTTCTGTGAGCCTTATTGATCCGTCTAATATTTACTGCCTTATCAATAAAAGCAGGATACAATGTCACCATGTTACGCTTGGAATCTTAACATTTGTAATTGTGGTATATGTCAGTCAAACGATGCATTTATCATTTAAGTGATTTAGGCATTGGTGGAGAGAAAGAAAAAAAAGTGTCTGTTGTGAGTTACATGGGGATAAGTGTTTCCTCTTTTCACTGCCTGGCAAGATGGTGGCAGTATTTTTTACAAATAGGATATGTAATTGTGTGTATATACCAAGCGCTTGTTTATATTTTCCCTTAGGGTTTGACTTTCTTAGACGTCTAAAACACTCTGGGGGTGGGGTGGGGAGAGGGAATGCCATAAACTTTTACAGACAGGCAAATTCAATGCACCTTCTGTTGGGTAATTGGAATCCAAGAAGTAACATGGAGTGTTTTAGCCAAATGTGAATGAGCTGTATTTATAATGGAATGGCAGAGATTTGGAAACTCAAGCCATTCAATGTGAGAGAAAGTGATTAAAAAGACACAATGAGAGATCAGAGTGTGTTGACTCAGTTGCAGAATTTGGCATTCAACACAGTAAACACAGGTAAATGTGAATAAATATTTCCAGAAGAATGGTCCTATACCTGTCGTATTTCTGGGGTAGGGTCTCACCGCATTTTGCTGGAAAATGCATTTTCTTTTTTTAGAGGGTGGTCATTGTAAACTGCACAGTTTAAAATGTGCTGTAAAAACTGTGTATCTCCGAGTGGTGTTATCTCTTTTTTTTCTTCTTTCTATTTCAGGTTAATTTGATAGGAAAGAGACATTGGGTAAGTTATAAGCTTCATATTACTTTTTTGTGTCATAATAGCTTCTTTTGCAAAAGGCCATGTGTCTGCACACGTGTGTGTGTGTGTGTGTGTGTGTGTGTGTGTGTAAATGTGTCTTTAGAACATCTAAGCTCCTGGGGCTTTGTAAATGCAGTACCTTCACAAGAGGTCGAGGGCTGAGGGCATAGGCCAAAGGCCAGGTCGCTAGGCGGACTGGGCGGCTCGTTGGGTTATACGTGCAATAGGAGGAAAGAAACCCCAGCTGGTGATTTCAAAAGATCTGTAAGCTTTCCATTTACTCTCATGTTCATTTTTAAAACACCATTTAATGAACATTTACTCATATGAATATATAAATATACCCCTGCCCTCTCCTCATCCCAGCCATTCATTCCAATTTTCCATTTTATTCATTGGTTGTTGTATCCCTCAGAATTCCCAGGTTACTTTTTCTTCCATGTGAGAACAGTGGTTTTCAATCATTTTGGAGTCACATACCTCTGAGAATCCTATGAGTGATATGATCTTTTCCTAAGAAAAACACACAAATACTCAGAATATTAGAGGTTCAGAGCTCCCCAGAAGTTCTTCAGTGGACCCCTGGTTAAGAATCACCACTCTCTAGGATCTCCTTTTTCCCGTGTATCTCTAATGCCATCCCATTGCTTCTTTTCCTTACATTTTCACTTGCAACTTGGATAACTGCTCTGTTTCTAACTTCGACTGATCAAAGATGTGCTGTTTCTTTTGTGTCATACAGTGGTGGAGGGGTGAGAACAGGCAGCATAAGTTCCTCCAGCCCCACCATCCTTTAGGAGGAGTCTTTCTCCTATGCTATTCTGGAACAGGTGTCTAATGGACTCTTCTTTCTACCTGGTGAGGATGAAAGTGACATCCAATAGCAGAAAATGATTATTGAGTTTTTCCAGGAATGGCAATAGGTCTGGTATAATACTATCTATACTCTTAACATGCACCCTCTTGAATTCAAAGTATATACTGATAAGATGGCATCCCCATCAGATGGAGTGTTTGGTGGTAGAGCTGAACAAAGTTAACTGGTTCCCACAGGAATCCTATCTCTGATTAGACAGCAGGTGTAGAACTGATGGAAAAAAGCTAAATGCCTGTGTTTCTCAACAAAATATCTTAAAAATATTGAAGATATTCAGGATTGTGTGTTTGCCTACTCCAATTTGAAAAATGCTGATTTATGAAGCTAAAAATCTTATTCCCAGAGACTGCTTTTCATTGCCAATTATAAATGAAAAAGAGTTCTTGCGTTAGGCAGAATACTGGCTCCCCAAGACTTCCCTATCCTAATCTCCTGAACCTGTAAATATGTTACCTTACACGACTAAAGGGATTTTGCAGAGGTGATTAAGTTTAAGGACCTCAAAACAGGGAGCTGATCCAACTTGGCCCAATCTAATTACCGGAATCCCTATACTTGGAGAACCTTTCCAGGCTATTGTCTGAGAAGAGGTGTGATCACAGAAGCAGGCTCAGAGAGACGCCATGTCATTGTCTCTGAAGATGGAAGAAAGACAAAGAATGTGGGTGACATCTTGAAGCTGAAAAGACAGGAAAATGGATTCATGCCTAGAGCCCCCAGAAAGGAGTCTAGCCTGGCTGACACCTTGATTTTAGCCCAATGAAACAATGTCAGATTTCTGATCTCCAGAACTATAAGATAATAAGTGTATGTTGTGGTGATTTTTACAACAGCCATGGAAAATGAATACAATTCTATTGTTAAAACTGTAAAAAAGTTTAAACAATACATCATTAATATTACTATGCAAAAATTTAAAAATTTTATATAATTCATGACCCCAAAAGAGGTGCCCGTGGATCCTCCAAGGGTCCTTGGGTCCCTGAGGGAGAAACACAGCTGTATTAAAATATTAGGAGATGTAGACAGGGGGATCCATAGATTCTTTTCATTTGTGCTTTTGTTGGGTAGATTTGTAAATTCTTAACTCATTGCTTCAAATGCGTTGGTCTCATTTTATGAAACAGATATCTTTCTCTATGTGTTGAGTCACTTTCTCTTACATTGTTTAAATTTCTCATCTCTCAGCACTCAGGTTACCAATAGTAGCTTATAAATGATGCATCATGTCTTCTAGTAATGCATTCTACAGTCGCCAGAAGCCGTGCATTAATTTTTTGCATAGTTCAATATTGTCCTGTTTAGGATTAAAATAGCAGATTGGCTTATCTGCAGTGAGATTCTTTCATCTGATAAAAATAAAGCTAGTTTTTCTTAGTAATGCCTTGAATTGTAACCACGTTATCTTTTAGAATATTTCATTTGTACCATGTGGGAAAATATGCATCTCATTGAGACAATATTGTTGTCCTCTTTCTAAGTTTATTGATAAATTTATTAGAAAAGAGAGAGAGAGCATATAATAAGTTAAAAAAGGATCTTGAGAGGTCATCTCTTTCTTCAGTCAGGGCTGTATCTGAGTGATTCTGAACAGATAAGTATCCATCCTAGGGATGGAAATGGAATTTTCCCCCCTAAGGGAGCCCTAAATGTATTTCATTCGGCTCATTTGCATGAGTCATTTACATTGATTTCCATGAACCATTCCTCAGTCTCTATTCCTCATATAACCCTTGACTTAACAAAACCTCTCTCTCTCTTTCCCTTTCTCCTCCCCCTATTTATTATTCATTCAATTCATATCGGAAAGCCTATTCTGGGAATGTCCTGTGCAAGGCATGATGAAAACCTCTGAGAAATAAAGTGCAGTCTTACCTCAAAGACCTTGCCATCTCCTGGAGAAGCCAGAGTGTGGGACTAAGGAAAGGTTAGAAGACTCCCCAGAGATTTTTAGAAAGCATCACACCATGACATGCAAATGCAGGCAACTAACAGGGTAAGCGTGGGCAGTGGGCTGAGCAGACGGAACTTCTACTAGATGGGAAGCCCCTTGTCTATGTTACCTTTTTTAACGTCCACCAACTTTTGAAAGAGAGAATTTTATCTCCCTTTATGTAAGTAGAGGATATTGCACGCAGTCTTCCAACAGACCCTGCTTTATCTGAGTCTAAAATTCATGCTGATTTCACGGGGCGGCATTGCCTTTGATGTGCAATTACAGAAGGACGCACTCTCTGTGGATTAAAATGTTCTGGGAGGATGTGGCGATTGTTCGATTCATTTATCAATCATCTACTACGTGCCGGGTGCTTGCTAGCTCTAATCTTCCACTTCAGGCAGGAGGAACCTGAGGCATAGGGTAAGTAACTTGCCCAACAGCACATATTAAGAGAGTGGGAGGCCCAGCACTGGAACCCAAGTGGTCGGATTCCCCACCCCACGCTGCCTGCTCCGCGCTGTGCCGGATACGGAGGATTCCGTGTTGAGTGGGAGGGTCTTTTCATTCCTTTCCGAATAACATCGGAAGAAGCCAGTTGAGCAGCTGATGCCACAAAGTGTGGAAACTGTTTTGACAGGGGAAGTAGAATGCTGGGAGGACGCAGAAAGGCTTTCTAACCTAGACACGAAGAACAGGAAGGCTGCCTCTAGGCAATCAGCGCCCAGCCGCGACCTGCGGGATGAACAGAAGAGAGCCCAACGAGCACAGAAGCTCGTGCAACCCATCAACAAAATCACAGCCCCACCTTAACTCTGGGTCTGATTCAGAGACAAGCCAGTTGCTTGTAGGAGCCTCGTCCCCCAGATACCCACTTGGTTCACTCCTTAACTTCATTCAGGTCCTGACTCAGATGTCACCCCCTCGCTGAGGTCTTCACAAACCACCCTATTTAAGGTTACACCACACCCGCAACCCTCCTGATTTCTTTCCATGGCATCTATTTTTCTGCACCACATCTCTCTAACTTCCTACATTACTTATCGCTTCTTATCATGTATCTCCTCCCACCAGAAAAATCTGCTCCATGAGGGCGCGATTGTTGTTGTTTTCCTGTTGTGTTCACTGCTGTATTTCAAGAACCTAGAACAGTACTTACAATGAGCTCTCAATAAATACTCACTCAGTGAATGTGAAGATCTCCACACGTTCCTGATTTCATGGCCGCTGTCCCGTGCGAATCAGAGATGCTTGCACTCAGGTGTTCTCACTGCAAACTTCCTGAGGACCCTAGCATGTCATGCTCTAGCCTGGATACACTGGGAGCCACCAGCCATGTGGTGGTCAGGTACTTTATCTCCCTGATGTCTGCAAATCGCACATAGAATTTTCTCCAATTCTGTGTGGAGTGGAGGATCTTAGTTCTTGTGTCCCTCCATCACCTTTGCATTTTCCTTTCCATTTTCTTCTTTTGCGGAGACTTGTTTCTAGGTCTGTCTGCCTAGGCAGGCCTCTGAAGCTCATCCCTGGGGTATATTCTTGGGTCGTGATGCTTGTTACACAAAAACCTAACAACGCCCTTTCTTATTTTTACCTGATATGAGGAAGACCTCTGGCTTTGGCTGACTACAAATGTTTAAACCTAAGAGGGTACAATCAAAAATATTGGGCACAGCAGAGCTACCGAATACATCCTGTTTTGTCTATGTTTACAGCTTCTATTATTTTTTCTGATAATCTTTACAAATATGTACTGACAGTCGGTACTTCACCTGTCCTTTTATATCTGGGTAGAAGAATGGAAGCAGAGAACCCAAAGCCTGTATGTAAAGAGCTCATGATTGCGAAGGGAATACAGAGACCTTAGAGACAAGATTAATTCACTTGATGAGAGAGAGAAAGAGTCGGGGGTGGGAAAGGGGATGGGTGGGAGAGCTGGATACAATGAGTATATCAGTTGCCTGACCAAGAACCTACAGAACTGAGTACTCCTTTACCTTCTCCACGTGCAGGACTCAAAGAGATCTGAAATTTTGTTGCCCTGGTGATATGCGACTAATGTGAAGAATATTTTGATGGTGGTTACTGTGTGACGTTTGGACATAGTTCGTAGAATCATTAGTTAACCAGGTCAGCTTCATCCATATGGTATCATTACGGTCATTATGGCAGCAGAGACTAGCACACTAGAAATCAAAACTGGAAAGAAAACTGTGAGGTCCCATCTGGTCCCTGCCTGGTGTGATGGGAGCTTCTGTACAGTGGTGACCGTACCTAGGATAGGCTGAGAAGGCTGAGGTCAGAATAGCAACCTGTTTCCTGCTATGACTTCCCTGTTAACCTCCTTCCAGCCCTTGGATACAAATCAAGCTTGATTTAGAATTTTCCCAGCCGTGAAGGCATCAAGTCAAAGCTCCTTTTAGGTGGTCTGTTTCTTGTTTCTCTACGATAAATTCAGAAGAAAGCAGAAGATCCATTTATGAGTCTTTTAATGAACCAATTAGATGTTTTCCTTGGTATTTGAACAGACAATTCACATAAATTCCCAAAGGCTGAATACATAATTCTGAACAAAACATTGAATAGTTTCAGGTTTCACAACTGTTGAGTTTGGGGATAATCGTTTCCATGTGTTTCCACTGATGAATCAACCTATAGTCATTTCATAGTTCCATTGAAGACATTTTTTGCTTTTCACAGTTTTGTTTTCCTATTACATTTGTGTTTCTCCTCATCCTACACAAAATCTTCTGTTCCCCAACAGAGTTCATGAATGAGAAAGAAGAGAGGACAAAGCAGTGAAATGCTGAGCAGAGAGTCAGTTGGGCCAGGGCCCATGACTCTTCACACATGAACGAATAACAAGGGTGGGGTACACGCATAGTAGGAGCAAATAGTGGCTGAGTCATATAGGGACTCGGGTTCCACAGTGGGACCAGAAGGTCTTGGCAGACTGGTGAAGGTTTGTCTGCAAGTCTGTTCTGAGATCAGTGGGATGCACAAACCACTCCCTCCAGGCGTACAATAATGTGACAGTCAGTGACTCAACTTTTAACACTCTTCTTTGACTCATGCGCCCCACTGCCCCATAAAGATCATTTCTTGAACTGTTTCTAGTTCAGAAAAAGACATGTAAGAAGTTTGAATAATACAAGATAGCTTCTAGGGTTACTTAATTAATTCAACACATATGTATGGAATACCCATTATGTATTCGTCATGTTTTGTTTTTGTTTTTTTTTTTCCTAGGAATTGGGAGGTAGAGTTATGGGTTTGGGTTCCTTGGAACTTACATTCTAGTGGTGGGTGGAGAGTGATGTAGGCGGACATTCCACAGATAAACCAATAAACAAATATGATGATTTCTAATGATAACGTTTTACCAATGAAATAGACCTGGGAGTTATGATTGAGAGTGACAAGGCTGAGGTGGGGGTGGGGTATTCCAGGCAGAAGGAACAGAACATGCAGAAACAGAGTGGTAGACAGGGTGGCCTCCAGCCTTTTTTCATCAGCATCAAAGGGTTTCTGGGGATCGTGGCAGAAGCTCTCACCTCACCAGGGGACAGGGCCCTCCAGTCAGTGGGTATTTCAAATCCGGGGAAACACAAGGCCCCTGGGCAGCACAGCAGACCCTAAGGACAAAGCAGGTCATTAAGCAGAATGGTAATGTACCTGTGTCCTCTTTGCCATTTTGCTACTTTACCCCTCAGCCTCTATTCACTTTGAGAGAAATCTCATCTGTAGGGGCAGCTGCCTGCACACTGCCTGGGGAAATGATGAATAAAGTGTATGAGAAACCCCCACAAGTAACTCTGAGAAAGAATACAATAATTACACTGGGCTTAGGTAAAAATGCTACACTATGAAGTTTAGTACAGTAGGCCATCGATTCTCAACTGAGGTGGTCCTTCCTTACCCCAAAGGGGCCAGTTGGCAATGTTTGGAGTAATCTTGATTGTCACAACTTAAGAGATAACACATCTAGTGAGCAGAGAGGCCAGAGATGCCACTAAACATGCCACAGTACACAGGTCAGTCCCCATACCAAAGAATTGTCCCATCCTGCATTACGTGCTGAATCAAGGCCCTTGTAGCTCTTCTTATTAGCATGAGTTTAATCCTTCACACCAGGCTCCAGGGCTGTCAGGGTACAAAGCAAGTTAGGAGTTTCTGGAGACTGCTAATCTTCTTGCTCCATTATTGGGGCTCAAATCCCAGCTCTGCCTCTTACTGGATATGTGATGACATGTGTGTAGGAGACCTCGGGCAAATTACTTCATGTTCTGTGTCTCCGTTTCCTGGTCTGTAAAATGGAGACAATACAAGTCCCTACCTCAAGTTATTTTGAGGTCTGGCATACAGTGATCACTCAGTAAATGTTAAATATTATTTTTTCTGCTGTGGTAGCCTGGTTTGGGGGAATGTGATTGCCAAATATCCGAACAGTAGGTTGGAGAGTGCTTGCATCAGCATACCCTGTCCCACAAATTCAATGCCGCCCTTCAATCATTAGCTGCTCCATTCCAGGCATTCTGCTGGGGGTATGGAGATGGATGACAAATATGGCACGGATAGACACTGTGAATGCCTTCTCCTTGGTGCAGCAGCACAATGACTCCCGACAAAATCGGTAGACACGTTTGTCTTTCACTTGAAAACAGAACCGATGTTTTAAAGCCTCATTAAAGCATCCTGTCTATCTGAAATGTGTGTGTGCCCTTGCACCGCTGACCACTGAAGCTGACACGTAAGCATTATTCCAACTGAATTTGATTTAGCTTTGGTATCTGCTTGAAGGTTATTAGACAGCTTCTGGGGACAAATCTCTAAATGAGTGCATTGTCAGTGTTCTCCAGAAAAAACAGAACCAATAGGATGTATGTATATTTAGCAAGAAATTTATTTTAAGGAATTGGTTTATACAATCGTAGGGGTTAGCAAGTCTAAAATCTGCAGAGTGGGCTGGCAGGCTGGAGAGCCTGGAAGAGCTGATGTTGCAGATAAAGTCCAAAGGCCATCTGTTGGCAGAACTACCTCTTGTTCAAGGGAGGTCTGTCTTTTGTTCTATTCAGATCTTCACCCGATTGGATGAGGCTCACCGACATGATGAAGGGCAATCTGTTTTACTTAAAATCCACTACTTTAAATGTTTATCTCATCCAAAGACACTCTCACAGAAATATCTAGAATAATGTTTGATCACATAGTTGGACATCATGGCCCCGCCAAGTTGACACATAAAATTAACTATCACAGTGAGTAAGGAAGTGTGGCCCATTACTGGTCAAGGACGAATGTTTGAAATTGGTTTGGTTCAGAAGCAGTGGTGCCTCTAAAGTGTGCTTGTCAGAGGTCTGCTTAGAGTGACCAGCCAAGTGGCAAAACTTGCCTTTTGATTGCATGGGTTATCTGGCAGAGGAAACCTTCATCATAAAGAGCAGCAGCTTCCTCTTTCTAGAACAGTCGAGAGACTCTGGTTTTCTTACTGGAAGATCAAGATCCTAACCTTTTATTAAATCATTCTATATGACCCCCCCGTGATTTTGCCATAGCTAGAAGGGAATAAATCCTCTCTGTGTTTGGATGTTTTTCTTAGATTCTTGTCATTTTTTTGAAGCTCATTGATATGGATAAATTGAAGCCCAATTGTCATATTTGAACCTCCTACACCCTTAGAATAGTGATTTAAGATGTTCATCTCTTCCTGGAAAATTCTCTGAGGAAATTGAATAGAGATATGAAAAGTAAATTGTCATTTGTTTATAATCAAATTCATTCCTCTTTAATAAATTTTGTATTAGAAGCTGCCAAATCTAGTCACAGCTTCCTGTTCCTCCTGCAACCTAGATACAAAAGCATTTCATTCAATCACCCCTTCTAGTGACTGACTCCTTGCCAGGAACTCCCAGCATGCACTGCCATCTGTTCACCTCTTGGCTGCTTGAACCCACTCCCCTTTCTAAATTAATACTAAAACGTATTTTCCAAATGCCAGTCCTTTGGCTAGTCCCTTAGCTAACTCCAACCTAATTCCAAGTATCAGGATCCATCCACACTCCTTTAGGAGAAAACAGCAGCAGCAAAGCAAGGAAACTAAACCTGTCTAAATGTATGGTCCAAATCAGTTGCTTAAAAACATTGCTGCAATCTTGACGTGGGTCCCAAACAGACTGTCTGAATTTAATTAGATTACTTGGTATCGGATTTAAATAAAGGACCTTTTAGAGGCAAATTCTTTTTCTTCTCTCCTCTTCTTCAGCTGCTGTAGTAGGATCTTCCAAGAACAACAGCCCTCAGCTCAAGCCTTTTGGGAAGAAAATTTCCCAGGTGAATAGTTTTTCTTTATTTTTCTTACCATTTGGCCCTTGGGTAGAATTAACCACTTATTGTTATGCTGGAAGCTTCTTATGAACAATTCTTTGGAAATTAGGCTTCAAGGGTGAAGGATAAGATGAAATTCAAGGATTCAAGGATGAGAGGAAAACGGAGGGGAAACCCAGTTCTCCTCAAACACTTTCTCTCTCTCTCCTTTGGAGATGCTGTGCAGCTAAAGGGGCAAGAGGAAAGATGCGTGGTGATGGAAGGTGACCTTGAGAAAACCTGACCATATTCATTTGCTAGGGTTGCCATTACCAAAGTACCACAAAGTGGTACTGCTTACAGAACAAAGGTCTATCGTGTCATAGATCTGGAGGCTAGAAGTCCAAGATGAAGGTGTCTGTAGGATTTGTTGCTTCTAAAGACTGCAAAGGAAGAATTTTTCCATTCCTGTATCCTAGTTTCTGAGGGTCTGCTGGCAGTCATTGACATTCCCTGACTTCTAGAGGCATCACCCTGATTTCTGTCTTCACGTTCGCGTGACTTTCCCCTGTATGCACATCGGCCTCTGTGTCCAAGTCCCCCCTCCCCTTTCATAAGGACATAGGCCTATTGGATTAAGGCCCACCGTAATGGCCTCATATAATTTGATCATCTGCAAAGACCTTATTTCCAAATAAGGTCACATTCACAGGTCCTGGGGATTAGGACCTCAAGATTGTTTGGGGGAAAACAATTCAGCTCATAATACTAGGATTGGGTGGGAGCCGGAAAAGCCCATTTTCTTCTTCTTTAACAAATCTGAATACAGAAGAAGTTTCAGGCTGTTTAGTTGTATAGAATCAGTATGAGTGTTTTTTATTGCTCAGCATTACCATCAAAGCACCAGCACATAGGCTGCTCTCCCCTGCCTGTCTTACATTGTACTGTTTTCTTATATGCATTTTTTATGACTTTGTAGCTATCAGTGTAATTTTCTCTAAGAGAATGACTACATATGGTTTTGTTAAAAATTAACAAAATGTAACTTTCCATTTCTCTCATGAGAAATTGATCCAAGTCTGATAGTACTGAGGAATATAGACAATAGGAATTGCTCCTCACTAGCTATTTATGCAGGATCCTTTCACTCACAGCTTCCCATCCCCTTCCCTGCACACACACACACACACACACACACTTACCTTGGCCTTTAACAAGTCTACCAAAACAAGGCATTGGTTTTAATTCCTCTTACATGGCAGTACTCCCTTCATGTTCCTCTTTTTTTTTTTTTTTCTTTTTTGATCACTTTCCACTGGATGACTGTCGAGTAGATGCCCAGCCAGCTGTATGCCAGCAGCAGAGCGAAAAGACAAACTGCTACTGGTTTCCCGCAGAGAAAACCTACTTTATCTCAAGGAGCTGAACTGCCAGGTGGAGTTGAGTAAACTTTGGGGGTTGCAATACAGTTGAGGCACAAAGTTCACCATCAACGTAAAACAACCAACCCAGTTCTGCTTTTTAATGTGCTCTAAACTGATGGAACGGAGCAATGTAAACAAGGGTGAAGCAACAGCTTCAGGAGGAAAAGGGCTGCACTATATTGACAACTAATGCCTGAACTGCTATTTTAGCGTCTTTATGTGGGGACTATAATTTTATTGGCCCTCAGAGTTTGCTGGGAAATCAAGGCTGAGAAGGGAAAAGGGAATTAGAAGAGAGGAATTGTGTACTGCCTGCCAGGTCAACTGATTCATGGACTCTCGGAGTTAGAAAGACCTTTTTGAGAGCAAGGAGTTCAACCTTCTTGCTTTTTTAGGTAAGGAACCTGAAACTTGGGTAAATTAAATGGCATGAGGCTTATGGTTTCATGCAAAGTTTAAGGACTTTGTGTTCATGTCCCTTAACTTTGTCAAGTAGAGATACTCATATATATGTTATAGGTTGTTATGGGGATTAAACAAGAGAGCTTTGTTGGAGTTTATTACAGGTGATGAGTTACCTTCCCTCCTTTGACCAGTGTCACTGAGCTAATTGGTCCTGAAGAAGGGAGCAGACATCATTTCTCAGTTTGTTGCTTCTCCTTTGTTCGTGTTATCTCAGCGTTTGGAGGACAGGATTCCTGAAATCCCCAAATGAATGAACTCTATGGTTAAACTAAAAACCTCTTTTTGAGGGCACCTGGGTGGCTCAGTCAGTTAAGGTCTGCCTTCGGTTCAGGTCATGATCCCAAGGTCCTGGGATCGAGCCCCACATTGGGCTCCCTGCTCAGCAGGAAGCCTGTTTCTCTCTCTCCCTTTGCCTGTTGCTCCCCCTGCTTGTGCTCTCTCTCTCTCTCTGTGTCAAATAATTAAATAAAAATCTTAAAAACCTCTTTCTGGATTGTTGTTTCCAATGCCCTACCAACAACTTTTACCAGAGCTGCTAATAGTTAACTAAAGGGAGTGACTAGATGGAAAGTTTTCCAGGCCTCTCCAGAGTGTACCTTGCCAAAAACCATGTGAGAGGCGGCCAAAGTCAGGGCAAGAAGGGAAAGCCAAGGGCCTGCAAAACACACATGCGCGATTGAAAGTCTTGGCTCTCAGACAGATGGGGCTGTGAGACACCAGAGCTCTTTCTTCATTTGTGTATTTACCGATTCAGGACCTCGTTTAGGATCCAAACGCAGAGGACCGGACCAATGCTCAGGGCTTTCTCACGGTGTTTACTTCCTCACAACTTTCATTAGCGCCTTTCTGCAGCCTTATCTGAATCACAGTCTCTATTTTCACACCGTGACCTTACTGCAGGGTGGCCCACAGTGGGTTTGGGAAGGGAATGGAGATGCATGAAGTGGGGAGACATGGTGTTTGAACATAAAGCACGTCGCTATTGGTGTTCTGGTGCTCGGCGTGTCTTCATCAAGATTGGAGACAAGAGAATGCTTAAATTAGTTACAAAAATAGAAGAGGCAGCTGGCAACCCCTACCTTCCCTACCTTCTCTCTAAAACGCTAGCCAAGAAGCAATTTGTTGAGTGCCAGTGGTGGGCTGCACAACGAAGGATTCTTCTGTGGCCTGTTCACTTTTGCTGTCCAGTTCCATGGATCAGTTCAGATCAGCTAGAGTTTCTGTGTCACTGGAAACTGCCCCTTTCTCAGGAAGGATCGGAATCTTGCCCTCGCCCCATGATGTTGTCAGAGTAAGGCCAGATTATTTTTCTTGTCCAATTTCAGAACAAGAGGTCAAAATGCACTAGGACACCAGCCTGAGCTATCAAACACTTAGAGGCTGTCATGGCCACCAATGAATCCCCAGGGCATAGAACCATGCAGAAATTGTTCAAGGGTTCCTTGTGGAACAAACGAGCAACGGAAGTGGATAATTATGAAGACAGCTGCCCTTCATTCAGATGACTCACGCCAACATTAGCTTGTTGGGCAATATTGATTTATTTATGGTACCCTGTTAAATTCCATCTTTTAGATGCAGACACTAAAGTAAACAAACCAAGATCATTAGAAGCAAATGAGATGATTGGGTTCATTTGAGTTTTTCGAATGTTCTGTTCTACAGTTGTAGAGGTGTAAGCCGGATTCTTCTCTTGATGAGAATGAAGATATTAATATCTCCATTGTAAGGTGGTCGTGAGGATTAATAAGTCAAACATGCTTAGGACAGTGCTTGTCAATTGTGAGGGTTCAATAAATATTCTATTTTTTATTAATATTATTATTCTTTGAGCTTGCCGTTGAAATAGCTTCTCATTCTTTTTTGTAATTTTTCATCTATACAGTATATATATATAATTTTGCATAAATACATATATGTTATCTCACATAAGTATTTATCTGTTATTTAAAGTCTTGTTTTTTCCTTCATGTTTACTTTCAACTTCCCTTTCCTCTCCCCTTCGCATCCCCTCCATAGCCCCCCGCGCCGTGTAGCTATTGCATGGTGTGTACTTGCACACCCCCCCATACAATCAGATCTGCGCATTTCACACTGACAATTATCTGTGGGAGAGGGGTGCTGATGGTCCGTCTTAGGAGCATTGCATCATGCACATTTTCTGTGTCTTACTATTATTTTTTGCCTTAGAGTGTAACTGCATAGGAATCTTTCAAAAGTGGCCTTTCAGCTGTAGCTCAGTTTTTGGAACGGCTGCGTGGTAATCCACGGTGTGGGCGAGCTGCCGTCTCTGTAAACGTTCTCACAGATCCTCACTTACTTTGATCCCTGCTCCGCTTTCCTTTTCTTGCTACTGTAAACACTCTGACATTTCGTGTCCTTTGACACGTGCTCTTGTGCCCTGGTGATCTGAGAGGTGTCAAGGCAATTGCAGCGCTGAATGGCACGTGTGTGTCTAATTTGTGTGTGTGTGTGTGTGTGTGTGTGTGTGTGTGCTACTAAACGGCTCGTCACAGCAGTTTTAGCAGCTGAATTTTTCTCAGCACTGTGTGAGCACCCATTTCTCCACATACCTACCACCACTAGAGGTTACTGATCATTTCAGTTTTTGCTAGTCTGATGAGTATAAAAAGATTTGCATTTAATTTGCATTTCCTTGAGTATGATTTATTGTGAACATATTTTCGTTTGCTAGTTGGCCATTTGGGTTTGCTCCTCTGTGAATTTCCTGTTCTAATTCTTTATTCATTTTTCCATGAGTTCATTGTCTATCATTGTTGATTTGTAAAAAGAAAACAAAGAAATGATTGTCATCTATGGTATAGACATTTCAGGACCTATCATTTGTCTACTGAACTTATTATGGAATCTTTCTTTTACCAAAAAAAGTTTTAAATTCGTATATGATAACGTCTATCTTTTCTTTAGAGCTTCTCCATTTGATCAAGAAATGCATTGGTCAAGAAAGTCTCTTTCAATCTGCAGATTGTACATATACATGCATAAAACATGCTGGATTTTCTTGAAAGTATTTATTTTTTTTTTACAGCTATCTTTAATCCAAAAGGCATTTATATTTGTAGATGGTATAAGACTGGAGTGCAATTTTTTTGGAACATTCAATGAATAACTGTGTCATAATCAGTTAAATACATATATGAATGTGTGTGCACACATATATTCATATATGTATGCGTATATATATGTCTCCACATATATGCTTGTGGATATATCCATATATGTATGGGTGTATATGGTGTATGTATATATACACACATACACATATGTATTATACATATGTATTATATGTATACACATCCATATATACTTATATTTATCCCCACATATATATGTGTGTACATATATATTCATATATATGTGTATATATAATAATTAATTAGATAGTTTCACTGACTTCTACTATGACCTGAAGACCCCATCAACCATTTGATTCAGGGGTCAAGGGAATTTGAATTAATTGCAGAAGACAAGAAAGAGAAGTTCAAGCCCACATTGATCCAAAACCCTCCCTTTAAAACATTTTGATCCTGTGACACCATAACCCACACTCTCCTCTCAAAAT
>NW_024424564.1:29613046-29622931 GCF_017311325.1 Ursus maritimus | reverse complement strand
TCTTTTCTCGTGGATGTTTCTCTTGTACTACTTATCACTGTTACTATTACAGAAGCTTCTTCATGTCCACGTAGACTGTCACGATTCCACACATCTCCGCCTGCTTACTTGTTCTCCTTTTTCTAGCCAGCGAAACAGCAGACACCAAGTTGGTTGTAAGAGAGGAGAGGAAAAAGTTAACCTATCCATCTCTCTTCTCTTCTTAATTTCTTTTGCTCAGCTACCATGTTTTGGCATCTTGGTACCTGAGATCTAATGTCACTTAGAGTTACATTAAAACTTAAATATCAGTTGTGGAGATTTACTAGCAACAATTATGATAGTAAAATTTTAGCATTAACGTCTAACCACTTCAGAAAAGTACAATTAGAAACATTTCCTAATAATCCAGACTCATTCCAACTAAAATTATATTTAGAGTCGTGGGAAAAAATGCAAGACAGTTTAATGATTTAATCTAAAATGTGACATGCGATCATGATTGCCCTTTATCCCAGGACAATGTCTCAGACGGGTAAGAGACTAAAGAGCAATGGTTCTTTATGGGCTTTCCCTTTGGTGACCTTCACAAAAAGGTTAAGGTAACAATCGAAGTCAGTTCATTTCTCCTTTCCTCACTGGCTCTAAAAGAGGTATTGGAGAAGTCTCATTTCTACAAATCAAGTCCTGACAAAATGCCAAAACATTTTAAGGAATAGAATTTTATACGTAGATTGCCTAACCCAAGAAACTTGATAATCTCTAGAACATTTTTGTTCTTCCTTCCTTTCCCTTCCCTTCCCTTCCCTTCCCTTCCCTTCCCTTCCCTTCCCTTCCCTTTCCTTTCCTTTTCTTTCCTTTCTTTTTTCTTCTTTCTCTTTCTTTCTTCTTTCTTTCTTTCTTTTCTTTCTTTCTCTCTTTCTTTCTTTCTTTCTTTCTTTCTTTCTTTCTTTCTTTCTTTCTTTTTCTTTCTTTCTTTCTTTGTTGCTCCCTGTGAAATTTTTGTTATATAAAGCATATCCTTCTCCCTTTCTTTTCTGTCCTTAAATAAGAAAATAGATTTGCTTCTCATCATCACAGAAACTTACAGAATCATAGGATCTTAGAATTGTAATGGACATTTTAAATCAGCCGATGTTAGAAATCAGCTTCTTTAAACTCTTGTGAAATGTTCCTTTTTTTTTCCTTTCTCTTTTTTTAAGCTGCCAGTTGATATTAAGGGAAGGCAAGATTCTGTGAATGCCTGAACTCTCTTTCATGTCCTACTTCTGTCTTCCTCTGAACTTTATTTAAATGGGTTTGCCTGGAGGACTTTCCAGGGGTGGGGTTTGTACTTGAACACGTGTGAGAATCCACATGTGGCCCTGCATTCTTGGGGGAGGTGATTTCAGAGGGGATTTTTGCTTCATGGAGGGAGAGGATATGAGTGCATTTAAAAAAAAATTTTCTTTTTCGACTCAGCACAGCTGGTAGTTCCCTACTGACTGGTGTTTATTTTGAACTCATGTGGCAAAGGGGGTTTCTGCCAATGTGTACTCATTACACATTCAAATATGACACCCTGACGCCCATTCACAGGATAACTTCAGTGCTGTTATTCAATTTTCCTGCCAGAAATGGAAAGTTTATTCCCAGAGTGAAAGTTGCTTTCTTTGCAAAAGCAGGTTTCATGCTCAACAGGCATATTTTAGAATTGTTGCTTCTTTAATATTAAATTAATTTCATTATTCTTTCATTTTTTAAAATGACTCTTGGCTGATTATATCTGAGATAATTCTTAATCAGGATCACATTTGTTAAAGAATACTTCCATGGAACAAGGCAGGGAGGCATGACTTCACACATTACTCTCCTAATATAAATTGAGATGTTTTTATTCCTATTTGGGGCCCTTTCCCATGGAAGGTAACATCCCTGCTATGCTGTATGTGGATAAGGCTACATGACCTGCTTTGGCCAATGAACTGAGAATGACAGTTTCTATCAGAGGGTTCTAGAGCCAGTGTGGGGTCCATGGCTCTTGCTCTTCACTCTGCTGCAGGAGTGACTGAGTTCCAGGTAGAGGCAGCTTTGTCAGCTGGGTCCTGCTGTACACACAAAGTAGATCAAAGCCACAGCTGCCACGGAATACGGGTAAGAAATCAAGCTTGATTGTGCCGAGCCCCTGAGATCTGAAGGCCATTTGTTACTGCAGCATAACCTAACTCATCCTAACCAATGCCATTGGCATACCGGAAGGAGCAGGAAGAACTTCAGTTCAAATCCTGGTTCTGTCATTAAGTAGACATGGAGACTCTAAAGTACTGGTGACCTTTACAGCTTGAACCTCAGTTTCCTTGGGAATGGGTAAAATCGCCGTCACCTTCTAGATCTCATCGGCTTGTCCAAGGCTAACATGGCAGCATTTCTGGGACAGCACACTGAAAATGATCCTTTCCTAGACGAAAGTAAGGCACTGTTACAATAGGATTTTCCTTCTCTTAGTGAGTTGTGTGCACCAATCTTTGCCTCTTTTCAAATTTCTAATAAATAAACGTCTTGAAGTGTATCATCCTCATAAAGTTTTATAAGCTATCGAGTGCAGATACTCACATACACTTGTCTGAGAACAGCACGTCTGACTGTAGAGGGCCGTGCTCTGTAGCAGCCAGCCTCGAGAAGGACACACGTGGAGTAGTGTGAAGGCACACAGACACTAGCCTGGCCACGCCAATCAGCCTGATTATCTTTCCTGAGCCATGAGCATATCACGTTCTGGCCAAACTGCTTTCACTTTTTGACAGAACACTGCCAATGATCGGGATCCCTATTATATCATGTATTTTATTAGGAAGACTTAGATGGTAGGAAGAACATTAGCTTTTGAATCATAGAGACCTGGCACATAGTAGCCACTCCACAAATATTTATTGAATCCGTAGATGAATCAGCTCAAATCTCATCAATAATTCTAGCTGTGTGACCTTGTGCAAGAGATGTAACCTCTCTGGGCTTCAGTTTGCTCACTTGCAATACACCGAACAATAATCTCTACCTCGTAGGGCTTTTTAAAAAGGGATGAATGAAGTGGTAGACGTAGAAGATCTCTCAGAGTGCTTAGTAAAGATTTCGTAAGTGTGGAAGTTTAGTTTATGAACTGTTATATTCTGGAATGGGTATAGGGAAAAAAAAAAAAGAGTGGGCTTTCGAGCTTGTTTGTAAGGTTCTATTCTGATGTCTCCAGGTTCCTTCTGAGCAGTATCAGTTAGCATGGTGATGAGCCCACACTGTCTTTGCCACGGAAGGAATCCCATATGAGCGCACCTGCAGCAAGCATTTAAAATGCTTTCGACACAGAAGCTTCAGGCGGCCCTGCCTTGGAAAAGCTTCCCCAGCAAAAGGAACGGCACCACCTCCCTCCCATTGCCTGGTTTCTGGATTGCTTTTCCATCTCCTCTCCACTGGACCACCTCCACCACTCTGGGCCAGGCCCTGCCTCCTTAACATCCTCGCAGGGCCTGGGAGGGCGTGCTGGCAGATATTCCTTCACGCCACCCCTAGGCACTTATGCCAGCCCCAGCAAGGGACCTGGCAATGTTTTCAATGATCTTCACCAACAAAGGGAGACGGGAAAGAGCCTGTGATAATGCTGTGGTGCTTTGCTAGGTGTTTCTCATTCATAGAATCCTTGTGAGGTAAGGGGCTTCACTTATTTTTTGCAATGGTAATTTTAAAACAAGGACACTGGGATAGAAAGAGGTTCAGGAATGTGCCTGAAGTCACATCTCCAGTAAGTGCTGGCACTTGAATGCAAATCTAACATGCACCCCCTGCCTCACGTGTCACTGGCCGTTCGTTACCTCAGTGCAGGGCACCATAAAGAAGTCAACAGCTTGGCGGGTCTGGAGAGAGCCTTTGGAGCCAGGGGGCCTGGTTCTCCCACGGATCATGTCATTTACTAATTAGGTGGCCTTGGGCAGGTTACTGATCATCTCTGAACCTCGAGTGCTTTATTAGTAACAAGAGATAAATTGCCCCTTTCAGGCAGTGTCGGTGAGAGAACTAGAGACGATGTGAATAGAATGAGTGCCTGGCATAGAGGAGACACTCAGGGGGTAAAAGTACTCGTGTTACTGTTATTACCCTCAATAAACAGTCCCTGAATAGGATGATTAACTCCACGAGCTGCACTTGGTAAGTGTCAAATGGGTGGACAGATAGCACATGGACTTGGAAGGAGGTGCTGGGAGGATTGTTTCTTGCTTGAATAACTGGGACAAGATGGAAGCCCAGACAGACCGTCCCCGCAGAGTCCAAGATGGTGGGGACTGGGCCTGCTTTTCTTTCCCTCAGCCTAGTCTTTCTAGGACTGAGGACAACGGGCTTGAGCACAAAGCAGCCCTCAATAAAGTGTGTTGAATGAATGCAAGTTGGTCAGTCAGGGGTGGATTTTGAAGGGGCATGATGGAGGCTGGAGGGAAGGTAGAAGGTGATTGAGACAGGTGGGATGGCCAGAAAACTTACAGGACTTGCTGGGATGGAAGGAACTGGGATGAACTGGAAGGAAGTAAAATGATAGGGCTGGAGAGGAAGTGGTGGACTAGGTAACTTGGAAGGTCACAGAAAATGGGAGTTTCCAGGACAGCGTGGCACGCGGTATCTGCTGCCACAGTTTGGAGAAAGGGCGAAGCCAACAACCAGGCAACGGAGACCACTGGTTGCCCTTAGAAGATAATTCTGTACTGATGCCTCTGGTTGCTGTGGGGATTAAATGAGATATTATATGCAGAGAACTTGGCACTCGGCCCATTAGTCATTATTAGTATCAATTCATTGCTTTGTGGCATTCTGGTGAGTGATGGAAGCAGAAGTCACGACATGGAAGTAGGAGCACCAGACCAGAGAGGAGCAGACGTAGATATTTAGGAAGAACCTGTAAGTACAGAGCACTGCCCAGCTCCTCCAGCGACAGAGATGACACTTCCTTCTCCTGCTTCTCAGAACACTGACACGTCCCTCGAGGACCTTATGACCAGGTGTGGTGTTAGCGTTTGCATCACGGGTATAATATCACTAGCCAGTTTTACAAGTTGATCTCGGGTACCCCTTCCCCGAATCCAGTCAGCTCCCAAATGCCATCCCGGGGAACCAAAGGGGAGCAGAGATCAGGGCCCAAATGGGACTGAGTTACCTCAAGTGACTATTTAAATTCTGTGATCAATCTGAGATGATGAGATTGAACTAAAATTTACTTCGGTTTTTTTCCTGCTTCCAGCAGCGTGGGGTCTTGTGAGGAGGAACAGAGAAGTTGGAGACTAAATAAAGAGCAGTTTTAGAACAAATGTTCTCCGCGTAGCTGAGCGTTGCGTTAGCGATCTTATGACCCGCTATGCGAGTGCTTAAATAACTATAACACAAGGTAGAAAGTGATAAACACGGAGTACATAAGTGCTGTGGGAATTGGTGGAATTATTTCAGCTAATTTGGGAAAGGCTTTATGAAAGAGAGAGAGCTGGAGCTGTTTCTCTCTCCAACATCCAACAAGTTTAAAAAATTTCAAGCATACAGAAAAGTGGGCAAGTCATACGATGAACAGCCATATGTCCTTCCGTGAGAGTCAACATTTAGCAGTATCTTGGTAGACTTGTTTTCCCTCTATGCATGAGAATCTATGCAGACATGTGTATGTGTATATGTAATATACACGGTATATGATTCTGAGAACCGTTTGAGAGTAAGTTACCAGTATCAGGACACTCCATCCCGAAGTACTTCAGGGCGCACCTCTGAAGAATAGAGGCCTTCGTAAGCACACCATCCTATCGCTGAAGAAAACGAGGACTAGTGAGTGAGCTGGGGATTTGTGGAAAGGTGGGCTTTGGGTGTTTCGACGACCAGTGACAGGGCCCCTTGGACAAAGGTCACGGGTGAGTCCAACCCCAGATGCATTTTATTATTTTAACCCCTTCATTTGGCGGGGAAACTGCTTCTTGATCAGAGAGCTGCCGCAAAGGCAGATTGGAAAGAGCTGGGACCAGAAGGCACGTTTTCTGATCCTTTTTGCCTTGTTCCCCCCCACACTCCTCTTCCTGGCATGGCGCTAAATTGAGAACACGACAGTCTCGGTTTCTACACAGGGGTACCTTTAAAGCAGCCTCCGTTAGGAAAGCTTCTTGGATGGTACCCTTCTGTGTGGGTTTCCAAGGTGTTGCCAGTCTGAATCCTGCCAGCTCTCCTGGAAGATCAAGGTTTAAGCAGGTGGAGAAACAGAGATAGGGACGACCAGCTGCACAGTAGGTCGGGGAAGGAGCGGGTGGTAACGTCCCAGACTCCCGGGGAACGGCGGTGCCGTGGCCTCTGCTTACCCCACCTTTACGCCTGAGTGCTCGGTCCTCTCCTCTGGCCTCTCACGGCAGAAGAGGAGCCAGCAGCTACAGGGAGCTCCTGGGCTGTGGCCCAGGACACTGAGCGCTGCCCTGCTTCCTCTACTGATGACCAGTGTGACTTTAGACAGTGGTTCTCAGTCGGGGGGCTTTGTCCCCCAGGGAATGTTTGGCTATGTCTGGAGACATGTTTGGTTGTCACAGCTGTGAGGATGTCCGTGGCATCTAGCTCGAAGAGGCCAGGGATGCCCTTAAACATCCCCGGATGCACAGGACAGCCCCAACAAGAGGATTACTCGGTCCCAGATGCCTGTAGGGCTGAAGTTAAGACCCTCTGTTTTTGAAAATCACTCATTTTCTTAAGGCCTTAATATCTCCACTTTGAAGGGGGGACATATGGGCTAGCTGAGTGGCTCTCGATCTTGAAAGCGTTTGGTTTTTTTTTTTAAGATTTTTTTTTTATTTGACACAGAAAGGGAGAGAATGAGCACAAGCAGGGGGAGCAGCAGAGGGAAAGGGAGAAGCCGACTCCCCTCTGAGCTGGGAGACAGACGTGGGACTCGATCCCAGGACCCTGAGATCATGACCTGAGCCGAAGTCAGACACTTAACCAACTGAGCCACCCAGGCGCCCCACAATCTTGAAAGTGTTTAAGAATTCCCTGAGATGTTTGTCCAATAAGGCAGTTTTCTGGCCCCGTTTTTAGGGACGCCATACTTGGTCCACAGGGCACATCTTGAGACATGCTGCACCGGTCAGTGTCTAAGATCTTTCTCGGCCGTCCCGTTTTCCAATTCTAAAACTGTGGATGAACAACAAATGTACTTAGCGTTCCTGCCTGAGCACAGGGTAAACATGGAAATAGGAAACGGGCATCCTCCGTGAGATCTCCTCACAGCACGTACACCTCCACGCCCACAGACCACACAGAGCGCTCAGTGTGGCTGCGGAGAGACCAGGCCTGCCCCTTCCGTTCTTTCTCAGAAGCCCGTGAGCCTACCCCTACCTGGTGTGGGTACTATTGTAGACCCACGGCGGGCCCGGTTGTTCTGGAACAACTGAGGCGACAGAACAGCAGGAGACAACACACACTTCTTTAAATTTGAGCATTGGCTCTCCAAGCACCTTCTCTTCAACAGAGGCTCTTTGTAGCATAGGTATTTTCCGGTTTGCAGAAACTAGTTTAGAGTACCATGAGGGAAGGCGTAGATGTGTTTGTTTGTTTATCGTGGGGTCTGAATCATAGGTTATTCCAGGGAAAGGGCAGGGTTGGGTGTGTTGCTACTGTTGGCAAAGCTTGACTCCAAGTATCCTCACAGCCACCGATTACTGCACTTCTGCTACGTGTCAGAGGCCCTGTGACATCATTTAGTCCTCCCACTGCAAGGAAGAAATTACTGTTGTCCTTTCTCAGATGAGGAGACTAAGGTTCACCGGCATTTGGTAACTCGCCCACGATCCCACTGTGAATAAATGGCAGTCCATGGGTCAACCTAGGACTGTGTGATTCCAAAGCTTGTCCTCTGCCCTTATGCTTACCACTTCCTGGAGGACTAGAGGTGACCCCGAAGGGCAGAGACTGGGGAGGTAGGAGGCCTGCAGAGGCAAACCCTTCGCACGCAGCCTGTCCCCACACACCTCCATCTGCATCTTCCTGGGCTTGATTTTGCTTGCAGTTTAGGTCTTACACTGGAGTAAGATGCGGTGCTTATTTATGCCATCATTCCTTGAGGATCCAAATGTTTCCCCCAACGTTAGTATCTTCAAGGAAGATTTTCTTTTTAATATTTTTTATATAGATGCACCTATTTTTCTAAGGCCTCACATCAGAGCTACTGATTCAGAACACCCAGGGGTAGGGTTTGGGTGGTTTGGTTTGCTTTGGTCTATCGGTATCAAAAATTTCACTAGTGGGATCACTATTCTTTGTTTTGGTTAAGCTCTTTTCTCCAGAAGGCCTCAGTTCCAATGCAGCCGTGTTTGCTGGAAGCAGTACTACACTGAATCATTGCGGCTGCCGACACGCTGGCGGGGGTAGGTATCGGATTACGTCTTGAGAGAAAGAATCCCGCAGTAGGTAAGAATGGACGTGAAGGTACGTTTGGGAGGAATCTATCCGTCCTACCCAAAGCATGGTGTTGAGACAGAGTCTGGGTAGGGTCTTTGATGGGAGATGCAAAGTAGTTCTTTTAGTGCTCTTGGTACTGAGAAAATAGGGAACGGATTTTGGAAAAGCGAAGGTAAATACTAAAGGGGTTGATTAGAGGGAGGTGACAAAGGTGAATTTTTGTTACTTTTTTTTAAGATTTAATTTATTTATTTGAGAGAGAGAGCAAGACCATGAGCAGGAGCAGAGAGAGAAGTAGACTCCCCTGCTGAGCAGGGAGCCCAACGTGGGGTTTGGCCCCAGGACGCTGGGATCGTGACCTGAGCCAAAGGCAGACGCTTAACTGACTGAGCCACCCAGGTGTCCCAATTTCTGTTATTTTATTAAAGTACGTTGATGGTAAAGACACTACAATGTGTTTTCAAGGGATTTAACACAAAAATTATAATTATTATATCGACAGTTTATTAGATGCAATTTAAAAAAGGAATGGAAATTACAATGTATGACATGGTTTTGCTACTGAGGATAATGGCATGCTTTCCATGTTTTCTAATTGGAATGATCGTCCCCTTTGCAAAGTTGCTATCTGCACACTTTTCGACTAAAGCAGTAAGTGCTGGGTCTTTGTTATTTTCCTTCTAATCATCTAGAAGCATTTAACTGAGAGTTCATCTCTGTCCCAAGAGATGGCACTTTGCTTATATCTCGATAGTAGTGTTTACCATGTTTTATTACAATTTTATCCGCTATGCATTTGCCTCGTTGTGCAGGAAGAAGTACCTAACAAGCCCAAACCGGGTACCCTTCATTTTTGTAGACCGACTTGCTGGCATGGAGGAAGCATTCAATACATGTATCAAATGAAAAAAAAAAGTATTTTCTTTCCAGTAGACCCCAAGTCTTGCTTTTGTAGGCTCTCATTGACCCTAAACTTACTAGAAATAGAAATAAAAATATATTCTGTTTGTATAGGAAGGGGATACTATTGATCTGCTATCACTTCGAAGTCACGACATGAAGTGGGTGATTTACTAGGAGCAGTGATGGATCAGGAGAGGTCAGATCCCACATTTCGCTCGAGTTTATTACAGCCAAACATATTGCAGACTGATACCTTGAACTGGTTTTACTGTTACTAGAACTTTAACTTTGATTTGCCTCTTTATTTTTGAGTATAAAGACAAATATATTTATTATAGAAAATAGAACATAGGGTTCTTTGGTCATAAGTATCAGAGACCACCAAGAGCTAATTTAGCCAAGAAAAGAAAATTTATTGAAAGGATGTGAGGAAGCTTCCAGAATGGACAAGAGGCCAGAAAATCAGTTTAGCAATAGAACAAGAAGGGCAGCTCTAGGAATTAATGTAGGTGGAAATTGATTGCTTAGTTCTGGTGCCACTATAGGATTGAATGGGATCTGACATTTTTTCCT
>NW_024424564.1:29405546-29608046 GCF_017311325.1 Ursus maritimus | reverse complement strand
CTACCCAGTGTCTGGCATTCTAGTAAAGGCTCGATAAATATTTGTTGAATGATGGAATAATTGATTGAACAAATCAGCAGAAGATCAATAAGGGTGATGAGATGAAGATTACAAAGAAAAAAAAAAAGGGAGATGTGGTAACACCCGGGATTCAGCTTGGGCAGAAACCAGGCTTGGCATTGGTGGGACTTCCCAAGAAGCCATGTAAAATACCAATTCTAACCAAAACTTCCCCATCCTCTTTGATACCACCTGAGTTATTTGAGTATAAAGGAAATCTTGCCTCGTTAGGAATCTCTGGCACCTTTCTGTTGCAGGTGGGGTAAGGTTCAAATACGTCAGTGTGGAGTGTGAGTCGATTAAAGGCTGGCCCCTACTTTCCCTCATCTCCTCCCACCTCCTCCAACCGTCCACATGCACACTCTGCTTCAATCAAAGCCAATGCCTCATCCTCTCTGAAATACGTGTGAAGCTCCCCCCGGCCACCTAGCCAACTCTTATTTGTATTTTAAGACTCAGCTTGAATGTCGCCTCCTCTGTAGAGACAGTTTTAAATCCCCTAGTCTCAGACACTCAGCATTTCGGACTTTAATAATGCTGCGTCTTGATGCAGCTCTTAGAGCATAATTGTTTATTTCTGTGTGTGTCACTCTCACTAAGAGGGGAGATCCTCTGAGTAGGGGCTGTGTAACTCGCTCATTTTTTATTTCCTATTGCAGTGCCTAGCCAAAGGGGAAGCCCTGTGAGTGCTCAGCCAGTGAATGAATGAACAAAAGAACAGAAACAAAGCTGGAATATTGCAGTGGATACGATTTCTCGTTTCACTCTTTATTTTAAAATATTTTCTTGAGTGAGTACACAGGGATGGGAGTGGAGGTTGCTCAGGGGAAAAAATAGCTTCTTTTACGATCCACTTTTGTGATTTCTCTTAGGACCGAGTAGGTTTCACAGTGCTACATAATACGGATGGCATGTTTCAGACTCCATGGGTATTTATGAATTTATTAATTGGTAGCCAAATCTTTATCCAGAATATACATACTTTTGATTTTTGATGAATAGAAAATAGCTTTTTCTAATTGCCTCAAAATTAATGTTCTGTGTACCTTTAAGATTCTAAGCTTTCCTTTGAAAAGTTTCTTCTCTTTGTAGCACAGGTAGGCTTAACATTATTTCTGTGTTGGGAGTGGGGGGAGTTTGATTTGCTTTCTCTTTTCTTCTGATTCTGTTTTTTGAATTGCTATTTAAAAAAAAAAATTTGTACAATCATTCAGCCTTGAGCCCTGGAAAATCCCATTTCCCCTTCCCCGTCGAGGATATTATTGTGAAAGGTTATTAGCTCTTGACAACTCTCCAAGATTGTGTCACTGGCCCAGGATACTAGACCGATAAAAAGAATCCACATATTCCAGGATATTGACTAGTTAAGAACCTATTGAAATGCTTGCCTAAACACCCAGCCCTGGGTCCCCTTTGCTCCTATCTGTTACCCTATTGACTGACAGCTAGACTACTTCTTCCTCCCCTCCCCTCCCCCCATAGGAGCTGGGAAGGGTTTGGAAAGTAGCCTCTTCGGAGCATTGGAGCCGACTGTCTAGGAGTAAATAATGCTTTAAGGCCCACCACGTATAGCTCGGGATCTCCAATGAGCGGAAGGGACCTGAGGATTTTTGAAGGAGGGAGAGTCTTATTCCTTTCAGATTGGTCTAGGGATTCAGCAAGATCACAACGAAGGAAGATATAAAGGTGTCAGTAGGCGCGGAGGTGGCTGGGTTCAGTTACGCGTGGTCTGGAGCTGTCACACCTGACATACACCACTTTGACCTGGCTAAAAGATTCCTAACATCATCTCCAGGACTGTCCAGGGCAACGTTTGTGTGTGTGCGTGCGTACGTGCGTGCGTGCATGCGTGCGTACATGTGGTTTTGTACATACGCCTTCTCACCCTGCAGGGACAATTGTGTTTTGGCTCCCAGGTATAAAGTCCTGTTTTCCCCTGTCAGGTGACCATGAGTTTTGTCGTGCTCAGCAGGCCTTTTGTCTAATGCATTGACACCTTAATGAAAAACAAAAGGTGCATTCATCAAAAGAGACAAGATTACTCGAATCATAAATGGAGAACATCAGGGAGGCTAGCAACAACAATAATAATAAATTGCGGCTATTGTCCACAGAAACTTGCTTTTCTAAGGTACTTTTGATAATTACCTGTCAATGTTTCCGTTTCCACACCCGCTCCTTGAATTGATGGAGTCTATTTATATCACATAAAATTCTTGTATTTGCCTCTTGAAGTGCATTCCATTCCCAGGCATGACTAGGGCAGAGGTTATTTTATTTTTCCAGAAGGGGAAAGTGGCCTTGTTGAGTCTGACACATGTAAGCAGTGCTTTCTGGTTGAAGGCAAGACAAACAGACAAATAAACATCAGCCTTAATCGGGAGGCAAAAGGAGAGAACTGTTGCTTGCATGGTTTGAGGGCAAGCGGTGTCCCGTCCCCAGCCGCGTGGCACTCGGCTGTCTCTCTGTCCTTGTCTGGCTCCGGTGACGTCTAAGTCCTTGTCTCTGTCAGGTGGTGTGTGGAAGCTTAAACGCGATGTCAGCACAAAGAACAACAGGGGGGACCGGAAGAATGGAGCCCATAAAAAATCTGTTAGGCATATAGGAACTTTAGGGATTATAGTTTGTCTTTATTTATAAAGTGTCCTAATATGAGGGACTGAATTTAACAAAACTACATGCATTTAGGGACGCCTGAGTGGCTCAGTCGGCTAAGCGTCTGCCTTTAGCTCAGGTCGTGATCCCAAGGTCCTGGGATCGAGCCCCACTTTAGGCTCCTTGCTCAGCGGAGAGCCTGCTTCTCCCTCTGCCCTGCCACTCCCCCTGCTTGTGCGTGCTCTCTCCCTCTTTCTCTCTCTGACAAATAAGTAAGTAAAATCTTTTAAAAAAAAATCTAGATGCATTTAAAGATAATGAATGTCCCATTGATTCAGTTCTCTTTTATAGTCTTTCTTCATAGTCGCAGAAGTGGGGGGATTGGCTGCACAGGACGGTGCCGCAGGGAAGTCCCGTATTCCCATCAGAGGAGAAAGCGCCCCATCAGGAAATTTGGGTCCTGGCAGTGGTTGTGTTACTGTGTGACTCGGGACAACTAGTCTGTCTGCTCTGGGCCTCAAATTCCTTATTTGTTCAGTGAGAAAGTTGGGCCAGATCTTATCCAGCTTTAAAATTTATTTTTTTAAAATCTTAGTATCCTTCATTTTTCACACAGTGTCTGACATAAAAGTGGGATCGGCCAGTGTTTATTAAATAAATAAAACAATCACCGAGTGGTTCTCTTAGACATAATTTACCTCTGCAGCTCTCCTGCTCAGTCCGTTAGATGATGGCCTTTCAGAGCGACGAAGGTTACCCAGAAAGGGTGGCACATTCCACAAACGCACATTTTCCTCTTTCTTACTGTGTGTGGGAGGCAGCCTCTAAGATGGGGTCCCGTGACCTCCACCTCCTCGTATTCATGTCCTCGTGTAATCCCTTCCTCTTGAGTGTAGACTGGACATATTGACTCACTTTGAACAGGCAGAAAATAGCAGAAGTGATGGGTTGTCACTTCTGATATTAGGTTGCTAAAACCTGTGATTCTGTTTTGTTCTCTCTCTTTCAGAGTCCTTGCTCTGGGGGAAGCCAGCTGCTACGTTCTGAGCTCCCTACGGAGAGACCCACACAGCAGAGAACTGATGTCTCCAGACACGGTCCAGCGGAGACCTGTGGCTGCCCGCAGTCATCTGAGTGAGCTTGGGAGTGGATCCTTCCCTCGTTGAGCCTTGAAATGACTGCTGCCCTGTGGTCGCCTCAGTTGTGGCCTCCTGGGAGACCCAGCCATACCCAGATTTCTGACTCACAGAAACTGTGAGATAGGGGCGCCTGGATGGCTCAGTCAGTTAAGTGTCTGCCTTCAAGCTCAGGTCATGATCCCAGGGTCCTGGGATCGAGTCTCGCATCGGGTTTCCTGCTCAGTGGGAGGCCTGCTTCTCCCTCTCCCTCTGCTTGCGGCTCCCCCTGCTTGTGCTCTTTCCCTCTCTCTCTCAAATAAATGAATAAATAAAATCTTTGAAAAAAAGAACTGTGAGATAATACATGTTTGTTGTTTTAAACTGATAAGTTTTGGGGTTGCTTGTCACATGGTATATTAGATGACTAATTATGTTACAAAAAGAATCTAAGTCCATCAGATAATTTGAAATACATATAATCTAAATAAAAGATATGACAAATATACCAATAACTATTGTGCATAGTTGTAATAGTAACAATAACCAATTCCCACCTACAGCTTATGATGTGTCCCACACCGATACGTGTGTATATATACAAACATACATATATATGTTACATCCAGCCATCCCCATTAACCCATTCATTCCTCAGAACCACACTGTAAAGTCATGACATGACTGTCCCCATTTTACAGATGAAGAAGTGGATTCACAGAAATGTTAAATAAACTCTCCAAGGTCACACGGCCAGGAAAGGCAGTAAATGGGAGACCAAAAGTGTAAACTCAATTTTCCAGATGGCTCGCTCATTTCCACTATGCTCTAGTGTACCCATAAATGAGATTAGGGGAGTATCACACAATGATGAGAGAGTCAAAGGTGTGATTACAACCAATGTAAAGGATAAGAATGGGACTTTACGGAGGACATGAATTGTGACATGGGACGGATTAAATGCAGCGAGATAGAAGCATAATACAAACAGTTCCCTGTTGCCATGGATTGAATGTTTGTGTTCTCTCAAAATCCATTTTACATTTTGCTAATATTTTGCTAATTGTGTGCAGTTATCACTAAAATTGCCGCTGACATTCATTTGTACCTTTGATAATCATTTCACTATTTTCTTGTGCCAGCAAGGTGGACACATTGCATTCTACTCAGTTCCACCTGACCCAGCATGGAGATGAGGCCAGGCTGCCGGGTGGGAGTAGGCTGCAGCTTCCCATTTTCTAGCTGGGTGTGGGCTGCCTCCTAGAGAGGTTTCCAGGCTCCCGTTCCGCCATCTGGAACCCCAAGAGTCCGACTCAGATGCAGAGTCTCATTTTCAGAGGTTTCATTTGCATCATTATACAGCTGGGGGTAGCAGTAGCTCAGGTAAGTCCAATAAGTTTGTGCCTCTGCACAAATATAAACTTGGTCCCTTTCCCCACGCCCCCATCATCCTCTTACAACCGTTCGTGGCTTCTGGCTCTTTCTCAAGCCTCCTCCCCCTCTTGTATCTCACGCTCAGAAGTAACTGGCTCTGCAGCCATTTCACTCTGTCCTGCCCCTGTGTGGCTTCGGTGGGGACAGAAGGCTTAGCTATGGTGGTGGAGGAGGGTAGGAGCTTCAGCCGTAGGTGACCTGTTCCTGTCCCATCAGAAGCCAAGCGACTGCCGCTCCTGCCTCATCTCCTCGTCCTCTTCCCTGTCTCTGATTTTTCTCTCCATGCGGTGGACAGAGTATTCACTGAAAACAATTAACTTGGTATTTTTTAAATATAAGAACAAGGTAGGAATATGTTAAAAAAAAAAAAAGGGGAAGACAAGCTCAACAGTACATGCAATGAAAAGTGTCTGTATTAGGTCATTCTCTGGTTTCCAAGGACTCCTTCCTATCAGCAACCACACTTACTGATTTATTGTATATTTTTCAGACATAGTCTATGTATATACGTGAATGTATCAGATATACACACATATTTTTTATGAAATCTTTCTTCTGTACAAGAATGTTTTTAATACGTAAGTTTGATCATCACGAGAAACAGTAACTCTCCATTAACCTTTGGAACAGGCCCCAAATTTTTAGCATGACCCTCAAGGCCCCATCTGACTTGGCCCCTCCCTGACTGTACAATCTTGTCTCCCTCATGCCTGTCTCCTCCTCATTTTCTGTCTTTCACATGGGACTTCGAGCTTCTGACATTTCATCTAACCACCTAAGGGTCTCCACACGGTTTCTATCTTTGATTAGAATAGCTCTCTGTCTGGAACTGAAATTGTGGTTGCCTCCTCCATGTTTATCCCATCTATGTTTAGAGGCCATATGATTTGGATGGAATGGACCCACCCCTAAGGGCCAAGGTTACACAAATCCCATTTTCCTTACCAAAATGAACGTGCAGATAACCAAGACCGAAGTCAGGCAGAGGCATCCACTAGTTAGAAGGACTGATTTGGGTTGCCTAATTAGCGTCAAGAAGGAGCTCTTTCTTTCTGCGACTATGGGCAAATAGACTGTCATTGGTAGGCATTGTCATGATAGAAACTAAGTGACCGCAGCAAACATAAAATTTGGTAGGGCAGTGAGACTCTTAGAGAAATGAAAACCAGAGTCTTGGTCAAACTGTGCCTGAAACTGTACCAATAAATACCTTTTAGTGTTGTAAGCAAATTTGCAGTGGGTTTTATTTGACTTGCAGACAACTTAAAGCATCCTGATACCCTCCCCCCCCACCCCTTAGCATCCTGATACCCTCCCCCCCCACCCCTCCCTTGCACTGATCTTCTTATATCTGGCTTACTCTTATCTAGTCTCCAAGCCTCTTAACTGTTCCCTCTTCAGAAAGGCCTTTTCTGACTTTCCCGGACTAGGCTGGGTCTTCCGTTTATCTGTTTTCCTTGCATTGAAGCCTTTTCCTTCTGCATACTTGTCACAATTGTAATGAAAGATGATTTTCAAATATCTCTCTTCCCCAGAGGACTGTAAATGAAATGAAGTCAGGGCTCTATCTGTCTGGTTCACTGCGCTAGCCTCAGAGCCTGGCATGCACCTCACACTTACTAAAGACTCAATAATTATTTGTTGGATGTAAAACTGAATGAATGGTAGAATTTATTATAGATAAGTTGTTCCTTCCCAACGATTTTTAAATCAAAGTTAATAGTATTCTCACAGACTGAACTACAGCTTTTTATCTCTGGTCAAACTTGGGCAAAATATTCTAAGTGCCCAGGATATTTTACTAGCTGCCGTCCCATTCTCTCGCTGCATCTCTTGGACAGGATGGTTCGGTGGCTGTTAAGAGCCCCGCTCCAGTGTAGGTAGGATGAGAAACCTGGGTCTTTCACATCCTGGGTTTCTGGTCTTGGACAATTACAGAACCCCTTTCAGCCACAGGTTATCTGTAAAATGAGGAAGAGAATGGTCGGCGCCTCCCAGGATCACTGTGAGGATTAGGTGATGTGACATACGCAGTGCACCTGTTTCAGTAATACGGACCGGCATACAGCGTTTTCCATCATATGGTAAATCCATATAAACACATGACCCGATACGTGGAGCTACTCCACGTTATTATTTAGAGGTGGACCTCAATTTCTAGGGATGCACATCGAGATTTCTCTTTACTCCAGCGCGTTGAGGGGCTTTACTTATGAATGATTTAACAGATACAGGATTGGCCAGATGCTGGATTTTTTTATGACTGCTGCTCGATTCAGATTCTTGCTTAACCCCGTGATTTTGAACAGCTATTGTTCTTCGAGAAAGAAAATGGATTTGAAGGAGTACTTATATTGATTTATTGTTGGTTGTCCGTTGAAATGTAAATAGCCCTCAATGTGCCACTCACTGGGACAGGGCAGGGCTTTTCATAATGGACAAAATAGCCTTGTTTCACTTTAAAAACCTGCTTGTGGTCACACCAGTCACGGGATTCCTTAAACACAGCAGAACGCCTGCTATTGCCGTTTGCATATCAATGAGCAGAACTCTCTCTGCTGTCGTTAGTGCAGGGCACTGCCATTGCCTTAACTTGGGGACGGTACTGAGGAGTTGGAATGTGCCGCACAATCGTCTATCTCTCCCGGACAGACACACGCGCACTGAGCCGGGCCCACAGCTGCTGAGACAGTGACACGACTTATCTGTGGCGTATTTGTAGAAGTGGTACGGTGAGAGTAGGTCGCCCACCCCCAATATCTCATAGACACATAGGTGTCTATTTCCTTTACAGAAACCATGCTGCAAATAAGTATGCGTTTTCGAAGCTGGGTGCACTAGATGAGGAAGCCTCCATAAGAAGAAGAAAGGAAATAGAAACATTCTATGCAGGAAACTGACTCTGAAATTCAGACAGAAAAAACTTCAAACTTGTTTCCTTTGCTTATGGCCCCCTTCCCTTCTGCACTGCCCAGAGTTGGAAAGCGCCGGTCCATGTTACTGATCTGGAAATAAACGGACATGTTAATCTCTTGCCTTCAAGGGCCATGAGGGCGTTGAAGTTGGAGGCGGTTTGTGATTCTAGACTGATGCCGAGGGCGGCCTGGGAAGCGAGCACTGCAAACTTGGGGACCGTGTCTCGTCCTATGGTACAAGCCTGAGCATAAGGTTTTTCATAAGCTTTTTAGGTGACCTTAATCGCCACCACCGCAGCATGAAACACGGCTTCACCACCCAGCCACAGTTGGGGCACGGATTTATCACTCAGACCAGTTCAGGGAGAACGCAGAGCAGGGGTGGGGGCGGTGCGGGTGGTCAGCGTCTCCGTCACCTTTCCCTCTAGTCGTGGCTGTGTTCCACCCTGTGAAAGAATTAGGAACTGTAAATGTCCACGTGTCAGTAGATTTTGTTTTTAATTGAAAATCAGTTATCAATGTTGTACTCATTCCTAGAAAAATGTGACGAACACACACCCATGAAATAATAATAAGTACACTTTTCACCTGCTTGACACTGTTCCAGACTCTATTTGGGGTTGAATTCATCTAACTCCTTTCCTCAGCAACAGGAGACAAGCACTACTATTCTCCATTTCTTCTGTTGAGCAACTGAGGCCGGGACTTTGCCCATTTAATGAGGAACAGAAATGCGAATGCACGGCTCTCCTTCAAGCGCACGGGGTCTACCGACTGCAGGTGACAGGTGCTGAGGCCGTTTGCCAGCTCACCTAGCATCTGTTTGTAGAAGTTGTAAGGGTAGGAAGCAAACTGCCCACTCCCCATATCTTACTCTACAGATAGTAGATGGTGGACGAATTACTGAAAATACTAATAACGACCAGGAACTGAAGGCTTCCTAGGCCAGGCAGGCCATTCTTTTAAGGGCTTTATAGGTATTATCTTACTTAATCCTCCCAGTGGCTCAAGAAAAGTTATTATGCTCATTTCAGAGCAACGTAGGTTATGTACGGGGTCCTGAGTCATACATCCAGGAAGCAGGAGAGCAGGGGTTTGAACTCCTGACCTTGTGTGAAAATCACGAATCGGTGGTGCATCTTGATGATGGAGAAACTCTTCAGCCAGGTCCGCAGGACAACAGAGTGGGCCTCGGTTCCCTGCTACTACACGGACCCTAAGCTCACCCACTGGGTTTCGCCTCCCCGTACCAAAGCTCAGCATCCTTCCAGCCCCTGACTCCCGTAGTCCGCTGCCTCGGCTGCCTGCTTTCCTCTCCAGGGTCCCATTTCTTTAAACACTAGCTGGAGCTGGTTAGCAGATGGCCGATCTGAAGACGCGCCCCGCAACCACGCACAGTGCGAGCAGCCAATACGTTCCAGATACTTAGATATTTTTGGCATAGATTCTAACCAATATAATCACAGCTTATTATCCTTCTTGGGTAACAATCTTTCTTTCATTCGTTCAATAAGCATCGGGTGGCTCTGATGGCCAGGGCACTGTGCTAGGCCTACGTTAGTATCTGCGACAGGAGCCTTTTTGGAAATGCAATGCCCATTCATCCGAGTGACTTTAACGGTGGGAGCCTTTGGCAGCTTAGCGGGCAGGCTCTTTGGCTCCTCTGAAGTCACATTAACTCAATGGCCATTGGCTCTGCTTACCTGAAGGGCTGGTCTCACTGGCACCACATTTGAAAAAAGTGACAGAGTTTGATTCCATTGGCGGGGGGGTGGGGGGGGCGGAGAAAACGGCTTGTCTGGGGTTAGATGAATTCTTTCAGTTATGGAAGGTGCCGTTTTCTGACCTGGGACGTAAAATAATATGAAATGGAACTTAGCTGACATGAAATTCAGCTTCAAAAGAGAAGTTTACATTCGTTTCCCTGATGGGATTGGGATAACATCTTCATAATTTTCTTTTCTTTTTTTTGGTCAGTTTGTTTAAATAACTGGGTTATCATTTGCCCATTTCTAGGCCATTCTAGAGACTTTCTTTGATGAGATCTTGCCACTGCTGCACTATCTTGTTATAATTATTCATTTTTTCTAATAAAACTGGTTTTTTATTTTATACACGATGACCATCATCTGTAAGCACTTTGTTGGGAGCCCTTCCTGACTCTAGAACAGCCAATTTACAGTGACATGTACAAGTCAGGGGACCCAGAGTTCCAACAGGCAGGATTTTTAGATCGAACGAAGACTCTGTCAGGCCCGATTTGAATCTAGATAATGAGGGTCTGATTGAATTTGCCGTCTTGATAGCACTCCGAGGGCTTTGGGGCCAGTAAAGGACTCCCTGTATTTTTCTGCACAGAAACAAGGCTGAGGTCGTGTTGTCAGAGCATTTGTGTGTCACACGTTGTCAGGAGTCATGCGCTTGGTGAGGACTTGCTAGGTCATCTTAGATAGGCTGTTTAATCTTTTTGTGTTTTCGTTTCTCCATCTGTGAAGGCGTGATAACACATGCCCGGCTTCTAAGAAAAGTGCTATTAGGAAGGTTAGGCTAGGTGTGCTGCTGGAAGGGCTTTTGCAAAAACCTTTGCATCACTATTTGCTAGAGAGATTGCAATCTGGAGGCGGAATAGCAACTGGGCTGCAAGGGAGTTTGAGCCAAAGTCCTCACCAGGGAAATATCAGACCTGGTGTGTGTGTGGGAGGGTGGGGGTCATCCCTGGTATTTCATGCATTTGGAGGTGACTTCAGACACGGATGGTGCTGGAGTTTCTCTATGGGAAAAACTGAAATCATGAGAATGTCATTCGAAAGTCTAAATTAAACTTACCCACACTTTTCAAAAAAGGCAAATTCTTAGGAGCTCAGCTCCAGATGATAAATTATCAATAACACCTTGGTAGTTGCCTTCCTCTGCTCTAGGGGGACCTTGGTGCTGAACACAGCCCTGTACCTGCTTTGTGCACGACACTAAGAATGGCAACAGTATTGTCAGTCCTTGAAAATGTGGAGGTTGGCACCCTCTGATTTTGTTGTCCTCTGGGTTGGTCTAGATTGTCCTACATCTCCCAGACCAGATATGCTTTTATAAACACACACAGACCCAATCAATATTTATTTTTGGATAATTAAAGCGGTTTTAGTAAACACCTTCATAAGACCCCTAGAAGAAAATATATCTGAATTCAGAGAACAGCCTTGCTTCCCTAACTTCCAGTGCCTAGATGTTAAAACACTGGTTTGAATCTCTTCAGACGTATGAGCCAAACTCAGTGGAACCCCTTATTTACCTCCACCTTCTTGCTTATTTACTTGTCCTTCCCCTCCCTCCTCTACCCTCTTGAAACTGCTAGAAGGAGGTCTGTTGCTTTCAGGTGTGTGAATTTCCCATTGGCAGGCCCCCAGCGCTCAGATCATCCCAATTCCCCAAAGGGAATCAGCCGTTCAGTTGCTCAGTCAGTGACCAAGGGGCAGTGTGCCCTGGGGCTCTGCCCGGGCTTGCCCCCGTGTCCTCCAAAAAGGTAAACAAATGGCGCTGCAACTCTGCCCCAGAGCGACAGGCAGGTCTTTGTCCGTAGGAACCCCAGACAAAGGCAGGAAGTGTTGCTCTGTCCCCACACAGCTGGTGTTTCTAGGAGGTGGGCTCTCTCACCGGACTGTTCTAGGGCGTTAAGCTGTGGTGTCTGAACAATGCGGGTTCAACTGAGTGAAAAGCCACCTTCCAAGAGCTTGGCAATTTGTCGGTCTGGGTTACTCCACACTTTAAAGAATTCTCAGCAACTTCATATCCTGCAGCAGCAGGGGGAAATAGTTCTGTGGTTAAACTTTAAAGCAGCACTTCCATTGACTGGGTGTCCTTTCTAACAGCCCAAACCCGGAACGGACCTACCTGTTCAATAAGAAGGATTTGGTTAAATAAATCATCATGTCTATTGGTATGTCTCTTTCTCTGCCTGATTATCTATTCCCTCCATTTAAAATGAGGGTCTAAAACAGTGGATTTCTTGTTTTAGGTGGTAGCTATCCCAGATAACTTGATGGAAGCTATCAGCCATCTCCCCAGAAAAATACTTACAGGCTTCACCTTTTCATCTACTATCAGGGGATTTCAGCATAAACTTGTCTCCCATCCAAAGGTGAAGGACGCTTAATATAGTAAACAGTAGAAATAATATTTAACAATTCTGATGTAGTGACTCGTGGAAGAAGCAGGTTATAAAAGGCTAAAAATCATTTTTGTTTAACATTTTTTGTTGTTTTGTTTGTTTTGTTTGGGAAGGACAAAGTTTTTCTTGACTCTCTTAAGATCCTTGGCTGGGTCTGAAAATTAAATTAACATAGACAGATGACCAGGAGAAAACACAAACATTTATTTAATGTAAGTTTTCCATGGCATGAGTGACTTCTAAAGGAAATGAAGATCCAAAGAAACCATTAGACCTGAGTAGTTCACGCTAAGTTTGATGAAGAGTGCGCATTTGCAGAATAATAGGAAAAGTTAAGAAGTATGAGGCAGGTGTAGTAAACCGGGGGAACGTAGCAAGGCCTGTTTGTTTGGATTCTTCTCGGTGTCCCTTTGTCTCCTGAGATAAGGTGCTCCTTTCCTCAGGGTGTAGGGAGAGCACCTCTCACGTGAGGATCTGATGGCCTGTTTCAGGGAAAAAAGGGTGCAGGGGAAAAGGTCAGAGTTTCCTGCTTTTACTGTTTTCTCAGACTTCTTCAGCTTGAAATATTTGATTGGCCAGGATGCCATATTTTGGGGTGGCGTGTTGGGATCCCCATCATAGGTAATGGAGCTTGAGGATGCTGACAACGGCTTCTCTGGGGGAGGATATTAGAGTCTCTCTCTGTGCTTATTTGTGTCTTCCAGCTTTTCTGTAACCAAACACAAACTGTATTTATTTGTTTGTTTATTTATATTTATATTTATTTATTTATTTATTAAGATTTTATTTATTTATTTGACACAGAGATAGAGACAGCCAGCGAGAGAGGGAACACAAGCAGGGGGAGTGGGAGAGGAAGAAGCAGGCTCCCAGCAGAGGAGCCTGATGTGGGGCTCGATCCCATAACGCCGGGATCACGCCCTGAGCCGAAGGCAGACGCTTAACTGCTGTGCCACCCAGGGGCCCCTACAAACTGTATTTATAAGAAGAAATATGCCATCCAAGATCGTTTTAAATATAAAAAAAAAGCTGTAATTAGTTTTGGCAAGTATGTTAGGAACCCGAGGACATTGTTAGCACACCTCTTTATTTACTAAATGATGAAATACTAGGATGAAGGGATGCTTGGATGAGGAGACGCTATTTCTGAGTGAGATTTAATTAGGGCCACATAGAAAGGTACTGTATTGACAAATTTCTTTTCCACATGAAGTACACAGATAAAACATGTTAAGATTCAAATGATTCGGAGCCGACTGAAAAATGCCAGAACCATACATGGTGACCAAGAAAAGCCAGTCCCTAGGTAATGTTTAGCTTGACATCACCAGCGTTTCCACTCCTAGAATGGCCTCTGAGGGACCTCTGGCAGCTCAGTGTCTTGAGAGATCATGAGTCTGACATGCCTATTTCTTTCACCTTAGGAAGCATCTGGGAGAACTTGTTCGACTTTTGCAGATCTGGCTGTCTCAATTTGAAGGCGAAGCTTGCATGTCTCTTATTTTGTTGAAGATTTTATTTATTTATTTGAGAGAGAGAGAGAGTGAGAACAAGATGGGGAGAGGGGCAGAGGGAGAGGGAGAAGCAGACTCCCCGCTGAGCAGGGAGCCTGATATGGGGCTCGATCCCAGGACCCTGGGATCATGACCTGAGTCGAAGGCTGGAAGGCAGACGCTTAACGGACTGAGGCGCCCAGATGCCCCAAAGTTTGCATATCTTCTATTTATTGGCAAGTGTCTCTAAGAAAAGAGAAGTTCATTAGGGGGCTGCAGAGATTTCTACTCAGCATCCATGCTCCCTTTCTTGGGTAACAGTCACTTTCATCTCTTTGTGGGGAAGCCCCTTTTCCCATTCTCCGTTGCCATGGCTTCTGAGAGGCAGGTGTCGCCCCGCAGCTCCAGGATGAACAGGTGACTCAGGACTGCTCAATTTCAAGTGTTCTCTCTCTCTCTGAGGCCACAGGGAGTGGTCCCATCATGCGCATGCAGACCCCATCAATGAGATACAAAGAGGGAGCTCTTGATAGAGATTTCTCCAACCGAGATTTCTCAGCGGGAAGAATGTGAGCTTGGAATTGTTGTGGAAGGAGCCTGTGGAAGAATGGAGGCAAAGGCACAGCAGAGCCCCAAGACGGGAGAAGGCAGAGGGGGTTGGGCTTGGGCATCATCGAGTCCTGAGGCTTCCGCTGAGCCCCCAGTTTCACGTGTGCCTGAGCCAAACTTGCCACTGGCGTTTTCAGCTGTGTGTGGCAATCGTTTTCCCTTTTTGCTTAAGCCAGTTAGTGTGGGGTTTGTTTCACTTACAACCAGTTGGGTCCTAACTGATACACTGGCTGAAGAATAACAGGTACGGAGCCCTTGTGAAGTCACAGACGCTGTGTAAGTCCTGTATGTGCATTTTCTTATTGAATTCCTATATTAGTTCCTTTTGGGGCACCTGGGTGCCTCAGTCAGTTAAGTGTCTGCCTTCAGCTCAGGTCCTGATCCCAGGGTCCTGGGATCAAATCCCACCTAGGGCTCCCTGCTCCACGGGGAGTCTGCTTCTCCCTCTGCTCCTGCCTCTCTCTCTCTCTCTCTCTCTCTCTCTGTCTCTCATGAATAAAATAAAAATAAAATCTTTAAAATTTTTTTAAAATAATAATTCTTACATTTGTTCTATTTAAGAAAGGAAATTGAGACTCAGAGAGGGTAAGTAACCTGCATAAGATCCCTCAGCAAGTGTAATAAATCTTTTTTCAAACCCAGATATATCTAAAATGCGATTCTCTGAATTAGCACGCTCCCAAAGGAGCAGCGGTACTTGAAGAAAGTTAGGCCTGACAGCTGGTGGATGGTTCCTTTTTAATTACAACTTACAGAGGGATACGCTGAGGATAATAAACAACTACAACTTCTCTGGGGCTTGCTTCGGCTGCAAACGAGCAGATCTGGAGAAAAACCATGGGTCCTTCCTCAAGGAGGAAGGGTGCCTGGGTGGCTCAGTCAGTTAAGTGTCTGCCTTTGGCTCAGGTCACGATCTTGAAGTCCTGGGATCGAGCCCCACATCAGCCTCGTTGCTCAGCAGGGGGCCTGCTTCTCCCTCTGCCTGCCGCTCCCGTTGCTTGTGTTCTCTCTCTCTCTCCTCTGACAAATAAATAAATAAAATCTTAAAAAAAAAAAAATCAAGGAGGAGCCACAGGCCACTTTGGTGATACGTTGTTATAAGCCAGAGTGGGCTCTCTTTTCATGAATAAAATAGAAACAAGGAGGTTTATCAGTTCTGCCTTTCTCCATTCTCAGGAGAGTTCTTTCTCAAAGTCTGAAGCAAACAAGGTAAACACAGGCCTGGGAAGCCCCGAGCACGGTTTGGACTCTAGCTCTGAGGTTCACGCTGTACTCATAACATCCTGTTCTTCTCTGCTGCCTGTGATGTGGTAGATAGCGGTCCCTCCACAGGCTGTTAACAGCTGAGCTCATTTTTCGTAAAGATGCTGCCCTGTGAGACTGAGGAAATGGGCCACTCCTGCTCCCCCTTTGTCACTCTTACGGTTAAGGATGGGTACTCCCAGTTGCTTTGAGAACGCACTTTCCCTCGGCTCTAAAATTAGGTCTTTAATTCCTTTGGGGTATTTGGCAAACTTAAATTTACTGGAAGCCCAGAGGGTATTAGTGAGTGGGGAAAAAAGTCTCCAAAAAAAAAAAAAAAAGTCATTTGTTTCACATAGCAGCAATCTGCTCTGTTGAACCTTGCAGCTATGGTCAGGGAAGGAAGGTAGCTGTTGGGGAAGGGTGTGATGATAACCTGACACTGAGGAAAAACAGTGTCAGTGAAGCCATCCGCGGTGCTAGGGGCTGGGATTTATGACTTCTCATCCACCCCTTCCATAGGGGGCCGGAGGGCTGAGAGATGATTTTTTGTACAATATGTTTATCAGCTTCCAGTGAATTTGTGTCTAAAAATCGCACCTACAGCAAAGACAGACATGGAATGAAAAATAACGTCACGTCTGTGGTCAGGGAGCTGACCCCAAATTAGTTCATTGCACTTGGAGATTCTGCAGGCACAACTCAAGTAGCGGTGACTTCTGCTGGTCGACTACAGAGAAAGGTGTTTCCCTTCTGTCTTCTCCACTGTGTTGCATTCACTGATTTGCCATCTAGGAGACAGACAACAGCAGAGGGGTGTGTGTTTTGAATGGCTTTCCTTAGAGAGCTTAATGTACATCCTGGGATTGTGCTCCTCGTTGGGCACTTTCACAACATGCCTCGTCCCTGGAATCACGAAGGTGCTTTCAAAAGGATAGATCCTTTCTCAAACCCAGACCTACTATATAAAAATGCGTAAGAACAAGCCCTGGCCATCTATAATTTTATCTAGGTGATTCTTATCATCAACCAGGGAACCACCCCTCTAGTCTTCCTTCATTGGGACAAATTCATCAGATTAGCACTCACCATCTGAGATCTGTAGACACGACTGGCAGGACAGGTCAGCCTTCGATTAGGGGCAGAGAGCAGGGACAGAAGGTGGCGATGAGCAGGACGTGGCAGAAGAGGGCGTGGCAGAAGCAAGATCAGGATGGCAGGTGGCAAGGAGGCATCCTACAGGAAAACCCAGCGTGGGCTGAAGGGGATTCTTGGTATGGTTCTCTGAGTGCTTTCAAAGATTGGTTTGTTAAAAGAACAGAGAGTGGCAAAGCCCATTTGGCCTCGTCCAAGTGAAAACAAAAATCTTGCATCTGTCCATAGTGTCCACCATTTTTATGCTATTCTTCAAAGTCAGAAATCAGAGTTATCTATTAAAACCCCATTCCTTTCAGAGACATGAAAAAGAGGAAATCTAAACACAGACACTTCAATGTAACATGCATGTAGGGGGTAGTGTAGCCTCCCTTTCCCGCCTAGGAGAGCAGATCGTGTTCCTTTACTCATTCTATCATATGGTTAAGCATCGCTTACTGAGCAAAGGCAATAGGTTGAGCAAAGGCAAAATGGCCCGGTGGGTCTGTAGAAGTCTATGTAACTTGCTGTTATGACGTGAGAGGGGAGGAAAGTAAGGGAACACGATGTGGTGTTGGCAGCAGCCAAATCATACAGGCTCTTAAATGTCTCTACGTCTGTTCTAAGGAAAAGAACCTGGCACAAGCCCAACACCTGAATTTAGAAGCACCGGGCAGAAGAGAACAGAGGCTGCTGGCTCCAAGACATGGATGAGTATGCACAAATCTTGCTTTCTTATCTCTGTACCTTGGGATTGGGGTTGTAGGAATCTACCTCTCAGATAAGCTGGGGATATTGACATGGCAACTTACAACTTTTAGAGAATTGCTATATTTTTTTTTTCACAGCTGCAGAATATCTTCTTCTTCTTCTTTTTTTTTTTAAATGAAAACCACTTCTAGCTTCAATTTTAAAATGCCTTAATTTGAGAGACCATTAGTCATGAAGGTGTTTCCATAGCAAATGCGTGTGGGATGTCCTAGCTTTGTTGGCGATAGTTCAAGGGAACTTATATCATTAAATCGGGACAAGGCCTGGCATGATGGCAAGGAAATTCATGGCTCCATTCCAATAGCAGGAGGCCTCCATTTAAGGGCAAGATAGAGGAAAGGCAAAGAGCACGAAGAGAAGTGCTGGAATGAAAACAAGTAACAAAGGAAAGATAAAAATGCAAATCCCAGTTCGGAGTGAATAATAGGAATGCAAATGGTGCTGCTAAAATAGGAAGGAACATTACTTTTCAAAAAGGCAAAGCAAAAGAAAATTGTAGTAGCTAAAGCGTTTTGCAGGGTAAAATTGTACACTGTGTATGCCTCGCAGAAGCAAAGCCACCTACTCTAATTTTTCCCAGCACGATGCTGTGAATTTGGTGAGTCATTTTATGAAGGTTTACTACAAAGCTCCAATCTGCATTTTTTTTTATAATACATTAGGATTAAATCTTTCTTTTGCCAGCAGCTGCTTACTAAAGCTCCCGTTTTATAGCCAAATTTCTCACCTGGGCTACAAAAACACACCTTTCAAAAAATTAATAAGGTTATGGAATGATCTCCAGAATTGTTAAGTTAAAAAAAAAGCCATGGAGGAAAGAAGTGTGTGTGGCATCCTGCTATTTATCTGAGACGGTCATCTGAATAGAAATTCGGTTATATTAAAAAAAAAAACTCTCAGGAAAAAAAGTTATTTATAAGGGAGGGGGGAAATGAGATGGAGGGGACAGAATTCCAAGTTAGATATCTTTGAATATATTCTGTTTTTGTTTTGGATTCAAAAACCTGTAAATATTTAATGTGATTATAAAACAAAATTAATCAGAAGACAAAGCAATCCCTAAAAATTGAGAGCAAAATGACACAAGTGAACCTGAGCCTCAGATTAGAGGCCTAATTACAGAAAGGAAATATTTCACGTGACACAGGGATTTATCTATAGATATACTCTAAGAAATTGTCAAAAATTTCGTCAACTCCTTTTCTTAATTTTATTGTTGGTGATAGTATTGCTATTGTTTGGGCTTATTTTCCTCCCCTCCTTCCCTTCCTTCCTTCCTTCCTTCCTTCCTTCCATTCATTTTTTTCAGACTGTTGTGTGTACTATGGGTACTATGGGATAAAACAAATGAGAAATTATGTTTGTGTTGGGGGGCGCCTGGGTGGCACAGCGGTTAAGCGTCTGCCTTCGGCTCAGGGCGTGATCCCACCATTGTGGGATCGAGCCCCACATCAGGCTCTTCAGCTATGGGCCTGCTTCTTCCTCTCCCACTCCCCCTGCTTGTGTTCCCTCTCTCGCTGGCTGTCTCTATCTCTGTCAAATAAATAAATAAAATCTTTAAAAAAAAAAAAAAAGGAAAAGTTATTCTTAAAAAAAAAAAAGAAATTATGTTTGTGTTGGGAGTTAGAATTTGGGGAATGGAAGAAGGCAATTCAAATGTTAAGATCGAGGATGTTAAGTAAAAACCCTGTAGTCTGGAACTTAAAATTGTCAACTGATATTTTGATGTGTTTTAATATTAAAAATTACAGATTTCCTGGCTCTACTCACTGCAAAGACCTGAAAACAGTGACAAGCTCAGTAAAAATGAACATGCTCATTAACCAGGCTCAAAACCCAGACTGTGGTCTCTCAATACTATTCCCTCCTAAAAAGAACCAGAGTTTTCTTGGAAGAGAACTGATTCTAGATCTGGGGCAGGAAATGTGTAACAATAAGCCTAGAATAATTTATCCTACCGACGAGCAGGGATGCTATCAATCACTTTCGGGGTTATGTCTAAAATACTCTTGAGCCAGCTAGGAAAGGCTTTCTGTAGCCAAAGAGAGGACAATTGGAGCATCGATAAAATACTAACTGCAATGACTTAAAACACATCCATTAGGCTTAAACCTACAGTGATTCTAAAACACACACTCAAAGAGTCAAAAAAAAAAAAAAATCCCCCAAACCCCAGAAATATTGGTTCTCTTTGGACGACACTGGGTAACCAACTCAAAAATTTGAAAGCTAATAAATGAAGAGAAAGAATCAAACATTTATCCTGTCTTTTCTGTACATACCATACCACAGGGCAACCAAAGGGAGAATAGTTTCTGGTTCAGATCAGCAAATTGAAAATGAAACTATTAGATAATTGGGGAAATACGAACACTGATTTGGTTAGTTAGTATTATGGACTGGCTGTTAATTATATTTAGTTATGATAATGAATTGTCATTATGTTTATGACAAGGTTTTTCTTTCTAAAGTACATATGTATGTATATTTCACATATATGCGTATCTAATTATATATTATGTATAATATATACAATATATATTTACAGATAAAATGTTGTGATGTCTAATTTTGTTTTGAAATAATCCACTGGGTCTGAGGGCAGAGAGAATTGGTTGTGGGTATAAATAAGATTGATCATGAGTTGAAAATTGTTGAAGCTGTGTACGTGGGGGTTTATTATATTATTCTTCCTGCTTTTGCACATTTTTGAAATTTTCCGCATAAAAAGTTTTAGACAAAATCAACTGCTTTGCTCATCTCTCTTTTCCTGTAGCCTGCTAATTCTGCTGCTGATGTAGGTTTATGCTCACGTGGCAAGTACTCAAGGAATGTTTGGTAAGAATCATGTGCTCTTGGTGAAGCTGTGTTCAAGGTTCTCAATCTGGATACAAATTGGACAGTTAGAAAAACAGATTCTAGGCCTTATTCAGGCCAGTTAGTGGGTAACTGCTCTGGGGCAGTCAGGAGTTTTCAGACTTCAGCATTTGATGTTGGGAGTTCTAAAAGTGATTCGGTCTTAAAGTGGAAAATACCAGCCCTCTTATCTAAAAGCAGTATTTCCTTGAACCACAAGAAAACAGTTTTTCCAACTCAACTGCTCATGAAAAATTGACATGATGTGGTCTCATGACTGATTAAATCCTCAACTGCAGGAAGGCTCATCGCTAATTACTTTCCCATAAAGCAGCTGAGCTCCTGACTATCTCTGTTCAGTAAGGATCCCGTCTTGAGCAGCAAAGCCCGTGTTTCGACACACTGCACTGTTACTCTGGGGTGTTTGTTGTCGTTCTGAGGGTTTTCACCTGTATAATTTTCCAATTATGACACATTTTCTTATATTAATTTATTGATATTTTTTTCTTTTCCGTTTATATTTTTCCCTAAAATGTTAATTCAGATCTCTGACCTTCTGGATTGATCCTATAATTGCCCCCCCGCCCCATTCTGTTCTATTTTCCATCTCTATCATTTTGATATAATTTCTACTTTATGTTCCTCATCTTTCTATTTCCTTCAGTTTTTCTGTTCATGAAGAAAGAATCCTTTCTTATATTTCTGATGTTTCTTTTAAAAAAGAATAGCATCCTGTTCTTGTTTCACTCATAGCTACAAAAATCTTTCTATATTTCTCTAAAAGCATAACTTTTTTGAAGTTTTCTTCTGCCCCCTGAATTCCCTTTGCTTCTCCCAAGTTCCTTTTATTTATTATAATCTTTTTGTCTTTGCTATTCATGTTGGGGTCTTCCTTCCAATAACTGGTGACCCACGGCTGGCTGGTCACATTTGAGAAAGAGGCTCTAAATAGTTGATTGACCATTCTGTGCAAGAGGCTGGGTCTTCTTGACTGTCAGACTTCCTGATAACTTAGAGTAGAACCAATTATTTCCTGGGGGATCCAAGAGTAGTATTAAAAGTATTCAGCAGTTGATGTGTCATGGGCATCATTCAACCAGAGAAGGTACCCAGACACTCAAAATGTACTCAGAATACTGTGGGTACCAGCTGGACTCACCCGCATGAGTGGGTCTTTCTCTTGGATGGGATAGTTTCCTCAGAGAGGACTTCTCCAGTGTCTTATCTGGTGTGAGGCGGGGATGGTAACCCTCCTGCCAGGGTTGGAGGGGTCCCAGAGTTCGTTGTGTAGCCTGTCATTTAATCTGTCAGCTGGGCTTCATGTCCCTGGAATGCAGTTTCTCAGATTCAATTTCTTCAAAACCGGTTACTGTCTTATCTTCTTCGGGTGGGCTAAAAGTACTCACCTAGTGATCGCAATAAGACACTTGGGGGTCTGACCACCCCTGATCCAGTCTTTTTGTGGGATTCCTTTGCTCAGTTCCACCCTTCACTCTTACCTTCAGAGATACTAGGAACCTCGAATTCTCAACTCAGTCTGGGTTTCTTCTGCACACATTGTCCTGTTTCCTGTCAGCATTCCCTCTCTTCAAGCATAAAATTCAGTTTTCTTTGATCTATTGAGTCAGTTACCACATACCCAACTGTTTTCTTTCCTCTCTTTTTTACACGCCTCGTTTGCTATCATTTCCTCTCCAATTCTCTTTGCTGTGATTGGTTTAAAGTGCGCGTGTCTGTGTGCTTAATTTCCTTGCAAATTTGAATAGCCTTGCAAATGAAAATAAAATAAATATTTGCATTTCATCCACTATGTTTAACCAGAAGTTTTATATTTATTAAGATGAATCCTTAAGCACAATTAGTTTTTGATGATAACTAGAGCTCATCAGCATTTATGAACTCCCGGATAACAAAATGAGAATGTTCACGTTTTTTTTTTCATTTCCTAGTGCCTCACCACCTCCCCAGATGGGATCGTCTGTAATTTTTGGTCTGAATTACAATCAATCAAAAAATAACTTTTTTATATTCTCGATATTTGATACATCAAAGCGATTGAAACTTAACAACACATGATTTATCCGTCATCTATCTTCCTCCGTGAACCCCCTTCTTACATTGCAATTCTTTCCTTATCTTGGCTTCTTAGTTTTACTGGTGAAATTAATTCAGATTGCAGGAGTTTCTCTCCAGTGATTGTGGGGGCAGAAGAAGACATCTTTCAAGGAAGTTTGAAATTCTAGCTGGTCTCTGAGGTGTCTCTAGCTACCACAGACAATGAATGGCCCCATCTCTTCCGTCTCTGAGTCCACACCTGTCTGAGCCTGAGGGCACTTGCTGCTCTCTCTGGCTCAGTGTATCAGGAGGTGGCGCCTGGCTGACAAACCTAGTCTCTCCACATGCATTGTTCCAGCTAATCAAGATGACAATTGTTCCCTGACTTCCTCTGTCTGAAGTTCCCCGTAATCGCTCTCATCCCCATTCTGCTTCTGGCCAGTATGGTGTTCTCTGGCCTCGTTTCACCAAGAATTTAATCCTTTCTGCATTACATCTTTTTTCTTTTTTGGTAATTTAATGTTTAATTTTTTTAGGGAACCACCATATTGTTTTCCACAGCAGCTGTACCATTTTATGTTCCGAACAGCAAGGTACAAAGGTTCCGGTTTTTCCACATCCTCGCCCACACTTGGTATTTTTGTTTTACTTTTGTTTTTGTTTTTTATATACATTACCACCCTGCTGCGGATGATGTGGCTTCTTGTGGTTTTGATTTGCATTATTGTAACAATTACTGGTCTTGAGCAGCTTTTCATGGTTTTACTGGCTGCTTGTGTATCTTTGGAGAAATTACACGATATCTTTTATGATTCCCTCACATCTTTGGTATTGACATCACGCTTGCTTTCCAGGGCTGTCATATATATATATATGTGTATATATATTCTGTGTGTATGTGTATGCATATGCTGTGTGTGTATATATAACAGCTAACCAGCTCATCTACACGATATATGATAAACATGCTTTGCTATTTCAAAAATAATTTTTGATTTGGTCTTCCTCCCCTTGGTTTTGTCCTTTGTTGTTTGTTTTAGATCTGCTTATCCTTTGTTGTTGCTGTTGTTGTTTAGTATAATCCAACCTGAAGATAATCATCTATCTTTTTAGTCAGCTACAGATAAAAACTAACACTAAAATCTTAACTCTGATAGTTATTTACTATGTGTAAAGAATGCATTTCCAGTATGGATATCCCACTGGTACTAAGGGCATCTGTAAAGACATTAATATGAAAGAGCGCCAGAGCTTACAATGGAAGCAGTGTTGTCCCAAACAGTTTTCTTTAAGTGTCCTTGTCTTGAAAAGACTCTGTATGCTCCTTCAGGGAAATGGATGCTTTCTCTTCACACATTTTACATTGGCAATCACCCCGTTTTCTAGAACCTCATTATCATTTTTTTTGTTTCATATTTGAATCAATGCAAAGAATAATTCATATTCTATGAGGAAGTTATTGTTTTTTATTTAAAAATGTGATTTCTAAACATATATGTCTATATGCTTTAAGGTAAATTGTTCTCATTTATTGGGGCCAATTATTTTTTCACCATGGAATTCCATCTTTGAAATCATAGTGCAAAACTTTGGAATCAAAGTTAATTCACAAAATTTCATTTTGGGCCTTTTCAGCATCAGAGTTAAGGTTTGTACTGTATGTCATATAATGTATTATATGTCATATGTGCATGCTATAAAGTGCGGCTGACCTAAATTAATGCAGTGCTCTTCCAACTCATCTCTAACACGCTCACAATTCAAAATTATCATTCATGTAAACTCAAGAAAACTGATCGGTATATAAACAACAATAGTTGGTTTAAAAAGAAAAGAAAAGAAAAAGATCCATTTGATGTTTTTCACAACTCAAGGTCTGTACTTGGAGAGTATGGCTGTACCAACCTCTCAAGATACACCAGACTCCTGGGCTCTCACTCGGACCCTTTTTCTCTTAATGCATATGATCTGTGTACTAAGGCCCATGTGTGACTCATGTGCACTTCCAGATTTCACCTGGAGTCTCCTTTGCTAGGTGTATTCTCCTTTGGCCAGATCTCTTTGTCCCTGGGACATGTGTTGTCTTATTTAGATTTGGGGGCAAATAATAAAAATGAGAACCAAAAGGAACAGGGTATTTTGCTGCTGCATGGGACTAACAAGGTAATTTCTTCCAGATTTTTCATTGTTTACATGAGAAAATGTAGATCTAGAAAAACAAGTGCCTGGTTGAATTTTCACAACTGGCTGGCGCTAACGAGAAGGGATGTACGGGGTAGGTGGAGTAGGTTTTCTGGCGTCTCGTTCCTGTCCTTGCTTCAAGCCAGATGATTCAAGTTAAGATGATGCCAAATTACATATCTAAAAATGTCTTTAGCTCTAGAATGTAGATATTACATATCAAATTTGTACTTTGCTTTTGAAGGAATTTACACTGAAAATTTGTGTTTCTGCCTTGTTGTTTTTTCCTTAATCACCCGAGGTTATGCTCTTTGAGTGAACAGAGTACAGTAACCTGCTAAGGTAAATTCCGGATAGCCACACTGTGGAACGTGACATGAGGGTCACCTTGGAAAAAAGTGTTTCTTGCCAAAGACTATGGATAATAATATAATATTTATTTTGAGTCCTTGAAAGAGTTCCGGTCTGTTCAACTTAGGCTTTTATGTTTAAACGCTAAACAGTTTTCTGTATAAAACCAAACAAACCCACAAGTAGACAGCAAAGCATCTGGAATCATAGCCTGGGCTTTACCTAAAAGACTCTTTTAGGGGCTGAGTCAACAAAGAATGCATATTTTTCTCTGTTTGCTATATAACACTAGTAGTGGAAAGCCAGGTTACTATTTAGTTGATAGCTTTTGCCTTAAGCTTATCATTTGATTGGTGTGTGTATGTGTATTTGTGTTGGGGGGGAGGAGGGAGAGGGAGAGAGAGAGACAGGGAGGGAGAGAGACGGAGAGAATGAGAAAGATTGAGAGAATTTTTAGAAGCAAACTATGACCTCTCTTTGGTAATTAGCACCCTTACACAAAAAGTAAAGGGCTTAGTGCAACTTGGTTTGGGGTGAAGAACACTGAATGAGGAAACCTGAGTTTCACTTCCAGCTCTGATGTGCCCACTTGTGTGATGTTGAGCAAGTCAACTTGCTTTCTCTGGGTCTTGATTTCTTCATCTGTGAAATAAGGGAGAATACAATTTAATTTCAAACCCCACCCCACTTGAAAGTTTAATAAATAAAATGAGTAGTATAGTCTTACTTCACTGATCCTCACAAAGCAAACAGAAATACGTAGGAGCCGTAAGTGTCCGAATGATTTGCTGCACCACTGTCTTGGGCAGAACTGCGTGAGAAAGTTGCCAGCCTTAGAGGACACTGTCTACGTTTAGAAGTATTTTTGTTTTCTTCATCAACCTAGCAGGCTTTATATTTTGGAACTTATTGGCAACTTTGTGTGTATTATAGACATTTCAATTAGATCTCTTTCCTAAAATGTGCTCATTATATAATAAAAAAATTTTTATTTCTCTGATAGGAATGTTAGAGTTTATACTTACCTGTATTTTCTTTTTCTTTCTTTTTTAAAAAAGATTTTATTTATTTATTTGACAGAGAGAGAGAGAGAGCACAGGAAGGAGGAGTGGCAGAGGGAGAGGAAGAAGCACATTCCCCGCTGAGCAGGGAGCCCGACGCGGGGCTTGATCCCAGGACCCAGAGATCATGACCTGAGCTGAGGACAGACACCTAACCAACTGAGCCACCCAGGCGCCCCTACACCCATATTTTCTGTGATTATTTGATGATCTGTTTTCACACTAGACTATACAGTCCATGAGGGAGAGATCACGACTAAACATTTGGTTCACAATTTAATCCTAGAATTTCATGTAATGCCTGGCACCTAGTACCTATTCTCTGAAAGAAGAAATATGTTCCAGCAGTCTGGCCATGATGGTTCTGTATCAGATGCCATATATCATCTTAGACTCATCCAAGGAATCTTCCATAAAGAACACGAGCCTCACATACAGTCTTTCCGAGTTCTCTGGATTATATCATTGATGGGGAAGCATTTTCTTAGTTATTGGTTTCCTTTTTTGGAAGAGTAGAGATGGTGTTGATCTGGCTTGATCAATTTTCCACAGCCATTAAGTGTTAGAGTGTTTGGAAGCTATCTATTTTTTCTGCTTGTTGTCTATAGAGAAAGGCTGTTTGCAAACCAAGGTTAAGCAGCTCATTGATGATGTCTTCTCCCCTACCTCCATGCAAACTTCTATGACGCTTCATACAGATCCATAACTTCAGTTTGCTAAGATACTTGGCGAGCATTCTGTCTCACCATCTTCTGCAAGGGCGGTGTGACTCACTCCAGCAAGCCAGAGCAAGGCCAAAGTCAGGATGAAGCCAACAGCTGCTGGATGCTTCTACCGAGGACACTGGCAAGATGGGCAGGTGGACAGGGCTTCAGTCTCCACACGCTTGTTATGTCCCAACAATAGCTCAGTTAGATCAGAGATGTGGATCATTTCTCTAATTTTCCTTCATCAGTCATACCTGTAACAGTTGGAGCTTGGATGCTCTATGAAAAGCAACGTAATAATACTCGTTTGAAGAATCGTGCAAAGATTGAGGTTATGTAGGGTTAAACAAAAAATCATCTCAAGCCCCCTTCCTTTCTTCCTTTTTAATTTCTTTCTCCCTCCCTCCCTCCATTCCTCCCTCCTTCATCCCTTTCCTCCCCTCCCTTCCTTCTTTCTGGTTCAGAGAGGTGATAGGCTATAGCGAAAAGAGCTTGGAGTTTACAGGCAGGCGGGTATTACTCAGCATCTCGACTTCACCATTCTCTGTCAAGTCACTTTAACCTCTCTGAGGCTCTGTTCCCTCACAAGTTATTACTTACATCATGGGGTTGTAGTGAGCTTAAGTTATATGATAACATCAGCTACTATTTATTAAACACCAAATATGTGCATTATCCAATTTAATCTTCACAATAACGTTGCAAGCAACATGTCTGGTACATGGCGGGGGATTTATAAATAATGACACCATGGCAGTATTGGATGCTCCCCAGAACACATTTTTGGAGTAAATGCTTACTTATTTAATTCTCAGGGGCCATTATTCATGTCATTATCCCCCACAGTCCCTGCCACCAAAGTGAAACTAGTTATTCATTCATTCAAAATATGTTTTTTGAGTATCTGCTATGGTTGGAGGGGAAATGGGGAGCAAAGAACAAGACAGTTCTTAACATCAAAAAGATTATAATTAGTAGAGGTTAGAGATAAGTAAACAGACAATTATAACCAAGTGGGATGAATCCACTCACAATGGGAAATACAGAGTGGATGTTTTTAAGAAGCACCCCTGAATTCCAATTTAGGGGTTCAGGGAGGGTTCCTTGGAGGAAATCACATCTGTGCTGAGACTGGAGGGATAAATAAGATGTGGATTCGAGCTTGGAGTATATGTAAAGGCATTAAGAGGAGGGGAACTCTGACGCATTCTGGAAACAGAGTAGTTCGTTCTGGAATGTGAAGGGATCATCGTGAGAGGAGGCTGGGGTGAGCAGGGATGTTAGTCATGGAAGGGCTCAGTGCCCAACCCACGGAGACTGTCTGATCTCTCAGGCTGTCTCTCAGCTGTTACTGGGCTCTTGTTCGCCTCCTCCTCAGCTTGGCTTTGGAACCAGGGCCTGCTGTAAGGCTCACTCCTGGGACTCCCGATCTGATGGGCATGTGCTTATGTTGCTAAACCCTCACCCTTGCATAATCTTTGAAGCTGAGTTCTTGGTCCTGAGAAAGAAAGGCTTATCTTACTAGTACCAAGGCAGGACATTCTTGGCCAGTTGGCTATGCCTAAATATCACCCCTACCCTCATCTGAGGGCTACCGGGCTATGGGGCAAGGAGGCTCTTACCAAGGGTCTCTTCTGGCCAGCATTTTGTAGTCCGGGGCCCTTTTAGCAGGCTCGGCAATCTGAGGCCAGGCTGACAGAGAGTCAACTCTCTTGCCACTGGGCCTCTCTGAATCCGAATGCCTTCTGGAAAACCTGAGCAGGCCAGACTCTATGACATGATAACCTAATTACCATTTCACTTTTCCTGGAAACTGAGAGATAAATGATATGCAGATCAATAAGCTAGGTGGACAACTGATTCATTTATTGACTCACAGATTGTTTATCTCTGAGTTGGGGCTATAGAAAGTACCATCCCGGGAGCCAGGTCTGCCAGAGGGCTGAGAGAAGTCTGACGCGTGCTCAGGGCGCACAGATAGGAAAGCAGACAGCCAGTTCTCAATCTTCACCTCTCCTTTGTCGGACCAGTCAGATGTTACTTAACTCTGGGTAAGACAACCATATACTTCATTGTCCAATTCTGGACGTTTTGAAAGTGAAAGAGGCTGCTTGTAACTACTGTCCAGGGACAGCAGGCATAAACTGGGATGTTCCAGGCAAAGCCAGACGTAGGGTTGCCCTAACCACGAGCTCTCTCTGTTCATCTGACAACTGCTCGCTTGTCTCGGGGCTTTGGTGGAGAACCTGGGGCCAGGTCGTTTCTGGGTCTTGCTTTGGCATTACTTTTCATGTTCCCAAAAGCAATTTTCGAAACACTTCCCACTTTATGAAATCCTCATGTTTCTGAGAGGTCATTTTAGCCATTCTAATACAAAACAGTTGATTTCTATTCAAAGCAAAGAAATGGGGTGGTAAAAAGTGGAAAACCGAAGAGAAGATAATCCTGAAGAGAAAAACTGCAGCTGTAGCTTCTGCTTTTTTATAATCCTTTATTCATTAGAATGTGGAGGTGGAGACGTCATTTTCTTTAACATGGCGGCCCCTAAGTTTGTGTGTCCTACAGTATTAGTTTCGATGGTACCAGACTAGATGGGTAGGGGTGGTTATCTGAGTTATTGTTGTTTGTCCAGGGAAGTGACGAGGAAGAAAATATCTCACATACAACTAACAGACAAGAGACTCAAGAGGCACCTTCTTGATTTATGAACTGTTTTCTTATAAACATGTTTCTTGGCAAAATCGTAAGGAAAATGTCAGTGTGCTGTGAAGCCGACAGCACCTCAACAGCAGTCATTTTCTCCACCTCAAGTTAAGCAGGTTGTGGGAGAATTCGGTGACCAAGTGTTATTTTCATTTTTAATTTCTTCCTCCATTATAATGAATGATACTAAAAACTACGATTTTTGGCTCTTTCTCCTGAAGCGAAAGTTCTTGACCCGGAGAGATTTTGCCTCTCAGGGGATATGTGGCAACGTTTGGACATATTTTTGCTGGTCACACCTGGGGGTGGGGCGCTACTGGCATCTCATGGTTAGCAGCGGGGATGCCATTAAACGTCCTACAAAACACAGGACAGCCTCCTTCCCCAAACAAATCAATGATTGGCCTCCAAATATCAATAGTGTCAAAGACGAGGACCTGCTTTGCAGCACCCTAATCAGCCATTCCTTTCTTCATGCCACAGTTATTTATTGAGCACCTACTGTGTGCCAGTCGCTGCACTGCTGAGGATGTGATACTGAACCAAGTAGGAAAAATCCCTACTCTTGTCTAGTTTGCGTTTTCATAGGAGAAATAGATCATAAATGACAGACACAGAAAGTTACAAATATGAAGTAGAAAAATAAAGCTGGGAAGAGGATAAGCAATGTCAGTAGAGAGCAGTGAGATCGAACCCTTGCCTTGCTCATGGAGGTGGGTATATTTGTCACCATTATAGATGGGGAAACTGAGTCTAGAGAGGAGAAGTACTGTTCAAGAGGGCATTGCTCCTAAGAGATAGAGCTGGGATTGGACATTGGATATGTCTGGTGCTTAAGGAGAAATTTCCACTTGTGCTGTGCTATCTATTATTACCAGAAACTAGGGTTGTCCTTACTGCATTTTGATGGAATTCCTCTTTCTCTAACTTGCTGATAACCACCTCCTGTCTGGCCCAAACCATTCACTGTTAGCATCTGTATTTCTGTTAGTTAGAACATTCCCTGATTACATCCTTTGCCCAGACTCGTTATCCTCATTACTTAGACACTTTCAAAGCAAGCTGTCCACTGTTTAAGAAATAAAGTGAAAAAAGTCCCTTCCTTTATTCTGCATGCCACTGTACCATAGCCTCTCCCTCTCCTTTCATAGCCGAACTTCTTAAAAAGGTGCTTCATTCATGCTGCCTCTCTCTACGCTCCTCCAGTTTACTTGTAATAGGGCCTCTCTGCTCTCACTCCACACAAACTGGTTTTCAACGTCCACCGAAGACTCCATAATCTCCATTTTTATAGACTTTTTCTCTTTGCCCTTTCTTACCTGACCTCCTCCCAACATTTGGTGCCCTTCCTTTTCCTGTGTCTGCCATACTTCTCTTGACTTCCATCTCTTAGATTCCCTTTTTGCTCTTTGACTATTCCTTCTAAGTAGCCTTCATGGGTTTCTCTTCTCTTCATGCCTTTATATACTGGTATCCTTCAGGATCTTGTCCTCAGTTTTATTTTCCTTTTAACCACAGCTTCTATGGTTTTGTCATGTAGACTAATCCCCAAGGTATATAACACACTCTGCAATATGCTGAGATGTGAATGTGATTGAAATGTGGTGAGAGTGTGATACGCAAGAGTGTGGGCCATCTCCCGTCAGTGATCCTGGCCAGCCACCCAGAATCCACATTGCTGCACTCAGCTGAATGAGTTTTACAATATGGACTCCCCTCCCCCCCAACCTCTTGATGACTATATCAATGACTTATCGGTCTCCATCCTTTACTCTCACCGTGTTCATCTTCCCAAGGCAAACCTGACCAGGATCATGTATCAGTCCATTTGGGCTACAATAACTGCTGGCTTATAAACAACAGAACTTTACTTCCCCCAGTCCTAGAGGCTGGGAAGTTCAAGATCAAAGCACCAAAATGATTGGTGAGGTCCTCTTCCTAGTTCATAGATGTCTGGTTGTATTCTTGCTGCGTCCGCACATGGTGGAAGAGGTGAGGGAGCTCTCTGGGGCACTAAGGACCTAATCACCTCCTCAATTGCCCACCTCCAGATACCATCATAATGGAGATTAAGTTTCAACATATGAATCTGGAGACAGAAACATCCAGTCTGCAGCACCCCTTCATCTTCACAACATAATTCATCTCCAGGCATGTTTTTGAGACGCTACACAGCTATCTCATTTGTCTGGAGTGCCCTCCCTCCCCACTCTGACTTCACAGTGTTGACCTTGGGAAGTCCTACTCATTCTGCAAGGCTCACCTTAAGTACCGCTTCCTAGCTTTCTGGGCAGAGTGCTGTCTTATATACGCCCCAACTCCCTCCACTTCCAATTAGATTGTGTATTCCTTTAGGGTCAGGAGAAGAAGACTCAACAGCAAAGTTCTTGTCCTCAAGCATGCTGTTCTACTTATTATCTACTAATATCTCATTGTAAAGTTTCCCTACTCTCTCCATTACAAATTATTGAATTTCTCTCGCTAATTTGCTGTGTGATCCTGTGTATTTCACTTAACTCCTCTGAGCTGTCATTTTATCAACTTAAATTCTGTCAAATAATGTTCCTATTATAACTCAAACAAATGTATCAAATTCTCTGAGCTCTCCAGGGGAAAAGATGTCATAAACCAAAGATGAAATAAATTGTCATTCATTAAAATAATATTTTTGTTATCAAACATTGTATTCAAACCTCAACAAGGTGAAACTGGTTCCAAAGAAAAATAACCCCTCCTTATATATCATTAAAGCTTGACACCACTTATAATATGACAAAGTTTAATCATGTAATTTTTTTTCTTATGCACGACATCATTTGTTCCCCCCCATTTCTTCTTGCATTTTTTGGAAAAATTTAAGATTCATCCTTGCTATTTTACAGAGTTCTCCCTCCTTCCCAATGAAAGGAAAGTTTCATATCAGAGTACAGTCATAAGTCTTTGATCATGATCCAAACTTTTCTCATGCCATCAACTGCACTTACTGTCCCAACCTGCGGAGAAGTGAAGCACTGAAGGAGGGATTAGAGGAAAAGAGATGTAAATATGAATACCAGGTACTTTTATTTACTTCATCACTCCAAATTTTAGAATTAAAATCATCTTTGAAAAATCTCATCTTGGTGAGATGGGTAAATAAGAGTCAGTGAATAATTGTAAGAGAAAATAATGCAAGAGGAAGATTTCAATTGGGGTACATTTCCCTCTCAACACTTTTGTGTCCCATTGACAATTCCATGGAATATCTCCATGCATGGAAAACCGATGTTTAGATGTTAAGGGTGGGGAGAATATGGAGAGAGAGAACTAGAATTCATTGATTACAATCCCTGTGCTATGTATTTATATAATTTATTTCACTTAAACTTTCCAATAACTGTGTAGTGTATCTACCTACTTTTGAGTTAAACAAAATGGAACTCACTAGACAGCAGTAAGTAGAGCCAAAATTAAAACCTAGGGTTTTTTAACTCAAACACCATATCACACTGATGCCCTGTTATGTAGAAAATAAATGCCCTGTCCTCAAGCAGTTTATAATCCATAAAAGAAACGTTTCTGTAAAAAGCAGAATTGATGGACCATATATGTGTCCTATTTTAAGTATTGTAAAAATAACTCCATCTACATGATTTTGAAGTTTCAGCCTCCTTGCTAATAGAGCTCTTACTTTTGAGTTGTTTTTTCCTTGACAGTAATGCAGAAACATAGAGATACTATTTGCTGGAACTTTTTTTTTTTTTCCAGCAGATGATGTAACGCATCACACAGATTTTGAAGTCCTCCAGATTTAATGCTTTCACTTGCTATGCAAATTTGGTAAGTTATTTAATCTCAATCAGACTCAGTTTCCACTTTTTAATTTGGAAGGTGATACCTATTTTATAGAGTTGCTATAAATATCAAAGAGATGCTTGATTCATGCGTAGTTGTCAGAAATGATGGTTGTGATGATTTGTGGCAGCCAATATTGTTGGCTTGTGTTTTTTTCTCTTTTTATTGGAGAGAGAGAGAGAAAGAGAGAGAAGGAGCGCATGCACCATCATGGACAGGGGGAGGAGGAGAAAGAGGCAGACAGAGAGGGAGAAGCAGGTTCGCCACTAAGCAGGGAGCCCAACACAGGGCTCAATCCGATCCCAGGACCCCGAGATCATGACCTGAGCCAAGGGCAGATGCTTAATGAACTGAGATACCCAGGCGCCCCTGGCTTGTGTTTTGACACATTTTGATGCCCTCTGGAGCTCTTTGGTGGTAGGTAGGGCCATGGCCCCAGACGGAGCCTCTGGACTCCCTGACCGACAGTGCTGGTCAGCTTGATACGTACATCCAAGTGCTAAGTATTGGGCATGCAGAGGGGAGGCACTAGGGTCAGGGAGATCCTGGAAAGAAGGAATTAAGGGTTTTACTAAAAGTACTTCTCAAAATGAAGTCAAGGAAATGGCAGGGATATACGGGGAGAAAGTGGGAAAGGTTGGGATGGGAGATGAACATTTGTTTCTCCCAAATTTCAAATCTCCAAGAAGACCCTTCTTGGACCACTGGTCATAAAATTTTCCTCTTAGTAAGGAAATCTCTTTTGAAGGACTCACCTTACAAAACACAAAATCACAAAGCCATGGCACATGTTTTCATTCCTCTTATTTCATCCTTTAATGTAATACATTTAAGAAAGAAGTTGTTTCCCATAAACCTGATTAACTCTGAAGAGAGTCATAATCCATCTAAACCAATCCAAATGAAGGTAAAAGGAATAATCAGGCTCCCATTATGCAAAATGGTGCTCAGTTAATTTATTGCACTGCACTGAATAATAAGCGGTTAGGCTCCACATTACTTTCTTCCTGTTAGATCAAATAGCTTATTGCTGCTGGAGCTTATTTCATATCGCATAAAATTTGGATATATTACAATGGAGTAGATATTAGTCCATTATAAGAGACAGCCTTAAGTACTTCATTTATAGGATCTCTCCATTTGGAAAATGGCAAGGGAGAAGAAGAAATGCAAACAAGGCAATGGACGGAGGGGGATTTATGTGCCTTGCCCACCAACCAGCTCCGCGGTGGGTGGGTGGCTCCTGGTTGCCACACAGGGCTGGGACCTTGGAGAAAAGCAGTGTTTCCAGTGGGAAGAAAATCCAAAGAGAGTTTATGTTCCTTTTCAGGGAAGTGTTGACATTTTAATTACTTTCTGTTTTCTTTGGAGCTGCATTTAAGAATTGGAAGCAAGTTAGAAAAAGAAGAATTGGCTTTATTAGAAATCAGATGAACTGACACGCAGCCATGAGCTGGAGAAAGTCCAGAGTCAGCTCCTGACAAACTCAAGTCTCCAGCAGGACCTCGAGAGCCAAAAAAACCCCCTGAGCCATTGGAAAACTAACCAGAAGAATTCCTCCTCGGGTCTTACCGTCTCTGAGAGCGGACCATGCCTCCGTGCAATCTCATCTTTTCTGACCACAGGGCCCCGGCTTCACTTTGGTGGTTTTTTTCCTCCAAGCTTCGGTCTGATAGGGATTTGTGACGATAAGTAGAACAAGGATGCAAAGCAAAAAGACAACGATCACGGAAAGTTGGGATGAGTTGGGGAAATCGGTGGGTGTAGAGGGACTTAGTTTTGAAGATAATCTGATACTTTGGGTGTTTCGTAAAAGAAAACTGCCTGAGCAAGGAAGCGTGGGACCAGAGTCAACAGCTTAGGGAAATGTGATAGATTTGCACCCTCTCTCCTTGCACCTGGAGTTGCCTCGAACTGGATAAACATTTAGCAAACTCAGGGTACTACATGTGTTCCGGGATCGGCACATTTAAAAAGAGTAACTTGGTACAAGAGTGAAAAAAACCCCAAAACCAAACAACAAAAAACACAACTCCAACCAGCATGTTTGTGGTGCCCCAAAGGGGGGCGCTTGAGGACGGAAGCTTTCTTCGTGTCCCTTTCCCCGCCCCCTCCTCAACCTTCCTCTGCTCTAGGGACGGTGTGGAAACGCCACACCAATCGATTCAGTAATAAATGGATCACACCAAGTTCCTAAAAATGATCTAATATCTACTCTGTGCCAAGCTCTTTAAATACACTGTTCGAATTTTCAGAAACACCTATAAGGAGACACTATCTGTACTACAGATATTGTTATTTCTGTTTCACAACTGAAAACTGAAGCTTGAGTGGGTTTAGCAAATTCATAAGCTATACACACTTTTACTGTAAAACATTTCAAATATGGCACAAGAAGATCAAATGGCATAATGAACTTCTAGGCTTATTTTACTTCACCCACTCAGGGTCAGCCTTTTTTGTCAACGTCTATTGCACCCCATTATCTTGAAGCAAATCCCAGACATCACGTCCTCTCCTCTGTGTATCTTCCAGTATGTGTCTCTAAGAGGTAGGGATTCCTTAAAACAAAAGAACCCCAATACCTGTATCACTCACACCCTGAAAACATTCACAGGAATTCCCAACAGCAAGCAATACACGATGTTTGCTGATCCCCAACTCTCTTGCAATATAATTCTTTTGTAAGTTTGCTTGAATCCAGAGCCAAACACCATCCCTACGCTGTGATTGCTTGACGAATCTCACATGCCTCTTGAAGTCTGTAGGTTCCCTCTTCTCTATTTTCTTTCTTGGACTTCTTGGTTAAAGAAACGGGGTTGTTTTTCCTGAAGATTTTCTAACAGTCCGAATTTTCTCGATTCCATTCGCTGAGGTGATCTCAAATATATTTATCATCTTGCATTTTGCACTTCCTATAAATTTACAGTTAGAGCTAGAAATTTTATCAGATTCTGGTTCCATATTTTTAGCAAGACTAGGTCATAAGTAGTGGCATAATTTCCATAAGTGGGAATGTATGTGTGTGTGCATAACGTTATCAACTATTGAGGATTTTTTGCCTAGATTCAGTATTTAGTTAGCTATTGCAAAGTTGCAATATTCTAATTTTGCGGTTTAAAAGAACCAGAAGTTATTTTTTAGAGCAGTTTTAAATTTACGGCAAAACTGAGGGTAAAGGACACAGAGTTCCCAAATATCCCCACCCCTCCCCCTTGAGCCTCTTCCACTATCAACACCCAGCACGGTACCGCTGCACTGTTACGACGGACAAACCCACACTGACTTGTCCTTCTCACCCCAAGTCCATAGTTTATATCCTGGCTCACACTTGGTGTTGAAAGTTTAGTGGATTTCGACAAATACATACGGATGAATTCTTTTTCATTTACCAACCAGAATACTTCTCGAAGAAGAGACTTCCCCCTCATTACATGGTTGGTTATATGAAGCGACGTTCACATAAGAAACCCAGGATAAATGCTTTTTCTTTTCCTTTATCTACCAGTTTGCAGAATAATGAGTTGGTTCTCTCTGGTGTCCTCTGAAGTGAACATAAATTCTTGTATGTGTTTTTACTGTTAGTATCACTTAGAGCTCATGCATTTAAACATACTTGACGTGTTTCAGTGTTCTACTATATATGCAGGTTTACGTGTGTGTGTGTGTGTGTGTGTGTGTGGATACACATGCGTATGCTAATAGCTCAGGGGTGAAGTTCAAGGTCACCGATGTCTATAAATCTACCTTATTTTACTGCCTCGATTTAAAAAAAGTAATTCTTAAAGTAGTTTAAAATTTTATCTTTAAACACTCTGTTCCATTGACTGACTCTTATAAAGAGTCCCCTGAGTCTCTGAGAGTGGTAGAAAACCTTGCTTTTTGCTAGAAAAACATAAGCAGCTATTTATAGAGACATAAAAGCAGGAAAGGAAGAAGGAAGGAGGGAGGAGAAAAAGAGGAAGAAAAGAAAAACACAGCAAACAAATGAGCATAAAAGATAAGCCAAGTAATTAATGGGCTATTGCGTAGTCTGGGAAAATGATTGTAGCGAATTTATTTATATAGTGGCATGTGATGTTATTGTGAAATAGTTAAGCAAGAGGCCTTGAGATTTGGGCTTCTTGGGTCTAATCTCCAGTTCGGACACCTCCTAGTTGGGTTGGCTTTGTGCCTCAGCTTTCTCATCAGTGCACCAGGGCCAAATCAGAGAGGCCTATAAGAATAAGATAAACGAGTACATACAGAGTGCTTCGATTGTTCCTAGTAAATGCTCAATAAATGCTACTTGATTTTGTCCTTGTTATGATGGTGATGCTGCTGCTGGTGATAATGATGATAATGTGTAAATATGTGGGTGGCAAAGTAGTGTCTCAGAAGAGAAGAACAAAACAGATTTGCGGAGTAACTACTAGGGGCAGGTACGGAACTAACACCGGTATTATATATAACTTACAATAATTACATAGAGTATATATGAGTTGTTATCAACCTTAATATATTTTTAAATCTATCATCATTATTTATTATTTACTCGAGCACAGTAACAGGCATGGGGAAGGAATACACTCTACCATATTTGTAAACTGGGCAATCCTGTTAGGTTTTGCTAACATTTGCCAAGAACTTTTACAAGACGGGGGCACCTGGGTAGCGCAGGCGTTAAGCGTCTGCCTTCGGCTCAGGGCGTGATCCCGGCGTTCCAGGATCGAGTCCCACATCGGGCACCTCGGCTAGGAGCCTGCTTCTTCCTCTCCCACTCCCCCTGCTTGTGTTCCCTCTCTCGCTGGCTGTCTCTCTGTCACATAAATAAAAAAAAAAATCTTTAAAAAAAAAAAACTTTTACAAGACAAACGAGGATATGGTGCTAGCAAGGAGCAGAACTTTACTATTCTTCAAGGAGAACTTAATGGGCAAATCCCAGGATACGTGTCCAGGCCCTGAAGTGAGCAATGAGGCTCTAGTGAATCCCACAATTCTGGTATTGCCCATGGCAAATCAATATCAATATTCACCGAAGTTTTGTCCCTACACAGGAAAAGAAAGAAAGAAAAGAAGAACAATTTTCGAATCACTCCTCCAACCACGGAAATGATTTTAATTACCAATTCATCTGTTGGCAGACTCTTCTGGCAAATGTACCTGCAACTTGGAAAGATAACAAATGAACTGATTCCTTACTCCAGAGTTGACACTGATAGTGCTTGCTGAATTTGCTCTCAGAAAAGAATCCTGGGCAACAATACATCTGGCACTCTGCTCGAGGAATTTGTCATGTCGTTGACATGTTCAGCCTCCATTGTCCACACCACCCCGACAGCAGGTCCTTTATATTTCAAAGAAATTGCAGTCTGAATTAATATAATTAGAATGTAACTGCTATTCACTGCACAAACTCCTCATTTCCAGGAGTACAGATCTGATAGCGTGTCTGTGCGCAAAATCTTCCCAATGATGGCTGGAGGGGAGCGAGCCGATAATACAATGACAAAATAGACACCATTTCATCAGCCTTTGAAAACACCAAGTATGGAAATATAGGAGGAGAAGAAAGCTGTCCTATCTTTGGCCTGTCTAAATAGAAATATCCTTCAAGTTTACCAGCCTGTACAGATTATCGTAAAATATGTAGGACAGAGTGTCTGAAGTAAGAGAAAACATGAAATAGGAAAGATTGTGTATCTTTCAAAAGACAGCTATATGAAGTAGAGTGGATAATTCATGGACAGACTTGCAGAATGAAAAGGTGGTTGGATGACTTCATTTATTCTTTACTGTTTCACCGTAAAGAGTCGATGTCACTAACCAAGCAATTATCACCAAGTAAACAACTTCAGTGCTAGATTCTTGAATTTCATTGTTTGTTATTGTTATGTTACTACAAACACTTGATAATTCATATCGTGGAAGCCTACATCAGCATCTTTATTTTTTTGGAATTAAGATTGATTTATATTCTTTCAAATATGTTGGCATTCTTACCCTGAAGGACTCATTTTAGGGGAATAATGACCTGACATATCCACGTGTAGGCTGGTGCTCATGGTCTCTCCTCTGAAGAATATAAAGCGTATCCTTGTGCATATTTCTGTTCCTCCAAAAGGTATACGTTGAACCCCTAACCCCCAATGTTATGGTATTTGAAGGCAGAGCCTTTGGGAGGTGATTAGTTTAGAGGAGATCGTGAGGTTGAGGTCTCATGATGGGATTAGTGTCCGCAAAAGAAGGAGATATACAGAGCATACTCTATCTTTCTCTCCTCCATGTAAGGACGGAGCAAGAAGGCTGCCATCTGCAAGCCAGGAAGAGAGCTCTTACCAAGAACCGAATGAATCAGCTCCTTGCTCTTGGGCTTCCCAGCCTCTAGAACCGGGACAAATAAATTACTGTTGTCTAAGCCCCCCCCGGCTGTGGTATTTTGTTATGGCAGACTGAGCTGACTCACAGTGCCTAGGAGCCTATTGGGTTAATGAGCACTGAGGAGGGATAATGTTTCCCATTTTCTTGCTTTTCTTAGAAGCACATATTGGTCTTCACCTGAACTTCTGTGTCAGAAATTGCAATAATAGAAATATGGAGAATGGGTAAAACAGTATAAAAATAGGGCCAAGGTGCGTGAACAACAGATTTCCAGAGATGAGTACCAGTGCCCCTTTTAATTTTTAACCAAATACGTTTTATAAACCAAATACATTATGGTAATGAGCTGTGTAGCCTTTAGGTTTCCTTTATAAAGTCTGGATACACTTTTCCAATCAATATCTTGGAAAAATCAGGAGTAATTCCTTGCCTCCAGGTTCTCCTATGGAGTGTCTTCCTTGCTTCCCCCAACCTGAAGGGATTGCCTATTATTTTCCATCAGCTAGCAAATTTTCAGAATCAGGTGGGCTTCAGAATCACGTTTATGTGTGTGGTGAGGGGGTGGGAGTATGCTGATGCCTGGATCCCCCAAATCCACAGAATCAGAAATGCCAGCTGTGGTACCCAAATTGTGTAAGTTGAAAACCCCTCCAGTGCTTCTTGTCCATACCAAACTTGACACCCAGAGACCAGTGTTCTTTCTCGCTCATACAAATATTCAAGTTAAGTACTTAGGTGGGTCTTTCTATAGGTGATATGTGTGATTTCTTTTTGTTAAATGGATAATTTAATTATAAATGGAAATCCACTTAAGATATTTTGGGCCACTGGTTTATAGAGGGGCTTATCAGAACACCTGTCAGACCTTTCCCCCATTTGTGTGTGTTCCCTTTCCCCTCTGCCAGAGTCCCTCATGTTTACTTTCTCAGTCTCTCTGTCTTGTTTGGGTTAGAAAAAAAAAATGGCATTTCACAGTGTTAGGCAATTTCTTTCCAAACAAATACAATAGGAATTTATATTTTAATGTGAAAAGTCCTTTATTAGAGTAAATAAGTGTCCCTCCCTCTAATGCATTTGTCCTATTACTTTGGATGTTTAATAATAGGATTCTGTGTTACAAACACATGTTTAGACATCTAAGTACATGCACAGATGGAGAACATCAAGCTTGCAGGAACGGGTCATCCTCCAAACACAGATACCCAGTGGAGCTGGCCTCTGTTTTCTCTATGGATTATGAAAGTCAGACTTAAGTGTGGGAGGTTTAGGGAATTCTTGTCCCAAGCCTCCTAGTTTCTACCAGGCGCTGGCTCTGACATTGTCATTTTGATTTTTCGTGGCCTTACAAGAATTCTCCAGAGGGTGGGTGGGAAGTGGATTGGGGAGGGGGGCTTCCTAACCCTTGTTTGACCAGTGAATTATGGGATAGACTTGTCATGTGGAAAACAGCTCGATGTAGCCAAAGGAGGTACTAGTGACTTCTAGGACCCAGCCTGCTCCATAACACCCCAGAGGACTTTATTCAGAGGTTTACAGAATAAACTAACTGGTGATTAGCTACATGAGTGAATACAGAACAACTATCGAAAACAAAATTTGTTTTTGATTGTGGAAGAAATCCATGGAAGACACTACATGGAGGGGGGTGGAAGAGGAATGTTGGGAAAACGAAAGAAAAAAGTTTGAGCTCGAGTGCTAATTTTAGAATCAGAGCTGTGGATTAGAAGCTACCCTTACTGTCCCATGCCCTTCACGGAGTCACATCATAACTCTGGGCCAGTCTTCTCATACATTCTATGGGACTAATTCTCATACATTCTGTGGGAATAATACCTCTCTCACGTGGTCGTCATAGGGATTTGCTAAAGCACATTCCCTAAAAGACTTAGTGAGCTTCTGGGAATAGAGGAGTTTTTAACCCAGTGCATATGAGCTAACAGCACTATTTCTGCCAGTAGCGTAGTGTGCTGGTTACTAGTACGTGCCTGCCAGGCAAGCAGACTTTGCGTCCCTTTCGATTTTAGGCAGAATTACTGATATTGGCATCCCTAGCACGATGGCTAACTAACATTTAAAAGAATTTGTTGAGATCTCTTCAATTAATACTATTATTATTGAAAAATAGATTTCAGTTATGTCTCTTTTCCTGACTTATGAACTGAAATTCCCTAATTCTTGCCTCAAGCTTACAAGCATTCTTCCTAGTTTATAAGAGTTATTAAAAAAAAGACCCTCAGAAAAAAATTAACGTTCATAAGAAAGTAAGGAGGCTTTTGCAACAATGTTTCATTTTATTATTTTCTCATTCCTGGAAAACCAATGAAGAATGGCAGTGTTATATGTAAAACAGTAGTTAGCCTTTATGCGGATGACATTTTCCTAAAAGCCTAGAAGTACTTCACATTTTGCAGAAAACACCCCGTTCCCAAGTTGGATCTGATTAAAATTCAAATCTATATTAACATCTCATTACTTTCTGAAAAAGTGAATGCCACACTTAATGGAAAATTCTCAATGTCTTCCAGCCCTGTTTCGTGGGTTCCTTAGCAAGGCCGTCTTAGGACCCAGGAGGGTTGGGTCACAGGGACATCCTTGTTAAAACAGTCACCTGGCGTGAATGCTGGCACTCAGTTTTCCTTCCTTTCTCCTCTCCCATCCCTACATTGTTTCAGCTGCCAGTCCCCTGATATTTTCTCTAAAGCAAGGGAAAGGGAAGGGCCAAAAGGACTTTGAAAGAATAACAGTTCTTTCTATGGATTTAAATAGAGAACTCAACACAAAACATCCTGTGTTTGCTTTTAACTGATGGCACTCCAACTGTAGTGATGGGTGAACTAAACCAGGACTTGCTTTTCAAATAGGCATTATTTTGGTCCCATACTATCCTATTGAAGGAAAGTTGTCAGACTGTTTAAAATTACCACCTGGCCCCCTCCCCTACACACTCCGGGTCTCCTTGTCTTGCTGTGCCCTCCCTCCCCCACCTTCTGTTGTACTTATCACCTTCTAGCTTGTGTTTATTACTTCTTTTGGTTTACTCCGACTCCCCTGGCCATCATGGAAGCCAAGACAGCAAGCGTCTTTGTCTATTTTGCTCACTGTTGGTTTCTCTGTTCGAAAACCAGTGCCTGGCACAAAGTAGGTACTCAATCAACCTTTACAGCGTGAATGAGTGGACTAGTTTTCACACGTGTCCTTTCCCATGTGATGATGGGGAAGAAAACTGGTAAAAATAGGATCCCAATGTCCTATAAATATGTTTATACCTATTAGTTATATTTGAGAGTATAGTTCTGTTTGGAGTTTATATATCTTAGTTGGCAAAGAAAACATATAAGGGTGGGATAAGGAAGAAATAGGGCCTTGCTACCCTGTACCCTTATACACTGCTTTATTTTTCTTCAAGCCTGACTCCCCTACCCTGCTGCCCTCCAACACAATATAGATTTCCTTGCTTATTGTCTACCTCCCCTCACTAGACATAAGCTTTCTAAGGGCAGGGACTTGTGTATCTTGCTCACTGTTATAGCCCCCTTTCTTAGAATAGCATCTGGCACAGAGTAAGCACTCAACACATATTTGTTGAATAAGTAAACGGTGAGATGAATGTGTTTGGTGTAGACTATTCATGCCTGGTCCTGATTCCTATGGATTCCACAGCATGATCAAACGTTAGGACCTCGGTGCGGCGGAGGTGGATGATGGGTAGGGAGATGAGAAAGGAAAAAAGATGACCAGGATGACACTAATGTTATGTTTTCCTTTCATAGTGAAAAGGAGGCCCCATTCATTTTATATATATGGTATAATATGAGCCTAGGGACTGTGGTTTGGATCCTGGACCATCTATCTATTTTCAGAACAAACAAAAATAATTTCTTGATTTCTTGATGTCATATTTTCCTTGCCTATAAAATTAAAACAATGTTACATCATCTGTGGAACAGTGGAGGATAGAAAGGGCTTGACACATAATAGCTGGTGAGTAAATGTTAGCTATCTTCATCATCATCATCATCATCTTTATCATCTTCCTCCTCATCCTGGGACTGACAGACTGTAGCTTGTGACCCAAATCCAGCCCACTGCCTGTTTTTGTAAACACAATTTTCCTGGGACACGGCCATGCGCACTCATTCTCTTATTGTCCATGGCTGCTCTCTCATTACAACAGAATTAAATAGTCAAGGAGACTATTTCCTGCAATGCCTAAAATTTTACCCTCTGTCCCTTTGCAGTAAAAGTTTGTGTACCTTGATCTAGAATATAGTGTATCAGTAGTAAGGCAGCCCATGGTCTATCGAAGTGTGGTCCGTGGGCTGGTGTGATCCATGAACTGTTCCTGGCCCATGACACCGTAAGTACAGAAAGCAAGACTTCAGGGTCTAGAAATGTTTATAAAATTTTGATATGCTCTTGACATTCAGGTGTATGATTTTGGTTTATACAAAAGTGTTGGTTTAGGACAGGTGGAAAAAACAAAAACAAAAAGCCTCGGGTCCTTCCCACTGGAAAAAAATGTGGTGTTTTGTAATGGGAGTTTGCTGTACTAGTAACTTAGTAAGATATACTTGGTGTGGTTTCAGATGAGAACATCTGGGGGCTCATCAGGTGGGAGTGACGAACAGGTCCTGAGATGGCAAGTGACCTGGGAAGGTTGATGGTGAGCCCATTAATAACGTCATGCAAACGGGTTTTATATGCAGATGGATGGGCTAGCCACAGTTCGCTTATCCGCTAATACAGTTGTAATATGTTGCTTCATATCCGAGAGAAGGCGGCCACCTCAGGATATTGTGTACGTCTCATGTACATATATAAATGAATTCCTTAAGTGTATTTTAAGTTGGTAATTCATCTTCTCTGAATAGTAAGCCAACAACTTTCCTGGAAATCTAGCAAAACAACAGTTCTATGACCAGCCTTATGTTTTGTTGCATGTGCACTTAAAAAAAGCAGACTGACTCTTTCCTTTTCTGTTTTAGAATCAGTTCCAAACAGTAAGGCATGCCAGAAAAAACAGACAAACTCTCAGGAACAACAATGCCCATTATGCGTGGGGTAGGAGCTGCCAGACTTTGATTACTGGCCAGACGTTAACCCTTTTGGTGTCTTATGGGGGAAATGCCAAGTCTGAACCCAGACACTTCCAGGATTTTGCAGTTACTCTTGGTGTGAGAACAGGCGATTTATAATGACTTGCGCAAAAAAAGGCCTGTCGTGAGGAGGAAGTGCAAGTTCAAGGCCACATTGCCTTGTTTCATGGATTCTGCCATGACTCATTCTGGCCAGTGGACATAGACTCGGTTACCTCTGTTTTTCCCTTTGCAGACCTGCTGGTTGTGGGTGAGAAACACACTGCTCTTGCTGACTGCCCCACCTGGGTCTGCAGCTGGCTGTCCCAAGGACAGGGTCAAGGTTGGCACTCACGGAGGCAAACCTGCAGGTTCCTTGGTTCCTTGAGGCTACCACCTAGAGTAAAGCTGCTAGAAAGAATTCCTGCAAACTCTTTTAGGATCAGTTTTTTTCCTCTCTGTATCTATCCTGTAGGTAGACAGACTGAATCCCATTTTGAGAGCTACGAGAAGCAGAGAGCAATGCAATTTATAGTGGGAGGGTAACAGCATGTATCGAGTACTGTGTGTGTGTATGTGTGCTTGTACTTCATTTTTTTCTTTCACTTTACTTTTTTTTTAAGATTTTATTTATTTATTTGAGAGAAAGAGAGAGAATGTGTGCCTGCACGCGTGCGTGTGAGTGAGGGAGAAGCAGAGGGAGAGGGAGAAGCAGACTCACTGCTGAGCAGGGAGCCCAATGCGGGGCTTGATTCCAGGACCCTGGGTCATGACCTGAGCTGAAGGCAAACACTTAACCTACTGAGCCACCCAGGCACCCCTACTTGGTTCTCTTTAGTTGTATTGTTTCACCCTGAAGAGCATGGGTGCCTAATTCTTTCACCAGAGATGGAAGAGAGATAAAGAAAGGAAGGGGGCATCGGATAAAGAAAGGAAGAGAACCCAACATGAGGATGGCTGTGGTCAAGGGAAAATCCTATCTGAACATTTGGGAATAAAGTCATCACCTATTCAGTCCCAGCAAGGGGAGCAATCCTGCTCAAAACTAAGAAGAACAATAACATAATAGCCAGGATGTTTCTGAACCTTGGGCTGTTCTGTTTGGAACAAATGAAAGACAGTCAACATAGGTGCAACAGACATTGTTGGTAACCACAACATCACAACTCTGGGGTTTCACTTTGAGAAACTGAGACTTATTTTTGAAATTTGGGAAGTTAAGACTTCAGGACGGGATGATCACCGGAATGTTCATTTGCACTAATTCTGAGTTTTGTGCGTATTTTAAAAAGAGATACTGGGCTTTCCTATATTCATTACCAAGTCCTCTCAGCCTCCAAATCTTCCTATAAAATGCCTCTGTCTCATCTTTAAATACATTCTGTGACTGAATATGATTATGGGATATTACACGCATCCTTGTCTATTCAAAAGATCATGAAAAAAAAATGCCCATCATTAAAGCCCCAAAGTAATTGGATTGGCATCAGGAACGGGGATGGGGCTGGCATGGGAGAGAGGATCTGACTCTGGGATTTCATGAAATCCAAAACAATAGGACAGCTGCTTTTCTATAAACAGATTATTATTATTATTTCTACCTAGACAGCTTGATAGCAGCCATTATCTTCTTTCTGGGTGTCTTATCAAGTTCCGGCTGCGTGCAGCATGGGTGATAAGGAATGAGAAATGTCACCCATGGGATTGCCAAAGATTATTTCCATGCACTGCTGTTCAGCAACAGCCAATCCCTTAGAACTGGAAAGTAGTCCTATTGTTCATGCTGGGCAGTTGCTATTCTGACTACACCAAAAGAACAGAAAGAGGATGTAGTTGCCATTGTGTGAAAGATGGAAATTTCATTACTCTCAGCTAAAGTTCAAGCAGTCTTGATTTTGAAAAGCAGAATCATCATGGAATATCTTTGAAGAGGGAGAAGACAAGGCAGGGAAAGAAGAATGAAACGAGCTCAGAGCTTTTCAGGACTATGAGGGAGTATACAAAGAGAGAGAGAGAGAGTGAGAAAGGTATAATACTTTCAATCACTGGAACTTAAAATGCCAGTATCTAAGCCTTGAACAAATTGAGTATCATTGCATAACCATAACTTGTGATCCGTTGGTTTAATGTAAAGACTCCATTCTACATATCTCATCAGAAAATAGTTAATTTGCTGAATTTCTGTTAAATTGTCTCTGGTTCATATTAAGTTCTTGAATGAAATTAATCTGTTGATATTGAAAAGTACTCCTTTGTTTCTCAATAAAAAAATAAATGTTTTATTACAGGTATAGATGTGCTGGCTCTAAATATTTGAGGGAAAAATACAATCTTATTTTATTTTTATTCCAGTAGCTCAGCATCTCAACCTTTTCTCTTCCTAGAGAAAATCCTGTGTTAGGAAATAAAACAAAAGCAAAAACGGAAGCATATGATTAATTTGTATTTTATTCTTATAGAATTTCCTCCCAAAGTATCCAGAGCTCTTTAGTCTCCTTTAGACACAGTTTTAGAATTGTGCTGATATTATAATATAAGCTACTTGGAAGGGAGCCAAATAAAATTTTTCCAACATCTTAAATCACTATTCTGAAATTGGAATTTCAGATGAATAAAATACTTTGCTCTTAAACCAACAACTTCCAAAATTAGATTTCAATCATGGAATCATAAAAATGAGAAATGGGAGGATGTTGGAAAGGAAAAGAGCAAAGAGAGGGCACAGAGAAAGAAAGGAGACATGGGAAAAGAGGAAGGGACTTTGATTTCCTTTTGGCGTGTGAGCTTCAGGGGGCAAGACCTGTTCCTGATGTTTCTATAACACCGTGAACAGAGTAAGTGTTAAGGAGGTATTTCTTAAATGAATTAGTGCAAGATGTATAGAAAACATGGTCTCGGTTTTAATATATCCAAAGGGATATTCTCTTAACTAAAGTTTTTTAAGTTTTTTCTGCTGTTAAGCATTTATTAAGAAGACCAGAGCTTCTCCAACTTTAATATGTATACGAATTATTTGGAGATCTTGTTAAAATCCTGATTCTAATTCAGTAGACCTGGGATAGGAATCTGAAATTCTGCATTTCTTCCCTTCTTCTTCTTCTTCTTCTTCTTCTTCTTCTTCTTCTTCTTCTTCTTCTTCTTCTTCTTCTTCTTCTTCTTCTTCTTCTTCTTCTTCTTCTTCTTCTTCTTCTTCTTCTTCTTCTTCTTCTTCTTCTTCTTCTTCTTCTTCTTCTTCTTCTTCTTCTTCTTCTTCTTCTTCTTCTTCTTCTTCTTCTTCTTCTTCTTCTTCTTCTTGCATTTCTACCAAGCTCCTATGGGATGTGGATGCTACTGGCCCACAGAATATACTCTAAGTAGCAATGTGCTAGAGTTAAGACATGGGGGGCTGGCCTGACAGTCATGAGCTCTGAGTTCTCATCTCTGACATTAACCATCTGGTTTTTAAACCAAGTGATTTGTTTTCTTAGCTCCAGTTTCCCCATCTATATAATGAGTGGGTTGGATCTACATAATTCCTAGGGTTCCTACAGCCTTAATATTTGAAGAAAGAAGAAAGAAAGAAAGAAAGAAAGAAAGAAAGAAAGAAAGAAAGAAAGAAAGAAAGAAAAATGGAAGGGAAAATTTAGAGAATGTTCAGTCTGTCTCTAGAAATCTTAGGGAGGCTGAATTACTCCTTTCCAAAGTTGCACAGGCAATTTGGCATAGCTGAATTGTGATTCAGTTGATTTCTGATTTCTAATAGAGTAATTTTCCACTATCATTTCTTTTATCATTATTAATTATTTTTGTGGGTTGCGTACAATTTGCCTGATGCAATGCTAAGTGTTGGGAATACAAAGATGAGTAAATTATCATATTTTATTATCAAATCTTTTGCCTGATTAACTGAGAGTTTTCCATGCTTCAAGGTGACAACCAACTAATCAATGTAAATGCCTAATTGTGTGTTAATATGCTAGTCCTTCCTTCTCAGTGATATAACATATTAATGATTACAATAGGATGTTGGCAAAGATGGCCCCATTTTCCAACTCTCTCCTATCCATTCCCTTTGCTATGTGACTTTCCAGTTTATCATATCAAAAGTTGAGATTTCATTCCTCCCCTTCTTGATTTTGGGCTGGCTTGGCACTTGTTTTGAATAATAGAATGCAGTGGAAGGAATAAAATGCCAGTTCTAAGTCCTGGCCACAAGAGCTCTTGTCCATTTTTGTTTCCTCTCTTAGACTACTGCTACTAGCATTAGACAAGCCTGGGACAGACTCCTGGAGGATGAAGGACCACAAGGAGTGATCAGCTGTCCCAGCTGAGGCCAATCTGGAACAGTCTACAGAAGCCCTCACACAGATATGTGTGAAAGCCCAATCAAGAGCAAAAGAGTTGCTTACCCAGTCCATTGCTGACCACAGATGCATGAGTTCAGCTGAAACCAGAAGAACTGCCAGTTTATGCCCAGTTTATGCCCATCCATAAACTTCTGAGCAATAATAAATGCTTATTAAAGCCAATTAGTTTTGAGGTGCTTTGTTATGTAGCATAGTTAAATGGGTACGATGGCTTTCTGAACATGAAGCTTTCATTTAGATGAATCGTTTTAGTTTGGGTTCTCCCTAGCATATAATAGGTGAGAAGTTATGGAGGTGGCATGGGCTTTACTAACTCTTCTATATTTTTCAGCTGCTTCTCACTTACAAAACGGGGAGCTTGTATTGTGTTTCATTTTACTGGTAACAGAAAGATGTGCTCAAGGATGGCAGGAAGCACTGCTTAGAGAGTGAAGCTGAAGGTAACATACATGCATTTTCCTGTTCCAAAGGAAGCATAAAACAGAGCCAAGATCTGAAATCACAGAAGAAAATGAACATTTGAGTCCTGGTTTTGCCATGTAGGTATGCTATCTTGAGCTTTGGTTTTCTTCTTGGTAATCAGGTATAACTATAACTGCCTGTCTTCCTTCAAAGGTTGTTGTGAGAATGGTCAAATGCAGTAATTACCAAAATGCTCTGTCAAAGATATTTGCAAATGACATATCTGATAAAGGGTTAGTATGTAAAATCTATAAAGAACTTATCAAACTCAATACCCAAAAACCAAATAATCTAGTTAAGAAATGGGCAGAGGACATGAATAGATGTTTCTCCACAGAAGACATCCAGATGGCTAACAGACACATGAGGAGATGCTCAACATCACTCATCATCAGGGAAATAGAAATCAAAACTACAATGAGCTATCACCTCACACCTGTCAGAATGGCTAAAATTAGCAACACAAGGAATAACAGGTGTTGACGAGGATGCAGAGGAAAGGGAACCCTCTTGCACTGTTGGTGGGAATGCAAACTGGTGCAGCCACTCTGGAAAACAGTATGGAGCTTCCTCAAAAAATTGAAAATAGAACTACCTTATGATCCAGCAATTGCACTACTAGGTATTTACCCAAACGACATAAAAATACTGATTTGAAAGGGCACATGCACCCTGATGTTTGTATAGCATTATCAACAATAGCCAAATTATGGAAAGAGTCCAGATGACTGATGACTGGATAAAGAAGTTGTGTTATTTATGTGTGTGTATGAGTGTGTGTGTGTTGGAATATTACTCAACCATCAACAAGAATGAAATCTTGCCATTTGCAATGACGTGGAAGGAACTAGAGTGTATTATGCTAAGTGAAATAGAGAAAGACAAATACCATATGATTTCACTCATATGTAGCATTTAAGAAACAAAATAGGGGAAAAAAGAAGAGAGAAGCAAACCATAAAACATAGAGAACTTGACTATAGAGAACCAACTAAGGGTTGCTGGAGGGGTTGTGGGGTGGGGGATGGGCTAAATGGGTGATGGGGATTAAGGAAGGCTTCTGATGTGGTGAGCACTGAGTGTTATATGTAAGTGATGAATCACTAAATTCTACTCCTGAAACTAATAATACATTATATGTTAAATAACTGGAATTTAAATAAAAACTTGAAACAAACAAAAACAAACAAACAAAAACAACCAGTCTCGCTGTAGGACAAAATTACTTTCTTTTCCCTCCACAAAATTGTATTCCCATTTCTCATACCTTTCTTACCAAAATACATCTCTTAGTTGTCTTGCATACAGAGTTATTTCCCTTAGGATTTCCAGAAGTTTTAACTATCTTTATCAGAATTCTTAATGCTTAGAAACCTTAATTTCTAGTAAAAACTAAGTAGTAAGCAATTGTGAACAGTCTGTCATATCAGCATTTTTTAAATCTGCAAATTTATGAATAAATCTAAAAATTTTTAGAAATGTGTTTTTTTGTAGCACAATCTTAATGAAGCATAAAATACGTTCACTAACAGACCCAAATTTATCTTTAGTTTCTCTATAATAAGACACAGTACATAAACCCATATTTAATAATAAAAAAAACCGCTCTGTCAAATAGTAAGTAATATACAAATGTTACTTGTTCTAAACATTATACTCAATTTATTTTACTTCAATAATAGTATCAAGTAATTATTGAGAAGTTATTACTCCCTTTATAAGTATAATAACAGCTACCTTATGTACATTTTATGGTTTTCAAATTCCTTTTATTTAATTTATCACATTTTGATTCTCTAAGGATGCCTGGAAATACATATCTTTATTTTCTCATTTTGCAAATGGGAAAACTGCTGTTTTCTGAATGATGGTATTTTTAAAGCTGAGGTCTTGGACAGGTTTGCTCTAATAGCAACCCCACCATTTGGAAGGTTTTTTTTTTTTAAAGATTTATTTATTTGAGAAAGAAAGAATGAGGGAGTGTGTGTGAGTGTGGGGAGAGGTAAAAGGAGAGAAGGAGAGAGAGAGAATCTCAAGCAGACTCCACAATGGGTGTGGAGCCCATTGCAGGGCTTGATCTCACCACCCTGAGATCAGGACCTGGGCCGAAACCAAATTTGGACGCTTAACTGACTGAGCCACCTAGGTGCCCCTTGGAGGATTTTTTTTTTTTTTTTAAGAGTCAAACCTAGTGAATAAATCAGATCTTTGGTTTTTATTGCCCAGCAGAAGCCTCACCTAGCATTACAGTTTTTTCATAACAGCTATGGTCTATGAGGTGCCATTCTTTTATTCCCCAAGACATTTTTAAAATGACAAAAAGATAACGGTTCCTCTGAAATTGCATCCTGGCCTAGTATTTATATTCTTAAGTCATCAGATTTCTATTTGATGATGTTAATGGACTAAACATATAATTAAATTATTATCCTCACAGCTCAAGCCGTGAATTTTAATTTTTGATTATGGAGTTGTTTTGGCTGATAATGTGGGTACTGGGCTCAGGCAAGCTCTATTTGAAATATGTACAACGGCCTAAGGATAATACTATACTTATTTTGACCATATCTTATCATCATTCTACTCGTATTGTATTTTGATAGGATGACAGACAGTTGCTATTGCGACATTATAATAGCTGCCATTTGTAAGAGCTGACTGTGTCAGCACTCATTTGGTTCTCACGACAGCCCATTGGATGAGATCTGTTATTATTCCCATTTTATAGACAAGGGAACTAAAGCACAGACAGATTGAGTAAATTGCCTGAAGTCACACAGCTGATAAGTGACAGGACTGGATTTTTAGCTTAGGCCATGGGAGCAGAAAATTCCTATACTATACACCTCTCTGTTTTTTGTACTGTAAGCTTCTCGTTAAGTCAGACACCAAGAAAAATGGTATGTGTTCACAAGCAGTATAAACTCCCCCGCAGAAATCTTCCAGCAATCAAACCCTAGTTGGATGTTTCCCTATGTGCTAGACATGCTGAAGATGTAAAAGAAGTGGAAGAAATGCTCCCTCCTAATAGACCCGGAGATTTAAGGGTGGAGATCTTTCTGGAGGGTGGGGAGGGTAGAGCTGGTGCTATAAGTTCAGAAAGTTGTAGTGGGGAGGCATGATAGTAGCCCATGAAATCACTTCATTTCAAGGCACTGCTGTCCAGATTTCACTGGCATCTGTTAGTCCTTGAAACATGGGCAGGCTCACTTCTAACCTCAATTCTTCACATTGAGAAAGCACTAGGCTCTTCCAGAATTTCTTCTTGCAGTCCTTTTGTCCATATCTCATGGTTTTTACTTACTTCCATGTCAACCCGGACATAGATGTCAAACCCTTCAGAAGTCTCCATGGGAAAGGCAACCCATACCAGTTATGGATTGAATTGTGTACTGCAATAATGCGTAGGTTGAAATTCTAACCCCTGATACCTCAGAATATGATCTTATTTGGAGATAGAGTTGTTGCAAATGCAATTAAATTAAGATGAGGTCATACAGGGATGGAGTGGGCCCCTAACTTACAGGTGTCCTTATAAAAAGAGGAAATTTGAACATAAATACCGATTCAGAGAGAACACTTGCAAAGATGAAGCCAGAGATCAGGGTGATGCTTCTATATGCCAAGAAACACCAAAGATTACCAGCAAACCACCAGACATCTAACCTCCAGAACGTGATGATAAATGTCTATTTCTTGGCCACTTGGTTGGTGGTGTTTTGTTATGGCGGCCCTAGTAAATGAAGACACCACCAAACACTTCCTCAGTGGAGTAGACTTTACGGAATATATTTGGGGAAGGGGGAGGCACATCATAGGGAGAGGCCACATCACACAGTCGACAGCCTCCCCCCAGTTAAATTGCCCCACTCTGCCCCACTCTCTCTCCTTCTTATCTCCCCCATCCTTGTTTAATCTCTAAGCATCCAGTTTCAAATTTGTCTTGCTATTTTTTTTTTTTTTAGAGATTTTCCCTTCTTTTGAAGTTGAGGCTACAACCAACACCTAGGTCCTGGGGCTCAGCTGCTAGCCTAACCATCCATCAAAGTACACGTCAAACACAAACAGTTCATTCACTTAGAGAAATTCCTGTGCCAAATGTTACAGTAAGAACATTTTCTAGATGGCCTGGTTTCAAATCTTGACTCTGTTACTTACCAGCTGTGTGAACTTGAGCAAGTTACTCCATCTCTCTGAAATGAGGAAAATAATAATAATAATAATAATAATAATAGTAATGCCACCGCATAGTGCCTGCTTCAGGTTTGCTGCCTCCTACCCCAAAAGAGACTCTGAGGGAGATAGTTGTGTACAGAGGGTGCACTGGGCAAGGCTCTCAGGAATAACACTGTGAGGGAGTGAGAAGAGCAGAAGAGACAGAGAAGGTTGACTTGGGGTGCAGGTACAACTAGGTCCTCAGCCCTTCCCATGGAAGCTATGCCTTCAGAGCAGTCTCATATTAAGGCGAGAGGGCTGTGCCTTTGTCCAGTCTCACTTCCAACAACTAGTATTTGGAAGCAGGCTACACCCCTCAAGGGTTCATAACCTTTAGCAAGGCAGTTCCCTACGGTTGAAAGCAATTTTTTGAGAGCTACACAGCTCTGAGCAGTCAGTCACCAACACTGTCTTGATAGTTGGGGAATGCGTGCCTTGGCTGCCTGTCAAGTTTCCAGGCACCAGGAAAGTTTCCAGGTGACGCCTCACAGCATTTACTACAGGGTGATTGTGAGCATGAAACAAGTTACTATGTAAAATATGCTTGGAGCCCTAGCTGGTGTGCGATAAACTCTGCATACCTGAGAACCATCCTGTACTCAAGGTCCACATGAGCAAGTGGTAGCTTTATGTAGTTACATACAGTTTACAAAATAATTTCACGTGGATTTTGATTCTTACAGAGGCCCTGGAGGTGAGTGAAGTACTAGATATCTCATCTCAAATGCTTTCTGTGAGGAAACTGAGGCTCAGAGCAGTTCAATGACTTGCCCAATGCCTCTCAGGTGGTAGGGACCTTGTCCTCTCTGTTTCTAATTTCCTCTTCCTGGTTTGTAACCACAGCTAATTTTGGAAGCCACAGTACCACGTGCAGGCTCAGTCTCACCAACCCTAATCTAAAGACAGATGGTTTTAAGGATTTATAATGCCCTAGTCCAACACCAGGATTCAGCCTTCATGGTGTTGTGGCTGGCTCAGCCTTACCTTGAGCCATGCTGAAGTCACAAAGATGGCTGATGGGGATGTAAGCATTTCACCAGGGAAGGCTGAGCTCTTGTGAGGGCTGTAAGAGCCCTTGTGAGGTATCCTTTACCTTAATGGGTTCTCTGTGTTGTTGCATATGTCTGGCCTCCCATTTCAAAGACCTGATTTTGTGTTGTCTGAGAGTACAGAAGGCTTTCAGGGGAAGAGTACACTAAATAAATACAGAAAAGACTAGTGTTTAAGCTAGACTTCTATTTTTTAAAATTAACCAAAATATTTGAATCCCCAGAGCAATACAGTTTTTTTTTTTTTTCCTACAGGCAAACTAATCAAACATTTGCTTGGTGAGCATAACATCAGGGCAAAGGGAGTTGGCTAGTCTTAAGAAATATACCTCAACTAAGATGCTGGGAGCCCCTTTTCTTTTGTAGAAGAGAGCCAGTCTAGCCCGTCTTAATGCTTTTGTCTGGAGACCAGAGTCCCCACAACCCTGGTTAGGGTTGTACATGCACTGCTGGTCTTCATCTCTGGGACCCTCATTTTATTGTGTTCCATGGTTGGCCAACTTGCCTTTTGAGACCATCACATTAATAACTCTAATGAGTTTACAGGGAAAGCCTACTCTAGCCAGATGGCCATTCTGACTCCTTAGAGAGCTTTTGCACATCTCAGTGCTGACTTCATAGCTTACCTCTCCGAGGGCAATGCTATGCTCTTTATTTAGAGAGGCAGCAGAGTAAGCAGAGTGTTTAGAGCTCATGCTCTGAAATTAGATTGCCCGGGCTTACATCAGCTTCCCTTTTGCTAACAGCGTGACCTGGGACTAGTTGTTTTCATTTGATATGACTCAGTTCCTTTAGCCACACAATGGAGGTGATAGTAGTACAGATTTCATAGGGTTGTTTAAAGACTTAATAAAGGAATTGGTTTAAAGCACTTGGAAGAGTGGCTGGAAAAAAGTAATGCCTAATGAATCTTAAATAATGATATATATCTTACAGACTATTGCTTACAAACTAATAACCAGAGAGAATATTTACTGAGTGCTACTATAATCCAGGCACTGTTATAAGACTTTTACCTGAATATCAGTTAAACCTTCTAAAACTCAGTAGGTTGGAACATATTTTCGGTCTACTTTATGGGCAAGGAAATGAAGACAGAGAAGCTAGGAACCATAGCCAAGAGGCAGAGCTGGTAATCTAGGGAATCAAGATTATCATCTCTATGTGTCACCTACATGTTCCAATCCTGTAAATGAACTTGAACACTGCCGTCTGTGCTGGGGTCCTTTCCTTGGTAACATTGTGCCTCAGACTTGGGTCCTACAGTGCTTTTTCCAATCCCAGAAAGACAAAAACTAGATCTTTCATGTCACCAGGAACCTGGAGCTCTATTACCTACTGATTCATGTCCCTGTTTCTCCAGCTTGCTTGTCCCCCCATCTAAACAGTACTGTGTCCCGAGTACCCCTTATCCCAGGCTACCCAAACTGCAAGGCTCTTCTGACTCTGTGTTGAAGTCCCCTGAGAGCAACTGCTGCATAAATCTTCACCTGTTCCCTGATACACTTCCTCAGAGTAACATATTCTACCAGCCCAACTATACTTCCTTCAAATATAGGCAATTAGGACCCCCCCTTGGGCTCCAGTGCCTGCCCTGCCACACTGCAAGTGGGGGACAGTCACAGGTCTTGGGGTCCTTAGCATTGCCTGATGGGTAGCTCTTTACCAGAGAAAGTCCATACCAGTCTTAAAATACATTTATAAAAGGAGTAACTGGAATTGAATCCTTGTCTCCTGACTCTACATTCGTCATTGCAGGTGAGGTTGAAAGATGGTGGCTGGAGCTGGTTGTTTGGGTGTAGACTACATGGATGGGGTAGGGCCTGGAGTCTGAGATCCAAGGCTCTAACAAGATGCTTCTACCAATGTAGTAAAGGATCCTGGGAGCTAAAGGACTAAGCCAAGATCCTCTTAAACAGAGGAGGCCCAAACCGCAGTGGAAACTGCATGGTCCGAGAAGCAAGAGGTAAGGACTGAGACCGAATCATGTAGAGAGAACTCAGTGTTAGCTGAAGACAGTTCAGAGGGCAAGCAGGTCAAGAATGAGCAAGAAGAAGTTCCAGATGACTCTTTCAATTATCATTGCTTTTTGTAATTCGACATCTTTCAGATGTGTGTGCATGGGGTGGGGACATTAGTAAGACAGGCTCAGATCCTTTCTTTTACCACTCGCCACCTCATCATCTTAAGTCTTAAGAGCAAGTATAGTGCTTAATTATAGAAACGACTCTTCAAGAGTTTCCAACCTATTAAATATTGCTGAGTCCTATTGTTGGAGAGAGAAGGTAGATTTGCCTTTTTGTGACTGATGAAAGTATGTTATGAGGCTCTGATACTGTCAGGACTTTGATATCACTCTTGGGCGGCTTTAGGGATTGCGCACTGTATTGAGGCCTCAAGCTCTGCAATCGCCCTTCAAAAGCATTGGATTATCTCATGTCCATGTACTTTTGTCTACGCCATCCCTTCTACCAGTTGTACCCCTTCCCCTCTTTATGACACAGCTGAGAGATTCTCTGATTTTGTGCTTCCTTGTGTTGTGTGCATGCTTCTGTTGTAATAATACCTGATATTTATTGCACATGAACTATGCCTCACGCACAAACAGTTTATGAACCAAGGATTATTGTTATCTTCATATAACAGATAAAAACTGAGACTTTAGGGAAGTTCGTAATTCCCCCAAGGTAATCTGTCTCAACAAAATTCAAACCCAGATACCTGACTGCAGAACGCAAGTTTTAACCACTATGAAAGCCATCTTCAAGCCACACATGCCTTCATTCATCCGTCTTGCAAATATTCATTGAGGGCTTCCTATATACAAGGAACCTCTTGGCCCTGGGAATACAACAATGAGCAAAACAGGTAACACTTCTACCTTCAAGGAGTTTGCATTTCACTGGGGGAGGCTGACAGTAAACAGATGTGTACATGTGTAATGTAATTCCGGAAAGTTGTAAGTGCGATGAAAAAAAATAACACAGGAGAAGAGAATAGAGGACACCAGGGAGTCGCCCTTTTAAGTGGTGGAGTGATGGAAGGCTGCTCTGTGGAGGAGATTATTGGCAAAAACCTGACTAAAAGGCATTATTTTCTGCACCACAAAAAATGTGATCTCTCTGTTAAAGGCAGGGCTTTGTTTATTTATGTCTCCCCAACATGCCTCCAGGTTTACAGTACCCAAAAGATGATTGTATGATGAAAAGAAGAATATGCTGATGAATGCCAAACAATGGGCTAGAAAGTTTTGTCTGAAGTAGCAAGTGATTTATGAGAGCATTTTCCTGGGGTTTAATTGGAGGAGAATACAGTGACCAAATGCTCCTCTTAACTCTTTGCATTTCAAGACCCAATAACTTCCTGGCCAAGAAATAAATGCTATCCCCTCTACCCAGTGTTTTCTGTGGTTTGTATTTTCATTGGCTAAAAATATTTCAACCCACAATCCACAGTAGGGAGACTTGGTCAGCTTACTTTCTTTTTTTTTTTTTTTCCCCTTACGGAACTTTACAAACAGGAATGATTCTATCTGTCTACTGAATATTCCTGTAACTACCTCCAGCACCAAAGTTCTTGAAAGCTGAAATGATCAAAGAGGACTGAGTTCTGAAACTACACTTGTCAAGGTAGCACGTTTGATACTTAAGTCAGGTACACTTGAATGATTTCATCATCTAACACCAACTCCTAGAAAGAGTTTGCTTTTATTCATGAATGCCAAATAACAAGGAAACAGAATCCCTTGCTGTTTCTTGGTAATTGGGAGGGAAGGGAGGGTTTGGGTAGTCATTCAGTTTTTCATTCATATCTTTGTCTCCTCCTAGGTGTTAAGATACTATAAACCAATAACCAACTCTGTCCAAACCAATAAGAAAGCTAGAGGCTAACTCTGCAAATGGAGGCTGTTCCAGAAAAATAAATCAAATTTGGACAGACCTCATGAAATGACTCTAGGAGAAAAGTAAGAGAGTTACTTTCAATTTTCATTTAATTAACCTGTTTGGATTTCCCTACTAATGTATGAACTTCATGCTGCACCTCTGCAGAATCAAACAGGGTCACAAGGGAATTAGAGAGAGAGAGACTCCAAGGACCAAAGGCAGGGGCGAAGATAGGAATGGAGGTGTGACAGGCTAAGCACCTGGGCTGGTCAGATATGTTGGATTCCGATGTGACAGCATCCATGTCAGATATTGCCAACTTTAGTGAGCATGCTCTAAATATCCTGATCAGTCCTGGAGTACAATATCTTCCCTTTTTCTCATTCCAATGTCTCTGTTTTACTGCCCCACATGTTGAAGCACACCCAGCCGGATGCCAGACGGGCTCTGGCTCAGGCTCTAAAATTACCCAACATGCCATTGATTAAGACCATCACTCGGAGCTCATCCAGAAGTCTACCTCAGGGAGTTAGAAATAAGTATGTGATTCTCTTTATAGACTGACATGTAAATTATGAATTTGCCTTTTAATGAAAGACATTTTAATATTTTATTTCATAGTCTGGCAAGATATAGTACCTTCAGGATAAGAAGTGTCACTCCCCACTCCTGAAGCCATGACAGACATTGTTAATCAATCTCCGCACTCTCTCTCTTCCGTCCTGGTCTTAGCCGCAGAATAACCTACAAAACAGTGCTCCAGGCAGCAACTATCCCCTGGTCAGGGTAGGATTGCAATTGAAACCTCCTTTCATCTTTGTGCTACATGGCATTCTGCTATATATTTATACATAAGATCTTCACATGTTGTCCCATGATATACCTTAAAAAATAAAATAAAATTATATTTAAATATATATTTAAAATTAATAAAAACCTACATCTGCATGATTAAATAAGACAGCATAGTTATAGTTGCTTGGATGAACAGCATTAAAATGCACCACTTGGGGCGCCTGCGTGGCTCAGTGGTTAAGCGTCTGCCTTCCGCCCAGGGCGTGATCCCGGCATTCTGGAATGGAGCCCCACATCAAGGCTTCTTCGCTAGGAGCCTGCTTCTTCCCCTCCCACTGTTTCTGCTCGTGTTCCCTCTCTCGCTGGCTGTCTCTCTCTCTCTGTCAAATAAATAAATAAAATCTTAAAAAAAAAATAAAATGCACCACTTAATTTATACCAGAATATCAGGAAAACCTGTTTAATGTTGAGGTTTACCATTTTATAAGCTTCAGAAGTGTTGACTAACCAGCTTTGGAGTTTGGCGAGGGCAATGGATAGCTCTAAGATACAAAAGTGTTAAAAAAAGAAAAAGAGGGGCGCCTGGGTGGCACAGCGGTTAAGCGTCTGCCTTCAGCTCAGGGCGTGATCCCAGTGTTATGGGATCGAGCCCCACATCAGGCTCTTCCGCTATGAGCCTGCTTCTTCCTCTCCCACTCCCCCTGCTTGTGTTCCCTCTCTCTCTGGCTGTCTCTATCTCTGTCAAATAAATAAATAAAATCTTTAAAAAAAAAAAAAGAAAAAGAAAGAAAAGTATGAAGTGTGTGTGTGTGTGTGCATTTGGAAAATGTAGAGATAGGCCACTTCTCTCTCTCCCCAAAACACACACACACACACACACACACACACACACACACAATCCTATTTAGTATTTATGGCCATAAAATCTGTCTCGCATATGGGGAGAGTCTCATTCATCAACTTTATTTGTGTCAAATTGTTTTGAGGTTTCACTGAAAAAGTCAAAATGGGAAAGTCGAAAGTCTGTAGGAATCAAAGGCCTTTTGTGTGAATCTCGGTGTGCCATTGATATTTGCCTGTAGAAATGTGGGGAAATTCTTTACCATACCAAAGTCTTGGTTTCTTTTGGAAAATGGCTGGCATGGTAATAATATTTATCTTCCAGGTTTTTTTTTTTTTAATGAGGATTAAATAAGGTGAACTTCTCTGGCAATACTTTGAAGTTAATGTGTTCATAGGGGCTCTTTTTGATGAATGGTAGGTGGAAGACTTATTAAAACATAAAAAAACACATAATATCTTTTCCTGTACATCAGCATTATGACCATTTTTAATTTTGAATTAAAGTTTTAAAATACAGAGCTTTCTATGTAATGTATTATAGAAGCAGTATCGTTGAACGTAGGTAATGCTTTATAGTATTTCTATTTCCTGTTAATTTCCTGTTTTGATAACTTTATGTATGCATCAGTGTAGATTCACAGCAGCTTCTACTAGACCTTTACTCACAGGCGTGAGAAGCCCCGTGGTCACCATTGGTCTGCCCATGTGTGGGACAGTTACAGGCGACACTCATTGAATTTCAGGAAATTAAGCAGTGTCATGTCTTCATACTTGTCTCAAATTAAATTTGGATTTCAACTCAGTGCCTTTGTGGTTTAGCAATAGCCAAATAAACTGCCATCAGTTTATTTAAGGTTCAGTCTATGGTAGTGAGCCGAACTAACTAAATATTCAAGATCCTCCTACAGAAAAGAATGAGTCCTTTACTGCACTCTTTCTTGACTATTTTTTCCTTTAGAAGGTTTGTTAACACAACTAGGTTTCACTGTCTGTACTAATGAAAATAAGGCTTAGGTACAGCTTACCAAAGTGAATGAGATCAGCTGTGAACAGTGACATTCAGGTACAAAGATTTAGACTTGAGAAGGAGCTTTCTCAGCCCTTCAAAAGGATCCTTACCAAAATATTCTTTCCCTGAGAACCGAGCAGGACTGCTCTCTTAAATCCCCACCTGTGTCTTCATTTTTTTTTCTTCTGATGGATCTATGTATCACTGATGCCAACATTTCTTTCTTGTGTTTTTTTGTGGTTTGCCTGTCAACACCCTGCCTGCCCTTCTTAACCACCGCTGGTTAATCTGACTGGCTTTAGACTGTGCTCCCCAGGAATGAGCCCTGAAGCTTCTTGGGCTTGCATTGTACAATGCCCCAGAATGTGGCCAGAGAATATTACAGCATCCACATGGATCATGCTCATACCAGAAGCAAAGGAAGCACTTCTAGTCTTTGCTTTCCTCTGAAGATTTCTCTTGGGAGGGAACCTTGGATGACTAGAAATAGCTGGTGAGAGAAGTCACTGATTGCAATCAGAATTGTATTCAAGGCTTAGTGTCACTAATTAGAGAGGACCACTGTCCATGGCTGATCTCAGCCTTGACATTCGCCTTCTGCTCTTCCAGTGCTGGCACTGGGCTCATTTCATTGCACGCTGCTCTGTGGACCTACATTCACAGAGAATGCCCAAGATAATATGAGCACTGTTACATTGTGCTTTTGGATTTGTGTTTTTCATCCTTAAGACTCAGGAGAAAATCAGAATGAGGAAAGTGGTGGAAATGTGCACTGCTTTCTTCCATCGCTACATTCAGCATCTTTCCTGCTCCTAAGGTCATGATTGGAATATAGAAAACATTATTTACCATGTTGATCAAAAATGGCATCTTCAAGTTCAACAGCTCCTCCTCACACTGACTGTGTGGATTTATATCTTTCTTAGTTAAAGAGGTGACTGATTTAGACCTGTATCTACTTATTTTTATTTTATTGTAGTAAGTGTTTACTATTTACTATATCTATCTATCTATCTATCTAGATAGATAGATAGATAGATAGATAGATATAGATAAGTAACTTCATCCTGACACCAAAGCCATCAGCTAAGCATAGCAATAGCAATAGGAATTTGACAAAAGGATTTGTGTTTATGTGGAAAATCTGAGTACAAATAATGGAGAAGTAGAGTTCAACATTCTGAACAGCTGGTAAATTGCATATGTCGTCATATGTTACTCAAATAACTGGCATTGTTCTGAATCTTGAAAACAACACATACAGCCCCACAGGTCTCACTAATCTCAAGATGAGCCAAGCAGGCTTCTGCTCCAGGTTCTCTTTCCTGCTCTTCCCTTGACCTGCAGTATTTCCATTAGCTATTTTTCTACCTAAATCCTGTCTTTTTTTTTTTTCCTTAGGTTTCAGTTCACATGTTAATGTTAGTGGATGAGTTGCTTCTCAGCACCCTGCACACAATGACATCTTCCTATCATCCCTAACCATTCTCTTTGCTTCTTACTCTCTTTATTTTTCTTCTTGGCACAGATTGCCACCTGACATGTTATACATGTATTGGCTTATCGATTTGTTGTCTCTCCCTACTAGAGTACAACTCTTGTTCTTTGCTGAATTCCAGGAGTCTATTACAATGCCTGACCCATTATAGGCAATGAGTAATATTTGCTGAATGAATGAACAAATGCAGTCTGGAGGCATTATTTCACAACCTCACAAGACAAGACGTATCTATGGCACAGTTCTAGGTCTGCCATGTTCTTTTGAAAAAATTAGTAGTAGTCATAGCTACAATTTATTGAGGGCTTCTATTTTCTGGTCATTTTAAAAAATATTATATCATTTTATCTTTATAGGAATTCTATGATAGGAACTTTGTCCCCATTTGAGAGATGAGTAAGATGTAGCTCAGAAAGGTCTAAAACCTGGTCAAGGCCACACAGCTAGTAGGAGGGGAAGCCATGACACCAAACCACATCCTGTGACTCCAAAGCCAAGGCATATGCCATTTCACCAGGCTAGCTCTCAGAATGAGAGCAAGCATGGCTAGATGTTGGATTAATTACTGAGCAAAGCTCAGCTAGATGAGCACTAGCTAAATGCTAGCTTAGCTACCTAGCTAATTAGTTAGCAAAGACTTGGCTTTGAATTCTAGCTCTGACCCTGAAAAGAATAAGACATCAAGTCAACTCTTCCTTTTTAAAATCAAATTTACTTAGGTATAACTAAGATACAATAAAATATACCCATTTTAAGTGTACAATTTTAATGACTTTTGACAAATGTATACGCTATGTAACTACCAGCACAATCAAAACATAAAATATAAAAGACAAAAATATTTCCATGACCCCTCTAAATTCCAGTTGCATGTCTTCTTAGTCAAACCCTTGCATACCCTGCCCTGATGTAAGCCCCAGACAACTACTTACATGCTTTGCATCTCTACATATTGGTTTGTATTTTCTAGGACTTCAGATAAATAGAATCAGGCCATATGTATTTGTATTACTTTTCCTGCTCAGTATGCTGTTTTTAGATTCATCTATGTTGTTGTGTGTCCTAGGAGTTTATGCTTTTTTTATTGCTGAATGTATTCTATTATATGAAATTTATTTATCCATCCTCCTGTTGATGTGACAATTGATTGTTTCTGGTTTGGGCTGTTATGACTAAAGTTGCCGTGAACACTTATGTACAAGTCTTTGTGTAGACATCAGTCTTTATTTCTCTTGGGTAAACACTTAGGAATGGAATTACTAAGTTGCCCACATCAAGTCCATGCTGAACTTTATAAAAAATGGCCAAAATATTTTCAAAAGTAATTACACCAACTGAGATATTTCTTAGCGTTAGATTGCTCATTTGCAAAACAAAGGTGTTTGACTCGATCTCTAAATTCCTTCCCAATGTTTTTTGACTCTAGGAACCTACTGTGCAAGATTTCTGACCCTTGCCTGTCTTGAGGTACTAGGCTTTCTTATTCCCCCCTTTCTTTCATATATCTTAATTTCATACATTTATCTTGTTCCTGTAAGTGAAGATGATGATGATGATGATGATGATGGGAACAAACTATCATTTTTTGAGAAATTATATGTGTCAGGCACAATGGACAGTGTTTAACTAGAATTTTCTCATTTAATCCTCATAATAAGCATTTGCCATAGATAGTATTTTTATAATCACTTTTTGAGATGAAGAAACTGAAGCTCAGGGAACTTAAATAACTTCCCCCAAGTTAACGAAGCTATTAAGTGGTAGAGCCGGAAAGTAAAATTGGGCCTGATCACTTCCAAATTACTAATTTCTTAGCTCTTGCTCTGATTTTCCGCTTCCTACTTCTCCATCTTTTATCCGACTGTATTCTGGACCTCCTTCACCTTCTCAGCGTTGTTTACCAGTTTTTTCTTGCACACTCTGGCATGACATCAGTGTTCAATGACCCAGCAACTTTCCAGAAGGCAACAAAAAAAAGCAATTTAGAGAGTGAGGCAGGCTTAAGATCATCTTACTTATGTCAGCTCCATTAAGTTTTCATTAACAGTCAGAATGGGACTTCTTGAATCAGCATAATGCCAGTAAGCATTGCTTTGAAGAAAGAAATGCTTAACTAATAAGGTGTCTTGTCTACATTTTATCTGAATCGAGAGAGCCCAGTCATTTCAAAGCATCTTAGAGGTCACTGCCAATTTTGTACCGGACAATTAGCATCTCCTTTCTCATCAAGTGGTGAAATTACCATGTTAGCTCTTTGCAGGAATCAGAACATATTATTGGCTCTTCATGCTTTTCTATGCAGTCATCATTAGGCATAACACAGACTCAGATATTGAGTATTATCATTTAGATTAGTAAAGTATCATGTGAATATCCTCAGCATTTCCCATTCAATTATTTTTCAGTATAGTCTTATGAGGCAAGAGCCAAGTCTGCAACAATATCATACCTCATGTGCCCATGTAACATCTATGCCATGTTATGTGGCTTGTGCGTAAACCATTTCTCACCTCCACATTATTTACAGTGCTAATCAAACAATACCATTTAAAAAATTATTGACCTTAAAGAATCCTGATGGGAGTTTTGAAATTGCTTTTCCTGAAATGACCTCTGTTCTACTCTACATCTAGACACTTGAGAAGTTAACTCAAATCCCAACGCCCCCATGAGCCTGTTCTGACTACTTTATTTTTACTCTTCTATTCTTTGAATTTCTACATCATTTATAGCCACCCCTGGACATTTTAATATTTAATTATGTGTTGTATATTATCACTTGTGTTTCACTCATAGAGAGACATTGTGGCATACAAGAAAAGAGTATGAAAACTGAATTCAAACAAATACTGGCTTTGCCTTTTAAAAATGATGTAACTGGGCAAGTTTTATATCTTCTGTAGGACTCAGTTTCCTCATCTTAAAAAGGAGATAGTAGTGCTCACAAATTACGGTAATAATAGCTGTCTCATGAGGTCCTTGCAAACAATAAATGATATCATGTGTGAAAATGAGCAAGTGCTAAATGCTAAACAAATGGAAGTCCCTTATCTGTCTTCACCCTGCACAGATTTTACATTCCCTGAGGCCGAGTCACGTCTTATGCCTCTGAATATACTGGATCCACCAATCATTTAATAAAAACTTGTTTAGCACCTTACTATGTACTACTAAGCAATATACTCAGTACTGTGAGTAGAGTCAAGCAAATAAACCATCCCTTTCCTTGTGGACTTCTGGTCTAGCAAAGAATGTAGACAAACAGTAAATAAAAACATAATTACATGTTTTCACAAACATTTGGGACATCAAGGAGGTCTCCATACTATTAATAATTAATACTATTAATAAAATCAAGGATTCAAAGCAATTCATTTCTAAACTCTTGCTAGAGAATAGAAAAAAAAATCATATCTATAATGATGCCTCCTCTTGCTCACTGACCTTCATATTTAGACTTCTTTTGCATTTGCCTCATAAATATTTTGGAATTGAATAAATAGAGGCATATTATAGACAAAATCTGAATTTTCTTCCCCCCCCCCCAATCATGTTACAATCACAATTGTTTCAATGTATGCTATGGTAAGAAATAGCACTTTTAAGTGTCAATGTTTCAGAGTTTTTACAGTTATTTCGCCATTTTTGTGATCTGAAGCTGAGCGCCTGATATTGTCAGGACTGTCTTTATAATCATTATCATTACTTGAGTGTCTACTGTGCATTAAGCACTGCATTAGGTACCTAGAATGATTTCGCATTGAAGAAACATAATTTAGATAGGGAATCGACATACACATTTAATTGAAAAGTAGGGAATAGCAGGAAGATCGGTAGGAGAAGGAAGGGAAGAATGAAGGGGGAGTAAACAGAAGGGGGAATGAACCACCAGAGACTAGGGACCGTGGGAAACAAACTGAGGGCTTCCAAGAGGAGGGGGTGGAGGGATGGCCTAGCCCGGTGATGGGTATTAAGGAGGGCATGTATTGCATGGAGCACTGGGTGTTATACAAAAACAATGAATCATGGAGCACTACATCAAAAACTAATGATGTACTGTATGGTGACTAACATAACATAATAAAAAATTTTTAAAAAAAGAAAAGTTAAATTGTAATGTACAGCAGGCTATTTCTAGTGAGAGAAGCCTAAAAACAAGTAAATTACTAGATAAAATAAAAAATCTTTTCATGAAAGCATTGAAGATCTAACATGGAAGAGTAAGGAATTATTTAAGAGCTAGGATTTGGAGAGGTGAGCAAACCATCGCTTTGCCCTGAGGACATTTGCCAGTCTAGCTTAAATTAAGATAATCAAACACAGTTGTGGGTGTAAAGAGCTCAGTACAAAGGGAAAGGGAAGTGGAAATTCAGAGCTTGTCCAAATTTGCTAAATCCATAGTAAAGACGGTAGGGTCTGGCCCTTCTCCTAGGGCACTAGATCTGGTCACCCCGCCACACAATGTTGGGCAGATGGGTCAGTAGAAGCCAAGCGAAGTCAGAGACCTAGAATACAGCTTAAGTTGAATATCAAAAGTGCTTTTTTCAAGGAGAAAGGAAATCTAAGGGTGAAGAAGTAGAATTGGACCGGCTGCTCAGACCAGAGAAAGCAGGTTCAGAATGGAGAGTGGGAGGCAGAACCTAGACTCTTAGAGTTTGGGGTTTGGGCAACTGAATCTTTTAAGGCCAATGAGCCAGGCTGAACACATAATATGAATCAATCATGAAGGAAAAGATTATTTAATGTGTAGAACTTGTATTGTAAGCAATATTCGATGAAAAATTAGAATTTCAGTCCCCACTTCATCCCCTTCCCTCACTTCAGCTGTACTAAAGAGTTAAATGTAAAATGTCCAACTATTACCACACACAAAAAAGAAAAAGGAAAAAGGAAAGAGAAAAAACGTCAAAGAACATACGTTACCATGTATTTCTGGAATAGGGAAGATTTTCTACATATAAAAGCGACAGTAAATATCAAGAACAAAAGCTTAAAAGAAGTAATCCTATCAAAAGGAAAAAAAATTCTTATGTTGACAGCAAAAAAAAATTGGGAATGTATTTATAGTAAATATATAACCAAGTTATATTAATTAATGTAGGTTAATATTTTAATATACAAAGTTAATATTTAATACACAAAGAACACACGAAATCTGAATTAAAATGTTAAGATTCCAATAGGCTTTAAACATGAAAAGATATTTATAAAAAATGAACATAACTAGATAATAAAGAGATGTGATAATATAATAATATTTACTGAACATTTACTATATGCTAGACACTATGCTATGTACTGTGCACATATTATTTCACTCAGTCCCCACAATCCTATAAACTAGGCTCTATTAACAGCCCTAGTTTATAGATGAGTGAATAGGCAGAGAGAGCTCAGGTGGCCTTGGGTCTGAATTTTATGTCTTACTGCCTTTTTTATTCATGGAACTTAGCCTGATGTTATATCTCATTATCAAGGCAAGAGTCAATAAATATTTATTGTTTATGATAATATATAAGAACACTTTCAGACTCATTTCACTTATGCAGTATTATTACCTTTGGCAGACTCTAGCGTATTAGAGATAATATGAACAAGTAAAAAGATATTTCAAATTACCAAATTAGAATCTAATTATAAAAATATCAAGCTTTCCTATGTCATTTATAGGATCTGATAAAAATATCCAACAAGATCTTAGGACCGAAATCTTAAACTTTAGGCAAAAATGTTAGGAAATGGTTTTAGAGAGTTAGAAACAAAAGAAAATTATTTTCTTATGTGTGTGTGAGTGTGCTGTTTTTTCTCTTCTTTTTTTCTTTTCTTTTTTTTTTTTTTTTTGGTATACTTTCTTGCATTTTTTAAAGCCTTCCTCACTCCCTTTTTAAAAAATTACCTTTCTTTTTAGTTCCTAAAGACCAAGAGTTTGTTTTTCAATTAACTTTACAGAGTTCTATACGCATTGCAAGGATTTGGTAAATGTATTTGACAGAAGATAATTTAAGAAGAGTTTGTTTATTGAAGCTGGCAAAAAAAAAATAAGACTTGCAAACCAATTGATTCCAACATCTGTCATGTTTGGACAGAGTGTTTAAACCGCAGTTTGAATACAAATTGAGTTTTGGCTGGCGAACAGGTTCATATTTCAGAAATGGTTTACCTCAAGAACATTTTGAGGATAAATGTTTTTTACCTTTTCCAAACATTTATGCTAATTCAAGCATGGGTGAGTTTAAAAGCAGAGAGGAGAAAGCTCTTGGAAAGGGTGGGGGTGGCGACTGAAGAGACTGGTGAGAAAATTGCACCACTATTATCCCCGCGTGAAGCCTTGCATATCTGTTTTCTTCTCTCCCTCCAACACTCTTATCAAATCAGCCAACTAGTCTTAGAAATCTTTTCTCCACAGTGTCTCCCACATTGTTCCTGGTTTTTCTCCATTTGCATTGCCAGCATCCTCATGTCGTCCTTGGCCCCCTTACTCCTTGACTAGTCTAATAAGTTAATATTTCATTTCCTCGTTTCTGGTCTCTCTTACCTTCAGTCTGTCTCAAGCCACCTGACACACTTTTGTAAAGGACTACCTTCTCCATATCACTCTCTTGCACAGAATTTTTAAAAAAATTCCAGTATAGTTGACATACAGTGTTATATAGCTTCAGGTGTACAATATAGTGATTCAACACTTGTATACATCACTCTGTGCTCAGCAAGATAAATGTACTCTTAATTCCCTTCACCTATTTCACCCGTGCCCTCCCACCTCCCCTCTGGTAACTATCAGTGTGCTCTCTATAGTTAAGAGTCTGTTTTTTGGGGCACCTGGGTGGCTCAGTTGTTAAGTGTCTGCCTTTGGCTCAGGTCATGATCCCAGGGTCCTGGGATCAAGCTGCATGGGGCTCCCTGCTCAGTGGGAAGTCTGCTTCTCCCTCTCCCACTCCCCCTGCTTGTGTTTCCTCTCTCTCTGTCTCTCTCTGTCAAATAAATAAAATCTTTAAAAAAAAAAAAGAGTCTGTTTTTTGGTTTGTCTCTTTTTCTCTTTGTTCATTTGTTTTGTTTCTTAAATTCCACATATGAGAGAAATCATATGGTATTTGTCTTTCTCTGACTGACTTATTTTACTTAGCATTATACTTTCTAGATCCACCCATGCGGTTGCAAATGGCAAGATTTAATTCTTTTTTTATGGCCAAATAATATTCCATTGTGTATATATGTCACATCTCCTTTATCCATTCATCTATCAATGAACACTTGGGCTGCTTCTATAATTTGGCTATTGTAAAATAATGCTGCAATGAACATAGGGTGCATATATCTTTTTGAATTAGTTTTTGTATTCTTTGGGTAAATATCCAGCTGTGGAATTACTGGGTTATATGGTCTATTTTTAATTTTTTAAAGATTTATTTTATTTAATTTATTTGAGAGAGAGAGAGAATGAGAGAGAGAGAGCAGGGTGAGGGACAGAAGAAGGGGGAAACTCCCTGCTGAGCAGGGAGCCCTATGTGGGGCTCGATCCTAGGACTCCAGGATCATGACCTGAGCTGATGCTTAACCGACTGAGCCACCCAGGCACCCCTATTTTTAATTTTTTGAGGAACCTGCATACTGTTTTCAACAATGGTTGCACTAGCTTGCATTCTCAGCAACAGCGATGAAGTCTCCTTTTTCTCCACATCCTCATCGACACTGGTTTCTTGTATTTTTCATTTTAGCTATTCTGACAGGTGTGAAGTGATATCTCATTGTGATTTTGATTTCTATTTCCCTGATGATTAGTCATATTGAGCATCTTTTCATGTGTTTGTTGGCCATCTGGATATCTTCTTTGGATGAGTGTCTGTTCATGTCTTCTGTCCATTTTTTAATTGGATTACTTTTTTTTTTTTTTGAGTTGAATAAGCTCTTTCTGTATTTTGGATAGTAACCCTTTATCAAATCTGTCATTTGCAAATATCTTCTACCATTTAGTAGGTTGTCTTTTAGTTTTGTTGATTATTTCCTTCACTGTGCAGAAGTTTTTATTTTGATATAGTACCATTGAACCTCATTTTCAACTGGGGAAACAATTTAGAGATTTTGCTGGAGTCATTAGTAAATACAGGTAGAATAAATAGCAGCATATTCAATATTAGTACATGATAGGGATTAATCTTCTCATCAAGAGAACAGTGTGATGAAAATAACCTGGCTAGGGAATCTGGACACATTTTTTCTGGTCCTGACTTCTGAGAGATCTTAAGTGATTTGTGCTACATTTCTGGCCTTCAATTAATTTCCTCAACTCTAAAATGAGAGAGTTGGAAGAGATCAGCTATTTAACCATTTTAATAGCAACCAAACACTTTGTGTAAATAAAATCTTAGACATAAGGTCAGTGCTTGCAGGTGGTAAAAGTGGGGTTGAACTAAGGGAGAAGAGCAGGAGCCAACCCCTCAAACTCCCCCTCACCACCTCCCAGGGCTGCCTGAGGCACCTCCTGGGATGTCCCAGACTCAGCAGAGCATAGGGATAGTTGACTACCAGGATGCTTTGGATGATTTTTATGAAATCAATTGTTTACTGGGTCTTTCTCAGAATGGGTCCAAATGTAATCTTTATTATAAAAGCAATAGACTGACACCATTTGTTTTAATGATTAAATAAATGTAGTGACCCAGTCCATTGCTCAGAACTTACTATATTAAAGATTGAATCAATATGCCATAACAGTTCTCTCTCTATATATATGGACCTTCTAGTCAGGTCCTATATAGTCATGGTTATCATAACTAGCAATGTGAAAACAACATGCATTTTTATATTAAAAACCTGTCATTTAATTTCCATCCAAAAGTTGTCATCAGCTTCATACAGGTCAATATTGAGTCCCCTAAATGAATAAGGTTAATCAAAGCTAAGCTTTTGTGAAATATCCTCAATTCTAAATCAGATTTCATTAACTGTATACTAGGCTCTGCTCTAATTTTTTTCTTCAAATAACCCTTTGGAGGAGGTGTTGTTATTGTCATGTTATATCTGTGGAACATGTAACTCATCTTTAAGGAACTTATCTGAAATCACATTGGCTATTAAGTGGCAAGGCCAATATGTGAGCCCAGTTTCATAATTCCACATTCAGTCCTCTTTTTACTAAGCTATAGAGCCAGTGAAAATTCAGACAGAATAATGCACAAGCTTTTCTTTATTGAGAATGTGTTCTTACTGTTCTGCTTGAGAATTCTAAGTAGTTCAGAGAAGCTCTTTGAATCATCTGATGACACACAGTTCATAAGTATTCAGGACATCATGGAATTTTCAAAGGCATGATGGGTAAATATTCATGTTTCAAATTATAGTGCAAACATCGTTTTCTGATTTTAATATTTATTGATTTTTTGGAGGTTCAATGAGTAGTACTCGTGATAATTCTTAAATCTTCAGAAAAAGCTTGCATTCTTAAATCACAAATTGTGTTATTATCCACATCTGTTCTCATTTTCTATAGGCTTAAAAATTCTCTATTTATTATGGGAGCTGAAAGAAATGGCTACTCACTGGAGTCTCTATTGAATTCTGGCTCATTTTCTCACTTAATTCTTTACTTGAGAATGAAATGCTTATCCAAAATAAATAAGGGACCTACAAAACTGCAGTGATTAACAGGCAATGAGTTTCAGATTCCATTTACTTATGGAAATCGAGTAAAATCCAACACTTTAGTAATGCTGTTGTGATGTCAGCTCCCCGATTAGGGCTGTTATAACTGCAGGAGTTACTACTTTAATATTGCATTAGCACATCATTAACTTGAACCATGCCAAAGCAGTATGAAAATGAGCAATTTTCATTTTTTAGAATAGACAATATGAACTTTTCCTGCTGCTTAAATTTGTTTTATGTGTGTATACTGCAGTAGGGGTGGTAATAGAGGATGTGTGGAATGAAGTTATATTTTAAATTAATAACCAGCTGCTTTTGCAAAGTCTGTGTATATTTAGAAATAAAATCTAAGGTATCTTTTTAAAATAAAAGAATAAAATGAATCCTTTTATATTGATTTTTTTCTCCTTTTTTAGCATACCCTCATTAGCTGCCTGAAAATCTTTTTTGGCACAAGGTGGGTTAGAAATAAGCAAGCAAACAAATAAATAAGCGAAACACTCCTACTTTATATATAATCTCCAAATTGTAATTACTTACTGAAGCCATATTAAAATATATTTTGGGGGCGCCTGGGTGGCGCAGTCGTTAAGCGTCCACCTTCAGCTCAGGGCGTGATCCCGGCGTTATGGGATTGAGCCCCACATCAGGCTCCTCCACTATGAGCCTGCTTCTTCCTCTCCCACTCCCCCTGCTTGTGTTCCCTCTCTCGCTGGCTGTCTCTATCTCTGTTAAATAAATAAATAAACAAACAAATAAATAAATAAATAAATAAAATCTTTAAAAAAATAATAAAATATATTTTGAATAGATGAATGGCTATCATCTATTAGCTATGCGGCCAATTTTCCTTTTTAAAATCTGGTAGACATATTGTTTTATTTTTATTATCATTTCAAATTGCAGAATGTTTGCCAATTTCTCCAGCACTTTAACACTAATTGGTCTTATTTCTTCTTCATATAACCTTGTAATATGGTCAGAGCAAACATCTGTATCTTCATTGCATAGATGAGAATATTGGGCTTTGACCCTTTAACACTAAATGATTTTCCCTAGATCACACAAATCCATTTCCATTTTTTGCTATCTGTATGATGTTGGAAAAATTACTACTCTGTGCCTCAGGTTCAAGATCTGTAAAGTGGGTATAACAAGTAGATATATCTTGCAAGATTGTCATAAGAAATAAATGAGATAATCCATAAAAAAATCAGTACAGTGCCTGGAACATGGCAAGCATCTATAAATATTAATTGTTGCTATTTGTATTGCTTTTGAAAAAAAAACACCTAGTAATTGCATTACAGAAAAGTATTGAAAATGCTATAATACTAAATATGATGAACACTTGCATAATGTCAAATGTCAACGTATTTGCTTTAGACCTACTTATTTGCTTATATTCCTTCTTGTTCCCTTTGTTCATGGAATTCATTTTCTTTCTTGCCAATGTGTGTTCTTCAGTCATTCTTTCATGAAGGCCCATGACTGGTCAAGTTGTTTATCTTTTGTGCATCTGAGAAGCTCTCTATTTTTGCTTGTATTCCTAAATGATGGTTTAGGTGGGGAGACTCTGGTTGCTGCCAGCGAGAAAACTGATGTCTTACCTGATTGTCATTCCTTAATTGGCCAACCATCTTCTCTCTCTGGTAGCTTTTAGGAATAGATAAAGGATTCTCTTTTTATCCATGCTGCTCTATAATTTCACTATTATGCCCTGATACAGGGACTTACCTATATTTATTGTTTGATATTAGGTAACCACTTTGAATTGGATACACATATATACTGAAGTTAATAGTACTCAAAATACTCTTTTCCACCATTTCCTCTATTATCTTCTTCTGGAACTATTAAGTGTGTGTTAGAACCTCTTATTCTATACTTCATGTCTCTTAACTTCTCAATAATATTTCTTCATCACTTCATTTTCTGGTGAAATATTTCACCTGCATTCTGGGTGATTTCTCAGATATATTTTCATGTATTCTCTAGTCTAACTTTTATTTGTAGAATTTCTATTTGATTCCTTTAAAAAACTGCCTATCCTTTCTTTTAAATTATTTCTTACCTTATTTTGTACTCCTATCTTTATCTCCTTATTTTTTTTATTTTTTAATAAAGATAGATTTATTTATTTATTTATTTATTGAGAGAGAGAGAGAGCACATGAGTGTGCGTGTGAGCTGGGGGAGGGGCAGAGGAAGAGGGAGAAATAGAACTTCAAGCAGACTTCCCATTGAGCATGGAGCCCGGATGAGGGGCTCAATCCCACAACCCTGAGATTATGACCTGAGCCAAAATTAAGAGTCTGACACTTAACCAACTGAGCCACCCAGGCAGCTATATCTCCTTGAACACTCTAGAAATTAAAGTCCAAGGACTCCTCTGTCAGGTCGTCTTTTACGCGTCCCTACTCCTTCAAAAAACAACTTATAAATTTTCAGAACCATGATGTTCACTGTTTTTAAACTATGTGATTATACAATTCAAATATGTAGCATTGTTTTATACCAAATTACTAAAAATCAGGACTGATCCTACATTAGAAAATAAATAGTCTGGAAAAGTAGCCTGAATGTCTTGACCAATTTTTGATAATAGTTTGCTGAAAATTATGAAGGGACAGAATAAAGAAGTTGGTTTTGCAAAGGGAAGTTACACACAGAAACTTATTTTCATTGAGGACCACCTTAATGTTTCAACATAATTATGACTGCTAGTACAAGGGATAGGTAAAAGGCAGCGGAAAAGAAAAAAGCCAGAATAACTACAGAAAATTTAATTAGCCTATTAAGTGCAGCTGTCTCCATGATCTCTTTAAGCTTGCAACATTTGCATTTTGATATAAAAGCACACTAAACAAATAAGCTAATAGTTCTGAGTTCTACTCTTGGCAGTATAAAAATATAACAGCTCTTGTTCTTAAAGAGAATAATGACATTTTCCTTAGCTGTGTCATTATTAAACAAATGGAATTAGCCATGTGCCACTAACTATTTATTTTCATCGGGTTCCGATGGATACAGGTCATCACCATGACACCAAACAGCTGAGGGGTAAGGGAAAAGATGGAACTTGGCTATGTCAGAACCAAATTCCTGTCTCAGTTTGCTGGTCAGAAGCTCTAAGAGTTTGGGTTTTAAAGCTCTTTATTCCTTTGCTTCTTCTCCTGAAAAATGGGGATAATAGGGACTCCCCCACAGAGTTACAGTAAGGATTAAATGAGATAATACCTGGGAAGATGTTTGCCAGCTCTAAAACAGTGGATCGCCAACGTGAAAGCCCTGAATCAGCAGCCTGGGCATCACTTGGGGACTTGTTAGAAATGCAAATTCTTGACCTACTCCAGTTTCTTTTTTTTTTTTTTTTAATGATTTTTTATTATATTATGTTAGTCACCATACAGTACATCCCCGGTTTCCAATGTAAGGCTCAATGATTCATTAGTTCTGTATAACACCCAGTGTACCATGCAATACGTGCCCTCCTTACTACCCATCACCGGTCTATCCCATTCCCCCAACCCCCTCCCCTCTGAAGTCCTCAGTTTGTTTCTCATAGTCCATAGTCTCTCATGTTTCATTCCCCCTTCTGATTACCCCCCCCTTTCTTTATCCCTTTCTTCCCCTACCGATCAACCTAGTTCTTATGTTCCATAGATGAGAGAAATCATATGATAGTTGTCTTTCTCTGCTTGACTTATTTCACTTAGCATTATCTCCTCCAGTGCCGTCCATGTTGTAGCAAATGTTGAGAACTCGTTCTGATAGCTGAGTAATATTCCATCGTATATATGGACCACAACTTCTTAATCCAGTCATCTGTTGAAGGGCATCTCGGCTCCTTCCACGATTTAGCTATTGTGGACATTGCTGCTATGAACATTGGGGGGCATATGGCCCTTCTCTTCACTACGTCTGTATCTTTGGGGTAAATACCCAGTAGTGCAATGGCTGGATCATAGGGTAGCTCAATTTTTAACTTTTTAAGGGACCTCCACACTGTTTTCCAGAGTGGCTGTACCAACTTAGATTCCCACCAACATGTAGAGGGATCCCTTTCTCCACATCCTCTCCAACAATTGGGTTTCTTGCCTTGTCTATTTTTGCCATTCTAACTGGCGAAGGTGGTATCTCAGTGTGGTTTTGATTTGAATTTCCTTGATGGCTAATGATTTTGAACATTTTTCATGTGTCTGTTAGCCATTTGTATGTCTTCATTGGAAAAGTGTCTGTTCATATCTTCTGCCCATTTTTTGATTTGTTTATTTGTTTCTGTATTGAGTTTGAGAGTTCTTTGTAGATCTTGGATACCAGTCCTTTATCTGTAGTGTCATTTCAAATATATTCTCCCATTCCGTGGCTGCCTCTAGTTTTTCTGACTGTTTCCTTGGCTGTGCAGAAACTTTTAATCTTGATGAAGTCCCATAAATTCATTTTATCTTTTGTTTCTCTTGCCTTTGGGGATGTGTCATGAAAAAGGTTGCTTTGGCCGATGTCGTAGAGGTTGTTGCCTATGTTCTCCTCTAGAATTTTGATGGATTCCTGTCTCACATCGAGGTCTTTCATCCATTTGGAGTTTATTTTTGTGTATGGTGAGATAGTGGTCAAGTTTCATTCTCTGCATGTACTGTCCAATTTTCCCAGCAACATTTATTGAAGAGACTGTCTTTTCCCAACGGATGTTTTTTCCTGCTTTATCAAATATTAGTTGCCCAAAGAGCCAGGGTCCATTTCTGGGCTCTCTATTCTGTTCCATTGGTCTATGTGTCTGTTTTTGTGCCAGTACCATGCTGTCTTTGTGATCACAGCTTTGTAGTACAGCTCGAATCCGCATTGTGATGCTCCCAGCTTATTTTTCCTTTTCAACAGTTCCTTGAGATTCGGGCCTTTTCTGTTTCCATACAAATTTAAGGACTGTTTGTTCCAGTTCTTTGAAAAATGTCTTTGGTATTTTGATCGGATAGCATTGAAAGTGTAGATTGCCTCTGGGTAGCATGGACATTTTAACTATGTTAATTCTTCCTATCCATGAGCATGGAATATCTTTCCATCTTTTTATGTCTTCCTCAATGTCTTTCAAGAGTGATTTATAGTTTCTAGAATATAGGTCCTTTACGCTCTGGTTAAGTTAATTCAAACGTATGGTTTTTGGTGCTATTGTAAATGGGATGGATTCCCTAATTTCTTTCTTCGGTCTCGTTATTCGTATAGAAATGCAACTGATTTCTGAGCATTTATTTTGTATCCTGCCACGTTACTGAATTGCTCTATAACTTCTAATAGTTTGGGAGTGGCTTTGTTTTCCATATAGAGTATCATGTCATCTGCGAAGAGAGACATTTTGACTTCTTTCTTTGCCAATTTGAATACCTTTGATCCCTTTTGTCATCTGATTGCTGTTGCAAGGACTTCTAGTACTACGTTGAATAATAGTAGAGTGGGGCATCCTTGTTGTGTTCTGATCTTAAGGGAAAAGCTTCCAGCTTTTCCCATTGAGAATAATATTTGCAGTAGGCTTTTCATAGATGGCTTTTATGAGATTGAGAAATGTACCTTTCATTCCTACACTCTGAAGGGTTTTACAGGGATGCTGTATTTTGTCAAATGCTTTTTCGGCATCGATTGAGAGGACATATGGGTCCTGAGTCTTTTCTTGTTGATATGATGTATCACGCTGATTGATTTGCGAATATTGAACCACGCTTGCATCCCAGGATGAATCCCACTTGATCATGATGGATAATCCTTTTAATGTATTGTTGGATTCTATTAGAAGTATCTTTGAGGATTTTGCGTCCATATTCATTAGGGAAATCGGTCTGTATTCTCCTTTTGATGGGGTCTTTGCCTGGTTTGGGGATCAAGGTAATATTGGCCTCATAGAATGAGTTTGGTAGCTTTCCTTCTGTTTCTATTTTTGAAATAGCTTTAGGAGAATAGGTATTATTTCTTCTTTGAATGTTTGGTAGAATTCCCAGGAAAACCATCCGCTGGAGTTTTGTTATTTGGAATGTTGTTTATCACTGACTCAATTTCTTCATAATTAATTGGCCTGTTTAAGGAATCAATTTCTTCCGGTTTCAATCTTGGTAGTTTATAGGTTTCCAGGAAGGATTCCATCTCTTCCATGCTTAGTTTATTGGCATATAGCTGTTGATAAAAATTTCTAATAATCCTTCCAATTTCAATGGTGTTCGTGACCTCTCCTTTTTCATTCATAATTTTAATAATCTGGGTCCTTTCTCTTTCTTTTTGGATAAGTCTTGCCAGTGGTCTGTCAATTTTATTGATTCTCTCAAAGAACCAGCTTCTAGTCCTGTTGATCTGCTCTACTGTACTTCTGGTTTCTGCTTGATTGATTTCAGCTCTAATTTTGGTCAACTGCTTCCTCGTGCGTGGATTAGGCCTGTCCCTCTGTTGCTGTTCCGCTTTTGAGGTGAGAATATAAAAACTGCATTTTAGATTTTTCTATTCTTTTGAGTGAGGCTTGGATGGCTATGTATTTCCTTAGGACTGCCTTTGCAGTATCCCATAGGTTTTGGACTGTTGTATTTTCATTCTCATTGGTCTCCATAAATTGTTTAATTTGATTTTTGATTTCCTGGTTTATCGAGTCATTCCTGAGCAGGATGGTTCTTAGTCTCCAAGTGTTTGAGTTTCTTCCAAATTTTTCCTTGTGGTTGAGTTCCAATTTCAGAGCGTTGTGGTCTGAGAATATGCAGGGGATAATTTCAATCTTTTGGATCGGTTGAGACCTGTTTTGTGCCCAGAACATGGTCTATTCTTGAGAATGTTCCATGGGCATTAGAATAGAATGAGTATTCTTTGGTTCTGGGGTGTAGTGTTCTATATATATCTTATGAGGTCCAACTCCGAGTATGACATTCAAAGCCTTTGATTCTTTGCTTAGCTTTTGCCAGGGTGTTCTATTTCTTGAGTGGAGTGTTGAGGTCCCTACTATTAATGTATTTTTATCTATGTGTCTCTTTATTCTGGTTAAGAGTTGGCTTGTGTATCTTGTTGCTCTGTTGGGAGCATATATATTTATAATTGTCATATCCACTTGTTGAATACTTCCTTAAGAATAATATAGTGCCCTTCTGCATCTCTAACTATAGTCTGTAGTTTAAAATCCAATTTATCTGATATGAGAATTGCTACCCCAGCTTTCTTTTGAGGTCCATTTGCGTGAAAGATGGTACTCCATCCCCTTACTCTCAGTCTGAATGCATCTTTGGGTTTGAAATGAGTCTCTTGTAGACAGCAAATGGATGGGTCATTTCTTTTATCCAATCTGAACCCTGTGGCGTTTTATGGGATGGTTCAAACCATTTGCATTAAGACTGATTACTGAGAGATATGATTTTAAGCAGTGTGCCAGTAAAGTCTTTGTTTGTATTGGCTGTGACTTTCTGTTCTGTATCACTCTTGGGGCCTTTTAACTTTTATAGAACCCCCGTAATATCTCCTGTAGGGCTGGTTTCGTGGTTACAAAATTGGTTAGTGACTGGCGATTCTGAAATGTCTTTATTTCTCCATCAATTCTGAATGACAGCCTTGCTGGATAAAGGATCCTTGGCTGCATGTTTTTCTCTGAAAGAGCTTTAAATATGCTCCCCCAACCCTTTCTCTCATTCCAGGTCTGTGTAGACAGGTCTGACGTAATTCTGATGCTTTTGCCTTGGTACGGAGAAATTTCTTTGCCCTGGCCGCCTCAATACTGTATCCTTGCATCTAATATTTGCGATTCACTATGACGTGACGTGGTAGGTTGTCAGTGGTTGAGTTTGGAGGGTCCTCTCTGCCTCTTGGACACGAATGTTTGTTCGCTAGATTAGGGAAGTTTTCAGCTACAATTTGTTCAAATATCTCTTCTAGACCTCTGTTTTTTCTCCACCCCCTGGGATGACCGGATCTCAACATTGGATCGTTTCTGAGTCAGTAATTTCCCGTAACCTACATTCGTATGTGATTTTTAAGACCATCTTCTATTTTCATTTTTTCTCTATTAACCCATCCTCCAATTCACTAACCCGCTTCTCTGCTTCTGCGACCCTGGCCGTCAGAGCCTCTAGTTTTGCCTGCATTTGGCTCATAGAATTTTTAATTTCTGTCAGGTTCGCTCATTTCTGTCCTTAAGGATTCTATATTCTCAGTAACCTTTTCGTTAATAGTTTTTCAATTCTACTCATCATTTTGACCATCGTTACTCTGAATTCCATTTCTGATATTGGTTACATCCATATCCATTATTTCTGTGGCAGAGGCCACAGACTCACTGTCTTTTCTTTGCTGGGGGGGCCTTCTTGTCATTTGATGAAGAGAGGTTATGGGTTTCCAGAGCCCAAATTCTTGACTGGGTCCCAGGCCGTGCCCCTTGTTTTTATAGGGATCTTAGGGATGTGGGCTTCTTCTTTAAAGATTTTATTTATTTATTTATGTGGCAGCCAACCAGCGAGAGAGGGAACAGAAGCAGGGGAGTGGGAGAGGAAGAAGCAGGCTCCCAGCGGAGGAGCCGATGAGGACTCCTTTCCGGAACGCCGGATCACGCCCAAGCTGAAGGCAGGCGCTCATGATCGCGCCTACACCCAGGCGCCCGGGTTGTGGGTCTTGATTTTTCAGCCTGTGTTCTGGGGAGGGGCCTGCCGCGCCAATACTCAGGCAACCCTGTTTGGGTAGAGTCTCGGCGCCCTGCGTAGGGAATGGGGATGGGCACTCTCTGAGCTGGTATTTCCAGGCTTTTGTTCTCTGGCGGCTTTCCCTGGCGGTTTGCTGGCCTCTTCTGAGAGTCAGCAGCAGCGGCCGATTCAGCCTCTGTCACAGAACAGAGGGATTGCGGCCCGTTCTCTACCAATGTTCTGGCCACTTTAACTCTGTTTCTGTTGGGCTGTCAACCCTGCAGCTGCCCGGGATGTGCGCCCACACCCGGCGGCCCCAGCCTCACTTCCAGGGCCGGCGCGTCTCTGTCCTTTGTGTTTCTTAATGTCAGCTAGCCGCTCGGGCGCGCGCTCCGAAGCTCCCGGTCTCAGTCTGGATCCAATGAGCGCACCGGGACCGGTGTTCCGTGAGATGCCTGGTGGCGCGCACCCGCTCACAGTCTCAGTCTCGCTGTTTTGCGGGTGCCGACTTCAGCTCCGCCCGCTCTCGTGTAAGTGGTGTTGCCGTTCGGGCGCTAGAACGCGGCGGCTCCCTCCCCCTTCCGTTTATCTTCCGATATCTGTGCACAGTTTCATGGCTCCCCGCTTCGTACCTCAATACTCAGCGCTGGAGATGTTCATTTGTAGAGATCCAGATGCGTCTTCCTGCGTCTCAGGCTGGTTCCGTGGTTGTTTAGGCTGGTCTGGTACCTATCCAGCTCGACTCGGAGGACCGGCTGAAAACGGTGTCTCCTGCTCCTCCGCCATCTTAACTCCTCCCCCTACTCCAGTTTCTGTCTCCAGTTCCCTCCTGAAGCCCTACTTCTTAGGACATCCTTATATCTATGTAATAAATTCCCTCTTTTCCACTCAAGGTAGGTTCAATGGTTTTCCGTGGGTTGCAATCAATCATTTCTTTGGTTGGGAGAAAATATCTGCAGGCAACTCAGCAACTCTCGCAGAAGATTGTTGCACTCATGACCAGTTTCTCTGGCTGCGCAGATCCTTTTGTATCCTGTCAACTTCATTTCCTTATCCTTTCCTGGGCAGTAAACCTAGTTGTTTGGATGCTTAATTAGATATTTGCTTATTCACGCCTCTCTCTCCTTCTCTATACACCTCCACCCTCCCCCACATCATCCATGAACAATGTGCAGGTCTTATTAATAGGTTGTTTTGTTGTTTTTTGGTGTTTTGTTTAGTTTTGTTTTACATTTTGTAAAGTTCCAGGTCCTGACAAACTTCCAGTCACCCTCCTCAATCACCCTTGCTATGGGCTGGTATTCATTGCTGTGAAGCAGTAAATTACCTTTTTAGTGACTCATGCATTTAAACCTAGGGTAAAATTCAATGCCAAATCCATATAGTGTAAACCTTAAACATTCAAGTTTTATCTGCTCTCCTATTCCAATGCATTCAACATCCGATTGGATACTCAGAATGATATGTTCTATATCTCATTTCATAACCTCTCAAAAATGGGTAAATGATGTTTAAAAACAGCGTTATAGAAACTTAACGTTGAAAGATATCCACATTTTTCCAAATGTAGGGTTCCTGCTACAACCTTCCTGCTTTACACACTTTCAGTGATGAAGAATTGGTGGCTTTATTAATGAGTGTTTCCTTCTCTTAAAATAAAACCTATCTCTTTGTCATATAGAGCTTCTGCTCCTTAGAGCACTTTAGAGCAAATATACTTCCTCTGCTCAATGATAGTTTCATCTCTAAATTTTCCTTTCCTGGGGTAAATGTCAAACTCCTTTACCTGTTTTTTTTGTTAAGTAGTTTTATGGAATTACAGTCATTTAATATCCTTCTAAACATGACCTTATTTCATACTGTCTTTCTTTAATGTGATCCTCTGAAACTAAATATAATAATTGGAATATGACCTAGATGTCTATTTCTATGGAAGTATATATGGATCCTGTTATTTTCTTAACACTGCTGTCATCTTGTTGGCTTCTAGGATCTTTTTCAGATGTCATATTGTCAAGTCAGCACTCCTGTATTAATATGGTTTAAGTAACAAACAAACAAACAACAAATAAAAAGACCCCCAAAGTAATTAAAAGGAGCAGGGCAGGCTGGAATGCTGGACTAAAACAAATGAGCTGTAATAAAAGATAAATGTTGAATGATATTTATAAAAGTGTAGAATGATGTAAATAGCAAAAGTGCCATACAGCCGTTAATCATTCATTCAAGTCCCTTGATAAGAGATACAGATATGTTCCTCACAATATGTATTCAGTGTAATTGAGGATACAGAACCATAAAAAGAAAAGTGCAGTGATGGGCATATTCATACAAGTATAAAGAAGTAACATCAAACTCATCCAGTGTGTACCAAGCTATACTTACTCATCTTTCATTTATTTCTTTTAAAATACACTTTAATGTGTCTTCCATGTCAACCACTCTACTGAAATTGTTCCTATTAAGTCTAACACTTGGTCTGACTGTGAAATTTGAGGGTTATTTTAGTCCTTCTCTTATGGGTGGCATGTAATACTGTAAGTCATTTCTTCCTTTTTAAAATTTTCTATTTCTGTGGCTTCTGTGACCCACGACTCTTGACGTTTTCTCTGTATCTCTTGGACCATCTTTTCCTGTTTTTCTATGAAATTCAAATCTTCTTTCTAGATCTTAGAGCCTGGAGTGCCCACAATAACAACACTGTACTAATTAAAAGTCTTTGATTCCTCTGACCTGGGTCTGTGCCCCCAGTCTTCTCTCCTCCTCGGTCCCTCTTTCCTTCCCATCACAATCATCCTCCATATTACTTCCTGAATGATCCACATGAAATGCAGTCTGAACCTGCCAATTTCTGGTTGTATCTCTGCTTTAGTTTTTCATGCCTATATGATAAAGTCCTGTTCCTCTGCATGACTTAGTGTCTCCATGGCTTACTCTGCTTCTCTGGTATCACCTCTCACAATTTCCCGCTCTGCGTTGTACTGCTCAAAATTTTCTGCATACACCATACTATCTTTCATCTGTGTGTCTTTCTTACATTGCATCTCTGTCTGGAATAAAACCCTTCTCAGCTCAACAGCCTATTTCACTGGCCTTTATCCCTTCGCTCTCCATTGGATGAGTTTGATGTTACTTCTCTATACTTGTCTGAATAGACTCATCACTGAACTTTTCTTTTTATGGTTCTGTCTCCTCAATTACACTGAATACATATTGTGAGGAACATATCTGTATCTCTTATCAAAGGACCTGAATGAATGATTAACGGCTGTATGGCACTTTTGCTATTTACATCATTCTACACTTTTATAAATATCATTCAACATTTATCTTTTATTACAGCTCGTTTGTTTTAGTCCAGCATCCCAGCCTGCCCTGCTCCTTTTAATTCTCCAGTTGACCATCAGTGCTATTCATTACCTTGCCATTCTTGGTGGTCCTGGCAGATTAGGTATGCAAGCCACCTTAGTCTCTACCCAAATCATTAACAGGAGATGTTGAATAGATCCTATGCTAGAATTTAGAGCTGCTGAATGGTATCCTAGCACCTCATGCCTCATTCTTCTTTTTTCTCACGAATTGCCAAAATAAGGTTATCTTCACCAAATAGCTCAGTTGCAGATGGAACTTAGATATCAGATTCCAGCTACTGTCTTAAAGCTCCTCCCTCACAAATGCTTTACCTGATGTCTTCATGAAAAGACAAAGTGAAGTAAGTCTCTAGTGTTACAGCACCACTCTCATTCTTTCCTTATTGAACATCCAGCAAAAAATTATTAGGAGAAGGGGTTAAGCGGTTAAACGCATTTTATTTTTTAATGAGGAATTTAAGAACATTGCCACTTCCCATTGGTTACACCAGAGTTCCTATATTAATAACTGCAAAGCAAAATTTCTGTTTATCATTACTATAAGGAAAACTATGCCATGGTTTGTAGTGAGGAAAAATATAATCACATCATTTGTAACGAAGGATAGTCAGAAGAAAGGCAGGCAGGGAGAAGGAATTTCCCTGCTCCACCCACCTTCAGTCCTAAGAGGAAACCACTGTTAGAAGGATTTTACAACATCCTGGAAGGAGCCTTCCACCCTTTCCCATGTGAACAACTACCTGAGCGCATGGACAAAAACCTGATTGGGTGACAGGCACGGAGGTTTAATCAAATTGAAACAGCCACCAACAATCTCATAAAAATGCCTGAAGTTAGAAACTCCAGTGGCAACCCTCTTAGGTCCTCTCCCTCTTTGGGAGCTTTATACTATCGCCCAATAAACTTTGCTTTGCTGCCCACCGCTCTTCATCTGGTCTACCCCTTCATTCTTCGAAGCAACGTGACCAAGAACCATGGGCACTAAAGGAAAAGGAACACTGAAACATTTGGAATCTCACAAGACATCATTTTAATGTTGATTGTAGAAAACAAAATATTAATAATATTAATTGAGTTCTTTCGTGTGTCGTACTCTTCTGTTATATATACTAATTTATTCCTCAGAACAACACTATCCAGGAGGCATTATTTATGTGTTCTACAGATAAGGTGCCGAATCAGTTAAATAAAGTGTAGGGTTATGCAGTTAGCAAATTGCAAGGCTAATCTGGCTTGATTCTAGAAAATTCTCAAGTATATACTGGTTGCCACAGATTCTAATCACCACTGTCCTATCTAACATTTAGTCATATCCTTCTTAGAAAGGATCATCTCCTTCAACACAATACACCCAGTAATCTTTGTGTGCATATCTGCTGGTGGGTGGGTAGAGTCCTGGCCTGGTCTTAGAGTAAACATGACGGAGAGTAAACCAGGGTGGAGAAGCAAAAAAAAACAAAAAACAAAAAAAACAAAAAACAAAAAAAACCAGTGCTCTCTGCCCATCTTCCTGGAATCTAATTTATTTCTGATAGGCCTACAAGGGAATTGGGGTTGGGAAAAGGCCCATCATTATTTTCTTTATTATAGTCATCATCATTATCTTCGTTGGGGTAGGAAATGTTCTATTCTTTTCCCAGTATTTCTCCCCTGGCCCACAAATGGGAATTTGGCCTTCTTGGGTATTAGCAAGATAGCATGCGTGTTCCCCTCCACCATCACCCACCCCTTGCCAGAGAGGAGTGACTCATTCCCGAAGGATGGGTGGGCCCAATGGAGTCCCATAAGACCTGCCATTCTTTAGCTTGAGATCTTGTCTGTTCTCCTAATCTTGTTGCCATGTCATAGGTGAATTAATTAGCCATGGCTTCTCCATCCTGCCCCTGGGCGGGTAACACTGTTTTAGGGTGAGAGGAATATAGACTTCCTTTTGTTCAGGATTCTAAGTTGAATTTATAAAGTCAAAGTCAAAGGTGGCCCTAGAACCCATTTGATTCTTCTTCCAACAATGACTATTGTGTACCTGCTCTGAGCCTTACACTAGTCTAGGTGCTGGGGATTCCCCAGGGAATAAAACTGCCCCCAGGGAGCTTGCATTCTAGTCAGAGAGGGCAGACAAAAAAGTATATAATATGTCAGATAGTGATGAAGGATTGTAAGAAAAATAATTCAAATAAAGGGATAAAGGGGAATAGAGGGTGCATAGCATAGGTAAGGTGGAGCTAATTCATATGGAGTGGTCGAAGAAAGCCTCTCTGATCCTGTGACATTTGAGCAGAGAGTGAGGAAGTGAAGGCTGTGGTTCCCTGGGGAAATAGCTTCTATGCAGAGGGAAAAACAAGTTCAAAGACCTTGAGGTAGACTGAGGCTTGGCTTTTTTTGTTTGTTTGTTCTTGTTTTCTGTTTTTTGAGAGATACTGGGAAACCAGTGTGTCTGGAGCAGAGAGAGTGAAAGGGGAGAATGTAGGAGGTAAGTTCAGAGAGGCAGCTGGAAATGAGGTCATTTCAATCCTCAAAAGCCAACGTAAAGAATTTGAAGTTTACTTTGCAAGACATGGGAAATCAGAGGGTTTTGAGAAGGAGAATACCATGACCTAATTTGTGTATTAAAAAAGATGGTTCTGGGGCGCCTGCATGGCTCAGTTGGTTAAGGATCCAACCCTTGGTTTCGGCTCAGGTCAGGATCTCATGGGCCATGGGATGGAGTCCCACATTGGATTCTCTCCCTCTGCCCCTCGCCCCACTTGCTCTCTCTCACTCTCTCTATGTCACGCTAAAATAAATAAATCTTAGAAAAAAAAAAAAGGATAGTTCTGAATTTAGTGTGGAACATAACACCAGGGGTTACTGGACATGGGGAGAGTGGTCAGAGGGTTATTGACCTAGTTCAGCTGAGAGATGGAGGTGGCTGGACCCAGGGAGGTAACAGTGTGCGTGTTGATGTGTGTGTGTGTGTGTGTGTGTGTGTGTGTGTGTGTGTGTGTGTTGGGGGTGGGAGTGTGCAGGGGGAGGGGTTTAGATTGACATATTCTGGATGCATTTTCAAGTTAGAGGCAACATAATTTGCCGTTGGATTGAGTATAGGGCTTGATATTATCCACATGGTAATTTGATTTTTGGTAAGTTGTTCTTGTAAAATCTATTTTTATTTTGAAAATTTAAATATACACATAGAGAGCATAATAAAATGAACTCCTATGTACTTCTCACCCAGATTCTATACTTATCAATATTATGACACATCTGCTTTAATTATTTCCTTTTGAATCATTTTCATATTTGATGAATTATTTCAAAGCAATCTATGATATCTATATCATATCATGTCACCCATATATACTTCAATATATATCTCTAAATATTTGGAACATATCATCAATGCTATCATCATACTCTAATAAAATTGATAAGAAAAATTCCTTGGTATCAGCTAAACCATGATGATATTTAAATTTTCCTGAATTTTGTCTACCTAATTGAGATAAAGTTTACTTGGAGTGAAACACACCAAACTTAAGGATATAATACAATGACTTTTGAAAAATGATGTAAACCTGGAAAATCAATAACCTAATAAAAAATATAAAATACTTCCATGATTCTAGAAATTGTACACCCTTCTAGTCAAATCCTGTTTCTACAGGCAACCACTGTTCTGATTTCTAGCAACATAGATTAATTTTTACTGTTTGTGAATTTCATAGAAATGAAATCATATGATACATATATTTTCATGTTTGGCTTCTTTCTTCAACGTAATATTTTGAGTTTAATTTACATAGTTTACATACATCACTAGTTCACTCTATTTTTATTTCTGGGTATTATTCCATTTTATGAATACAAAATAGAACCCATTAAAAATCTTTCCATACTCAACATTATATTCCATATTTCCCCAGTAACATATGTACCATACTTGAGAATCATTGCTCAACATCACCTCTCTTTGGACCACCTTAATGCTGGACAATATCCAGAAATGTTACACATGGAAATAGCCATCTGTTGATAGTCACCCTATTGGGTATTATGAAAAATACAGAGACAAGAGGAACATGTGTCAAGGCACTTGCCTACCATGAGGAAACAAAACATGTAAGTGATCACTTGTAAGTGATGACAAAAAGCAGAAGTAAAGATGGTATTTTGATGGTATTTTGTGCAAGCATAAAAGTGATGATTCTGGCTGTGGGTAGAGTATAGGGCAGGAAATCTGGGAGCAGATAGTGGGATGTGACCTAAACTTTGAAAGAAGGCTGGGCTGGTGTGCATGGGTGGCTCAGTTGGTTGAGGGTGGGACTCTTGATTTTGGCTCAGGTCATGATCTCAGGGTTGTGAGATTGAGTCCCCTGCTGGGCTCTGCGCTGGGTGTGGAGCCTGCTTTAGATTTTTTCTATCCCTCTCCCTCTGCCTCTCTCTCCCCTCCAGTGTGCACACACACACTCTCTCTCTCAAATAAATAAAGAAATAAGATCTTCGAAAGAAAGAAAGAAAGAAAGAAAGAAAGAAAGAAAGAAAGAAAGAAAGAAAGAAAGAAAGGGCTGTGCTATCTACAAGAGGTACATGAGGAATTCAGGCTGAAGGAAGCACTTCACAAATTCACAAAGGTATGACTGTGTCTGCTCTTTGTCCATCCAATCAATAGGGTGAGAACCCTTGAGGATTATCTTTGACTCCTCCTCCCTCTCGCTCCTGTGGTATTTGTCACCAAATCCTATTGATAACACTTTTATAGTCTCTTAAACATCTACCCTCTTCTGTTCTCATTGCTACTTCCTCAGCTGAAGCCCATGTTACCTCATTTTCTCTTTACCAAACAATTGCAACTGACTTCTCACTGGTTTGTCTGCTTCAGGTCAGTCTTCATTCTAACTGTTCCTAAACAATGCCACTAGAACTGTCTTTGCCAGACCCTAAACTGATTATGCTATTTCCTGGCTTAGAGTATTGATTACAGACTGGAGTTTACATTCCTCCCCCCATTCCTCAAGGCCCTTCCACCTCTCCTCTCAAATACCCTCATGCTCTGAGTTTCCATGTGTTTTACCCATAATGCACAATTTTGCTTCCTAAACATGCCTTACTTTTTTCCTGACTCTGCATCTCTGTTGAAATTACCAATCCCAGTCTTCAGGGTTCTTTCCCTTCTCTCTGCTTAATTGATCCTCTGAGGCCAGATTCAATGTTCCTTCCTTCTGGGAAGCTTTTCTCAACCCCCACCCCTGTCAAAATTAATCACTCTTTAGACATTGCTTTTGCCACGTAGACCATGCTTTGTATCATAATGATTTATATTCACCCCCATTCCTCCACTGGACTGTAACTTCCTTGGAAAAAAAGGCCATGTTTTTGGTTACTGTTGGCCTAGCAGAGTGCCCTTTCCATTTCTGGCTCTCATTAATATTGTATAAAGTCATTTTCTTTTACTTATAAGGTACACTGTTTTCTAAAGCAAACTTTAATAAATTTTAAACTATCCTTGTCATGACATATAGTCTGACATAGCGCTGAAAGGCACTGAACATGGCTAATTATATGATGAGTTATAAAAATGAGATCCTAACATGCCCCAGCAGGTAACTAGTTTATCATTTGGGAGATTCATAGTCTTGACTTACTTGTAGACATGTGGAATTTTTTTTTCTCCTTTTTGCTACACCTATTTTGAAAATGGTTTCCTTTGTAACTTGAGGGAAGCATGCCATACTTAGGAATAAATTATCTGACTCCGGCAAAAATACAAGATTAGGTTAAAGATATTTTCAGCATGCAGAAATAGGACACATTGAGGTCTTGGGAACTGTAACATTAAATTGGGGTGGTGATATATTAAAAAGGCTAAAAAATAATGTCTTATGATTGAGTGCATATTAGTATCTGGTCCTATGAAGTGTTCAGCCTGGACTAAGATTCTCATTATAGCTTAACTGAAATAATGAGCTGAATGCTGAATTAGGAATAGGTGAGTAAATCATCATGTCCCCAGTTTTAGCCTGATTCATTCAGCTCCTAGGAGATTTTTTTCTCTTTAACATTAAGAGAAAACAATAATTGAGCATTATGTATATGAGCAATGAGACTAATAATAAAATCATTAGCTATTTCAGTCATATGACTACGTATGACTACATGCTCTGAATGACTTTTTAAAAACATACTCTGTTGTAACTCGTGATGTGAAATGTATAAAATATTTAAATGAGCATTGAAACTGACGTCAGATTCAGGTTTGTGCCTTAGCAGATAAAAATTCTAAACCTTTTTTCCATATTCATGTTATTAAGAAATTCTTAAAAAATTTCATGTACGTCTCCATCCTTCCTCCCCATTCCATCCCCCAGACTTCACCAGTGACATGCCACAGCAGACATGAAACAATATAGAAGGTATATTTAATTCCATGGAAGGAATATGTATACACATTCAGAGTATACATCTTCAGTCATTAAAAGTTACTTTGAACAAATACTTAAAAGCACAGAAGTATATCTGCACAGATGTTCTATTCAAAATTCAGAATTACTTTTTTTTCAGAAAAATTTGTTTTTTTTAAATAGTAACACAAAGAATAGTTTACTTTTTATAATACAAGTATAAATTGTGAGAGAAAGACAAATGCTCTATGATCTCACTTATACATGGAATCTAACCAACAAAAACAAAAACAAAAAAATCAATAAGAACCCAAAACTCGCAGATACTGAGAACAGACTGGTGGTTGCCAAAGGCAGGAGGGTGGGAGGTGGGCAAAATGGGTGAAAGGGGTCAAAAGGTACAAACTTCCAGTTATAAAATAAAAAAGTCCTGGGGATGTAATGTACAGTACAGCATGGTGACTACAGTTAACAATATTGTATTGGCTTTTTGAAAGTTGCTAGGATAGTAGATCTTAAAAGTTCTCATCACAAGAAAAAAAGTTTGTAACTGTGTGGTGATGGACGTTAACTAGATTTATTGTGGCTTTCATTTCACAACATATACAAATATCAAATCATGCTGTACATCTGAAACTAATATAATGTTACATGTCCATATATCTCAATTAAAAAAAAGTGTAAGCAGTGGAAGTATTTCAGATAACACAACCAGGATATATTTATATGTAAAAAAGAATTACACGGTAATCCATTACATGGACATTCTTTATTTATAAAGTGGTGCTCTTGGAAGTGTTTTTTATCCTAATTTTTCTGAATTTTCTCATATGCAAATGCAATTAAATTTTTCTTCCTTATTTACTCAGATTAGGACCAAAACATAGATGAAAACCTTGTATCAAAAATATCAAGAATAAACAGGGAGTTTTTGAAGAGGACTGTTCAATCTCTTTGGTTTCTGAAATGATAGTTATGTAAATTAAACTAATTTTTATGGAAAGAATATACGTTAATGTATAACATGGGAAGGGAAATTTTGCTTTAAAAGTTAAGTTACACTGTGCAAATGGGAAGCCAGGAGGTGTTATTTCTAGAAAAACCTATCAGCTAAAGACCACTTAAAAGGACTAGGAATTTTGTCCTGAAAAAATGAACTCTAAAGAGAGAAAGAAAAGCTTCGAATATTTAAAGGCTTCTTGGGAAAAGGACAAAGAGGGCCATTTTGGATTACTCAGACTGGCTCCCCATTATCCTTGCTTACTTGGGGACGCACTGCAAATCCAAGAGAAACCAAGCCTTGGGGAGGACAAGGAAGTGACCAGGAAGGTGGCTGAGGGCTGCGAAATCACATCAGGAGTTATGAATGATGGCTTAGGCCTCACTCCAGTGTTTCTGCAGAATTTTATTAACAGCAGTGATGGTAATAACAACAGCACGGTAATCACTTCATTCTTCTAAGTACTTTATAGACCATGTGTATTTTAAAATAAAGGTACCATGGCAATAAGGCTGCAGCCATTCTTAGATTATTTTTCTTAGCCATTCAAAAATATTTTACCTACAAACACAAATATATTTTTATATGAAAAGAAAGATACTGACGGAAGTGGAATGATCCACAGTCTTTGAAACAGAGGTATGATTTCAGAGAATATACTGAGACAGGTATTAATTGAGTCTCACAAATAAGTTGAGATTTTAATAGGCTTCCTCGTTGTTCAACTGAAATTAAAACTCTGAGCAGTTCTTTAAATCCTTTGTCATCTCTCCCTGTTCTGTCGTACTCCTCAGAACTGCTCTTTTGCTGAGCCATATACTCTTCCAAGTGAGGCTGATACATGAAGCTGAACACATTCTTGACTGAATTTTGTTTGACATAATGCAAGAAGAGTTACTAAAGAAATATATATATATAATGAATATGCATTTAATAAATAATACTAATTAATAAATATATTTTAATGAAACTGGAAGTTACATAAATATATAAATAATCTTTCAGAGCAAAATACTCAACAACAGCAATGATAACGACATTATTTATAATACTGAGCTCACAGATTTTTCTAGAAACAGAAGTATATAGGATATCTTTTAGGGGAAGATCACATTTATTGCCAATTGATTTCTCCAGAGAGTTACTTAGTTCTTAGTGTATCAAAAGAAAAGCTTGTAAAGCTTACATTATTTTTTTATAAGAGCTTTGTAGTTGCTCACGCCAAGGTTCTGTCCAATTTTGCAGGTATGTCCTTACTGGAGAGTGATTGCTAGTTGTATAAATGTATATTGATATGTTTATTAAAATTCATTTGCTTTTGATCTCTCTCTACCTCTATCTTTTTTTAAAGATTTTATTTATTTATTTTGGCCGAGATAGAGACAGCCAACGAGAGAGGGAACACAAGCAGGGGGAGTGGGAGAGGAAGAAGCAGGCTTCCAGCGGAGGAGCCTGATGTGGGGCTCGATCCCAAAATGCCAGGATCACACCCTGAGCTAAAGGCAGACGTTTAACGACTGAGCCACCCGGGCGCCCCTCTATCTCTATCTTACTGTCCCTCTCCCTAGCCTACAAGCAAGCAGCAGATCCTTTTTCTTCCTTCCTTTCCTTCTTTTTTTTCTTCAATACTTTGCTATGGAATCACATTTTTGAGATCAATTATTTATTGATGTTTTACTATGGGTGAGTACTCTGCTGCATGGTTCAGGAGATTCAGTGACGAACAAGACGTGGTCAAAGAACACCTCATGGCAGGTTGGTTATGGAGGATGGTTATAGAAGGTGGGTTAAGAAGGATGGTTATAGAGGGATGGTTATGATATGTACACATGTATACACATGTACACACCTGACCTTAATACAATGTTTAAAATGCTGTAAGGAAAGTGCTGTAAGCATTAGATAAGGTAGCATTTATTTTTATAAGGGTGGTAAGAAAAGGCTTCATGAAGAAGGTTATATTTGAGCTCAGCCTTGAAGTTTGGATAATCTGTCAAAAGGAAATGATAGGGAGGAGAAACTGTTAGGTTTCTCCGTTAGGAGAAAATAGTGAGATTTTTTTTCTAGCTTTATAGTTTCAGTTTTCATCTTCAGCCATACAGTCCATTGCAAATAAATTTTTGCATGTGGTGTGATGTTTATTTTTTCCATATATTTATCTAGTCAGTTAGAACAACTTGCTGAATAGACTTTCCCATATACTTTAAATTATCTTGGCTCCCTTATCAAAAATCAACTCATCTTGTACACGCAGGTCTACCTCACAATCTCATGCTCTTCCACTGATCTATTGGTCAATCCTTACATAAATACCATTTTATTGTGTTGATTACTATTGTTTGGTAGGAAATCTTGAAATTAGGTAGTTTTCATCCTATAATTTTGCTTTTCATTTTTTAAATAGTTTTTTGATATTCTAAATCCTTTCTATTTTCATGTAACTTTTAGAGTCAGCCTATTAATTTCTACAAAACCATCACAATCTAGGCAAAGATTTCAGAGACTCCACAAAGCACTACCATTAAAAAATATGATAAGTTGGACTTTGTCTAGTGATAATTTCTGCTAATCATAAGGTGTGCTAAGAAAGTACAAAGGTAAAATGCAGACTGAAGAAGATATTTGTAATACATACATCTGATAAAAGATTGGTATCTAGAATACATAAAGAGCCACTACAAATCAATAATAAAAGGACATAAACCCAATAAAAATTGGAAGAAAGAAAAACCTTGAAGGGTATTTCACAAAATAAGATCTACAAATTGGTAATAAGCATATGGAAGGTGGTAAACATCATTAGTCGTCAGGGAAATGCACATTAAGTCACACTGTTCTCAACAATTAGAGTGGCTGAAATTAAAAAGACTTACAACAGCAGATATGAGAGAATGTGGAGAAAATAGAACTCCCATACATTGATGGTAGGAGTGTAAAGTGACAAAACTGTTTGGAAACACTGTGTAATAATCTCTTATAAAGTAAGCATATACATACCATAGAACCCCCAAATTCTTTTCCTGAGTTTTTATACAAAAGAAATGAAAACATATTTCCACAGAGACTTGTATGTGAATATTCATAGCAACTTTATTCATAAAAGTCATAATAGTCCAAATGTTTATCAACAGGAAACTGAATAAACAAATTGTGATATATTCACATCATACTATTCTACTCAGCAGTAAAAAAGGAATGGACCATTGACACATGAAAAAACAGGGGCGAATTCTATAGACATTATGTTTAGCTAAAGAAACTAGACCCAAAAAAGTATATTACATATGATTCTATTTATAGAGAAGTCAAGAAAAGGCAAAACTAACCTATGTTAATAGAAATCAGAACAGCATTTGCCTGTGGCTGGGTTGGAGTTGACTGGAAAGGAGCACAAGGGAACTTTTTGGGTACTGGAAATATTCTGTATCTTGATTTGGGTGGTATGAGTTTCATGAGCGTATACATTTGTCAAAACTGATCAAACTGCATGAGTAAGCTCTTTTCATTTCAATGTATATAAGTTATATCTTAATAAAAATATATTCAATATAGTAATAAGACAAAGAAAGTTGGAGGAAAGCCAAATATGCAAGTGCTTTCATAGAGAGCTGGATGGAGAGTAGGGATTAGTAAGAGATACGGTTTGAGGGTCATCAATATTGGCTAAAGATTTTTCTTTACTTGTAATTGTGCTACCGAAGATGGTTTTTGAAGGAGGAAGTGAGATGACCAGCACTCTGTTTTAGGGGGATTCATCTAGCTCCGGTAAGAGGAGTAAGGATTGTGGCATTGTTACGGACAAGATATAAACATCTGCTGGGGAGACTAGGCATTATGAGGGCAGCAAGAGGAACAAAAACAAGAAAAGAGGTAATAACTTTGAGAGGTTATCACAAAGAGAAAATTCACAAGATTTAATAAAAGAATTAATAGAGGGAAAGAGATCAGGGAGCAAAATCTTCAGGGCCCAGCACAGTGCCTGGCAAATAGCAGATGTTCTACACATATTTGTTGAAAAAAATGAAGAAATGAATGAAGGAAGTGATAGTCTGAGAAATTCAGGTGGAGTTTGGTACTGTGAATAGGAATAGGAAATAAGGAGAAGTTGGCTGGAGGAAATGAGTTCCTCTGATTTATGTTAGACATGTTTTAATAAAGGTATTTGCTGGACATACAGATGAAAATGCAGAGTATACAGTGGGAACCATTGCTTGAACATCTGGAAAGAGGTCATGGTTGGATAAAGAGATTTTAGGATGATTAATGTAGTAGAAATTGCTGAATTATATAAATAGAAGAGATCATCTAGGAACACCATGGAAAGAAGATAAGAGAGCTGAGAACAGAAGCTTGGCGAGGTGGGAGCAGGGCCAGGGCAGAATATTGGAGAAATAGAGGCAACAGAGCTGAAACTGTCAGGGAGGTAAGAGGAGGGCAATGTTAGGAAGTCTAAGGGAGACAACGGGCATCCAAGGGATTGATGGTCAGATCTCACAAACTGGTAAGAAAAGAAAGAACAGACAATTAACAAATATAAGAGACACAAATGACTAACAATTATATGAACAAATGTTTTACCTTATTATTAATTTAAAAAATGTAATAGAGAAATCATTTTCATTTCTCAGATTAGCAAAGATTTAGAAAAAAATATATGGCATTGACTCAGTTGGGCTGGGTAGCACAACCTTGTAGGAATGAAGGGGCAAATGCACACTAGATTCCCCAGAGGGTGGACACTGGCTTTGTCTAGTGCAACAAAACGGCCAGGTGCTATAGCCTTTGTCTTGATGTCAAAGTCACTCTTCACTTCTCTTTTTCCGTTCCCCTTCCACACATTCTATTCTATCAGCATGTTTTATAGATTTTACCTCTGAAGACATTCTGAATCCATCCACCTGTCTAGATCTCCGCTGTTACTCCCTTGGTCCAAGCCATCAACCTCTGATCTTCTGTCCTGGCAATTATTCTTGCCTCAGATTCCTGCAATCCTCCTCTATACCATAACCAGAGAGAGTGAACATCTATTAACATAAATCATATGATGTCGACTTTTTCTGCTTAAAATTCTGCAATATTTTTTAATTGGGCTTAGAAGAAATCCCAGACTTCAAGGTTGATGTCATCCAGGCTTCTGCTTACTTCTCCAAACTTATACGTTTTTTTTTCCCCCTGCTGATTGCTGGCCTGGTTATAACTTAAAAACAAGTGCTCTTAACCATCATTTTGGGGTAGAGGAAGCTAGTGTCCTCTGCTACCCGCAGGTCGGTTTTCGCAGGTTTATGTTACGGCAAACTGTCCTTACCAGTTGTCACCAGATGGACCAACATCTTTTGTTTTGAATTCCGAAAGTTTTGCAATTTTTAATCAATTCCCTTGAGCTCATCCAGATGCCTACTTGAGAGATTTCCTTACCCAAATGACTCTGCTTTCAGAGAAGCCACTATTTTGTCAATTTTGAAATTTAGAACAAGCCCTAATTCTAGGTCTCTGCCTGGTGTTCGTGGAACACCTCAAGCTAAATTTATATTTTCATGACTTTGCTTCCTTTTCTGGACCCTGTCTCGTCTCCAAATTGTTAGTGGTTTTTGCTGTTCTCATTTGAGCGGCCACATGATTATGGGAACCTACAAGCTGGGAAAAGAACTAGTTATTAAGATGGGGCAAGTAGAGTTCCGAACAACTTATTAACTGCTGGGTGTGGCCTGCACAAACCTGGCAAGCTCAGACTCATAGCGCTTCTCCCTGAACTTACCCTGGGGAAGAGGCTTAGCTAGCAGTTCTCTAGAGAGCCCAGGATTTGGTGCCAGGTGTTTTCCTTGTAAAACAGCTGACCGACTTCACTTAGCGTACTCAGAGTCTTGGGTTGCCTCCCACAAGGAAAAACTGGTGACCCATTTCAGTCAGTACTGTAGAAAACTTTCCTTGAGACATAAAATGGTTTGGGGAGAACAAGGAAAGTACCTATTGATTGAGTTTTGGAGATTTTTTTTTCTTTTTTGTACGTGGTAAAATATACATAACAAAATTTACCATTTAAATCATCTTAAAGTGTACAGTTCAGGGGCATTAAGTACATCCATGATGTTGTGTGACCAGCACCACTACCTAATTCCAGAATATTCTCATTCCCCTAAAAGAAACCCATACCCATGAGGAGTCACCCCTGATTTCTCCCCTTCTGCAGCCCCTGGAAACCACAAATCTGTTTCTGTCTCTATGGATTGGTCTATTCTAGATATTTCAAATAAAGGAAATCATACAATCTGTGGCCTTTTGTGTCTGTTTTTTTCACTTAGCATGTTTTCAAGCTTCATCTATGTTGTAGTGTATTTTAGTACTTCATTCTGTTTTGTGGCCGAATAATATCCTGTTGTATGGGTATAGCTCATTTGATGTATCCATTCTTCTGTTGATAGACATTTGGGTTGTTTCCAGCTTTAGGCTATTGTGAGTGGTGCCGCTATGATATTTGTATTCAAGTATTTGTTTGAATATCTGTTATTTAACTCTTTTGGGTATACCTAGGAGTGGAACTCCTGGGTTATATGGTAATTCTATGTTTACTTTATTGAGGAACTGCCGAACTATCTTCCACAGTGGCTAAACCATTTTGCATTCCCATTAGTAATGTATGAGGATGAGTTTTGGAGAATTTTAGGAGTGTTTTGTAAAGGTGTCTGTGCTTATAAGTGAATCATTAAATGGCATTTGGGTGGTGGCAAAAAAAAAAAAAAAAGAAATCCGGATTCATATTTTTAAAATGAGATGAATTTATCTCTTTCTTCTTGTTTTAATTTCCCTCCCCTAGGGATGAGAATGGATTATGATGGCTAATCCTGAGTTGGGTCCCAGGAAGTTCTGAGAGCTACTTGTCGGGGCACCCACATGTAAGATTACACATGGAGTGTTTTGAAATCGTCACAGCTTAGCCATGCAGAAGTGCAACTTTACCTATACTGTTCCTGAGCTCAACTTAGCTCTGCTGTCCCCATTTCTGCTGATGTGAAAAGCCTCGTAATCTTGTGCCTGAAAAGCAGTATGGTCTCTTCTGGTTTAAATAGTGACAAGTAATTAAAACTTATTAATTCCACTCAGGATTTAAACTCATTAATTCAAAGGTCAGACTGCCTACTAGGGCTGCTCTGGGCCTGGATCTCCCCACTGTTTCCCTCCATCTCAGGAAGTTAGAAACAGCATGACACTGGGGGAGGTATGGTTGGTCCACACATCCTTTTTCAGTTTCCCACTACCTCCACTTGGTCTTTTGGCACAAACTTTGTCCTTGCTATATCTGTCTGAATTACACTGGCAAGGCCTTGGGAATGTACCAGAATTTTCTAATGATATCCACAGCCTTACCCATGCCCTGCGGTACAAAATATGGACCCACTGAACATTCTTTTCTCAGACCCTAGACTTCCCCCCAACCCCCTGGATTACTCAGCATTTAATCACTCTCTTAGGTCTGCAGCCTGTGGGTCATGTGTTACAAATCCAGTGGATCTTATATTTGTTCGTCATACCATAGTATTTTTCATAAGGTGGGTTCCTTGTTCTGATGCAGTACTATGAAAGAAATCCATTTGGGTGGTTAGAACTTTCTAAGACCTCAAACAATGGTGCTGATTGAGGCCCTGTAGGTAAGTCAAACTCACACCTCAAAAGTGTTGTGAAGTCAAAATAAATCTTTGTTCCTTCCAGGATAGAAGGGGTGCAATGGAGGCAACTTACACCACTAATGGATTGTTGGTGTCCTTGAGGTATGTTCCTTTACAAGGGGATAATCATTAGTCAATGTTGCTGGCAGGTTGGATATTTAGCAGTAGTCTCGATGAGTAGAAACACATGACTGTGGGCCTGTGTATAATCTCTTTCCCTCCCACCATGTTCTACACTTCCAAACCCATTGTGCCAGCACGAGGATAGCTGATGACAGAGCTGATCAATGTCAGCAGGCCAAGTCATTCTATTGGTTTTTAGTGTTTCTTCCTTGGAAGATACTGTATGATGGTGGTAAGATGTAATTCAGGTACAAAGATCTGTCTTCAAGCCTGAAAGTCTATCCACATAGTTCAATTGTAGACCTTTGTCTCTGATCTTCTAACATTTTCTCTTCTATATCTCTGACTAACCAGCTAAACTACTTGTTGAGTCCATGCATATTTAATATTAGGACACTTCTTTTTCCACATAAAGAGGATCAGGTACATTGCCCGAAGATCTCCCCATTGGGAGAATTTCACCTAATAGACCTCATCTTCAAGACCATCACTGAATAGGGATGCATTGTGGCCAAAGCCCATTTTTGGCTCTGCCCATGTACTGACACACATTAAAGGTCATGAAATAGCCCCTCTGTGAACCAAACTTAACTTTCTTCCTTCTCCATCAACTTGTCACCAATAAGATCATGATGGGTGACATATGCTCACCTCCTTTTGCCTCACATTTGCACCTCTGGCCATGTTTGGCTTTGACCCCAATATTTCACTTTTGGCTTCCATTGATGACTTCTTGGTCTTGATGACCAGTTTGGTGTGTTGGGCAGAACCCGGCTTCTGTTGGGAACTTTTGGATTCATGGTCACTTTGTGCTTTGTAGTCATGAACTTAGTCTTTGCCAGGGCCAAGTAGCACATTTAAGCAGGTTTGGGAAGGTGTATAATTTTCTGCTGCTAATGATATTGCCTTGTTTCAGAACTCTAATGGTGATTCTTCTATTTTGGCTTACCTTAAACTTCACAATGTACCTTTTCCTACCTTTGATGCATCTACTAACTTGGGGTCTGCTGAGTCAAATGGCCCAAATGGCAAGAACACTTGTCCCACAGCCATTTCCTGCCATGGTCCTCACTCAGCTCTCGCAGCCTCTTATGTCACTTGGTTTAGGGGTCAGAGGAATATTCAGATATAGGCAGCCTCTAAAAGTGGGACATGAACTTAACTGTGGTGGGTCTGCTCAGCTGAGAGCAATTTCCAGTAAGCTGTCAGCTGGTAGCACCCTCAGCATCTCAGAGTAAAATCCCTTCTATCCCCAAAAGGGATTTTGGCAGCAGAGAACTGAGTCCCCTATCATTCAGGTCAATGAGGCTAACAGCTAACTTATCGATAGCCACAATGGGAGTCAGAAACAGTGGGATAATACCACAAAAGTGCTGAAAAAATGTCTGTCAAACTATTCTATATCCTTCCATCAGGTTTCATGAATGAATGTGAAATAAAAACAGTTTTAGGCAAAAACAGAAAAAGAAAAAAAAAAAAAGAGAATTTTCCCCCAGCAACTGAGACAATTAATTCTAAAGAATGTATTTCTGGCAAAAGGAAAATTGTCTGAGATGAATGCAAGAAGAAATGAAGAACAAAGAATATGATTAGTATGTGGGTAAATCCAAGTGAACATTGGCTATATAAAACACAAATACTAATGTCTTGTGGGTTTTATTTAAAAACCCCTAGAATTATTGCTAATATATGAATTATATATAACACTTAGAAATATAATTTTACACTTCTTAGAGAAGCCAAGAGTAACATGGGCATAAATTTAGGCAAAAATCATGCTTTAGACACATATAGTGCTTCCTCTTTAAGAAAACAAAATTAAAAACAAAAATAAAACCAAGAATACGCAAACAAAAACTACCAAATAACACGAAAATAAACATCTTTAAATATGGACCACTGCATAGAATTTCACATCCCAATATGTGGTTTTGTGGTAGTTATTTAATAACAGATGCTAAAAAAAATAAATAAGACACCATGGTTAAATTGCATTTTTTCTGTTTTTTTTTTCTTCCCTAAAGAGATAATTCTGAACCACTTGTCTAGTATATATTGATTGAAAACCATTTGGAAATTACTCCATCTGTCAATGAAATGCAAACACCTCTGGAGTGAAATCAAACAGCTGTTTAAATGCTCAGAGCTTCACTAACAAAGAAATCTTCTTCCTTAACACTGGCTCTGTTTACACTATTCCAAAGCAATGACTCATTCAGGGTAAAATCCAGTATTTCCAGGTTGTGTAAACACAACCATTATTTATAAGGAGATTATAAAAAGACCCAAGACAACTGCTTCCCAGTTGAAGAATTGCTGAGTAGTTGTAAGAATTAGACTTCTGTGTGTGTGTGTGTGTGTGTGTGTGTGTGTGTGTATTTGGTGAATTCAGAATTATTTGTACTTATGACCCACACTTGAAATTCACAATAGCTCTGGCTTCCTGTACTGCACAAAACTAAGTAACAAGCTTGGAATAAACAGAAGTTTTATAAGCAGCCATATAATTTATAATTCAAAAGAGCCCATTTATACTATACAGGAATTAACAAATAGTTTTCATTTAAATAAAGACACACCTTTGTCATTTTTTCTTAGTTACCTTCTCATCAACTAAGGAGGAAACTGAGTAGCATGTAGACTCTGGATTGTGATGGCTTGGGTTTGAATACCAGCTCCACCAGTGGCTGTCTACATGGACTTCAGCAAGGTACTTCTCCTTAAGCCTCAGTTTCCACACCTGTCAAATGGCAAAAATAATATATCTCACACAATAATTGTAATGACGAAGGAAAAATAATATATCTCACACAATAACTGTGAAGACTAAGATATTTTAAATGTAAAAAATGAATTTGTAGGAATTAAAAAAATGTAAGTGATTTGATCCAATGCTTGTCACACAGCACTTAATACAAGTTACCTATTATTTTAAATCATGAAGCATGTTGCTGGGTTTAATATTGATGACCCTCAATTAGTTAATATTCAGGTCTTGTAGCTTTTGGCAATGGATGATTATTCACATAGATCTTCTAGAAATGAAAACTGCTGCCAGTCACTAAGTTTCATTCAGATAACAACTGGGTAATTCAATAGTCAATTATTTTTAATTACTCATGACTATACAGTTAATGTACACCTGCAGGAAGCCTGGGAGGCTAAGCTGTTTAAAACCAGCCACTTCACAGTAGCTAGGTGACACATATAAACTGGGTATGGAGAAGAGTTTAATAAAGGACTATTTAAAAAGTTGTGGGCAGAGTTTGGGGGGAAAAGTGATAACGAAGCACCTGGAGTTAATAAATATGGGAGAGCGGTCACCTCTTCTAAGCCTGAAGGGGCAGGGGGAGGGCGTGGCTTCCGGAACCTGGGTTGGATAGCGGTGAGGAAAGGACCTCTGGCAGTAGATGTAGCTAATGTGGTGATCCGGATAAATACCCCAACCTCACTTTCTGTCTTTTCAACCCCCTCCCAGTGCTTCCAATTGTCCAGACCTTATGTGAGAAGCCTGAGGTCAAGGGAGCCTGCTGATCGAGTACATGCAGGTCAGCCTTCTGGAGCACAGAACACTTAAGAGTGGATTTGGAAAAGCAAACAGAAAGCAGCCAGCATCACAGTTCCTGAGTCTTACCATAGCTGATGAGGGGCCTGTTAAAATCAGCTTCGAATATGTTGCAAGCCCACACTGTCTCTGTTCAACTCGATGGCACAGAGTTCTGGACCTGCTAGGCACATTTTCAGCGGTTGGAATGCACGCAAAGTGGTTCCACGAGGAAAATCCTGGCTTTACCGCCGGTCGTTTCTACGCAGAGACAGGGTAGACTTCCACCAGGCAAAAATACCGTTAAGCTCCGTAAACTTCAAACCACTAAGTTCCCAAATTGGAACAATGTGATCCAAAGCTAGGGATTTCCTGTTCAGGTCGGAGAAGCCAGACCATAGACCCACAGTGAGTAAATCAATAAGCAATTGATAACCACAGTTTGGGGGTCACACAGCTTACTTATGCCACCTCGCTTTTACGAAACACCTGCAGTCGTACAGTAACGGCTTTTTTCCCTAAAAGTGAAAATCCTCTTCGGATTTCTTTCAGTCAGTGAAAACTGGTACCAACGTAGGTCTGTCTTAAAAGCGCAGAGGCGTAAGGCAAACTTTCAGAAAGCGGGGGTGGGGGGAGGGTGGCGCGGGGAAACACCTTTCGCTTTGCGACAGTTTCACTTCCCAAAGGTTTCCTAGGAACGCTCTGCTTTGGGAGGGCAGGGCTCGCACGTGCCGTTTTACGACCTCCAGCCTCCAGGAGCCTTGAGATGCCCCACAACCCCAGCCCGTTGTATGAGACTCTGTGAGAACTGCCCAGCTAAGGTGCTCTCGGCTTCCTGTGACTCCCTCAGAAACTGTATGAGGTAATAATGTCTTGTTGTTAACTCAGCAATGAACAAGTCCTATAACAAAGTACGTTTTGTGGAAGGCCAGGGACAGTCACTGAAATCTGACCGAGGGGTGGTCTTAAGCAGAGTGAACGTAAAACATAGGAGAAAGGAAGCAGAGGTGGCTCAGAAGAGTAGACTTAGCTGACATGGACGACTAGAGTAGGGCATAACTGAGTATACGTTCAGGTAAAGTGCAGCTAGCTAGTCACCAACAGAGAGAGAGAAAGGAACTCATTTCCTGAGCATTTACTCGGTATATTATTTATCCTTTGCACAAATTCCGTGGTTCTCTGATGTGCATTGTTAGCTTTATTTTATACAGGAAGACACTCAGGATGAAAAGGAGAAATCTGTGCTCAAAATCACACAGATAGTAGATGATTACTACTAGCGTAGAGCTCAGATTAGAACTCAAACCAGTCTGATTCCAGGGTTCGTTCTTTCTGTGCCTCTGTGTGCTGGAGCAAAGAAAAGGAATATTGAACAAGGGAGGTCATATTGGGAAATGAAGTAAGATTAAAAAAAAAACTGTCAAGGGAAAATGCCTCAGTCTTCTGGAAGAGGGAAGAGGGGGTTAGAAATTGCCTGTGGTAAAATCAGAACAAAATGCAGCAAAACATATGGCTGATTAAAGGAGAAAGCTGGCCTTGGTAGAGAACAGAAGATATTTGGGGTATAATAGAGTTTAAAGTGAAGGAAGCCCCATATGTAGTCATCTCTTCAAGGCCAGATCTAAATATGCAGAATATGAGTGGCTCTACTCTTGCAGATGAATTCTCACCCACCCCTAAGGGATACACCAGGGAAAAGCACAACACCTATTAACATGTAAACAGATGAACACAGGAGAGACAACCCTCCCTGGATCAGAACAGAGAGAGAGGAGAGCAGGTCTTGGAAGGTCCTCTAGCAGTAGAGTGAAAAAAGATAAAGGAGCGTTCTGCTAAGGGTGTACCACTTGGTACCATCATTTTCTGAGTGTTTGGTAATATTGTCCCCCTGGTATAAAAGCCACACCGAGTAAAATTTTAGAGAGGAAATATTCTTGTTTTACAGGGAGTGGCAAAAGAGGATGTTGTAGGAAATAGATTTGGGGATCTTAGGTTTGAGACTAAATGTTTAAGCTATGTGATGTCATGGGTAAAGTGGTTAAACAGGAGTCTTAGAGCTAATTCTACCAGAATAGAGATGAAGTATTACATAGGAAGGGTCATGAGTTCACATTTGGTCCAAAGGCTGATCTGTTTCAGACCCCAGTAGAAGTGGAATATCAGCCCTATCCCACCAGAGTGGCATATCAGCTTCTCTTACTTCAGAGAAGCAGAAAGCATAGGAAGATAAAACAGAACACACTTCTTAGAGAGATAGAATACACACTCTCACAAAACGCAGCCATTCTTGCTGTAATTTGTAAGGTTAGGCACTCAGCAATTTTGCTTAACAAATTGTTTGGCATTAGTGATTCTACCTTAACCTGAGAAAGCAGAGTCTGAGATTCATCTTTTATGAAGGTAGTTTACTTAAAGATGTCATCTCAGGGGCCAGGGCATGACTGAAGACTGGGAAAAGTGAAATGGGGAAGAGAGATTGCTAGAATAAGGATGCATCTTTGAGCTGGTCATAGCTGTGGGCAACTGAGGCTTGGTCCCAATGAGGCACTCTTGGGGTCCTGTAGAATACATGTCTGAATTGTCAGTAGGAGGGGCAGAAAAGCAGGCATTAAGCCACTGTCTTCAACTCTGCATTGATCTAAGGATTATCAGGTAGTATGCCAATCTTCCAGGTTTGTGTATGCGTTGGTACCAATCAGGTTTCCATAGACATCTGATGTCAGGTGTCAGGGAAGTCTTAGGGCAGAAAATAAGAGAACTGGGTATAGCTGAGGCAGGGTGCTGACAGGTTTTACCTGCCCAAAGTTAACTGTGGCAGCCATGGAGAGAGTAAAATATTTGAGGTGCAGTTCAAAAAGCACTTGATACAAATAGCATCTTAAAATATTGCTTAAACAAAGATGAAAAATTTAAAAAACAATACAGAAGCTTTAGGCCAAGAAAACACCATCCTGCTTGTATAGGACAGGAATGCAGGCAGGCAAAGTACCAAGCAGATTATGAAAAGAGACATATTTTAATGGAAGCATTTTTAAAATTATTGTCAGAGTTGTACTAAATCTTCTTCAGGGATGAAAGTGAAATTCTAAAAAAAGCAAATCTTTCATTGTGCACCTTCTGTTTGCCGGTTACCTTACATACATAGTACTCAAATTTCCCACAAGCACATGAAGGGGGTATTATCATCTCCATTTTTAAAGAAGAGAAAATTGAGGCCAAATGAGCTGAGTTGCTGAAGTTCTCATAATCAGAAACAGGCAGGGCCAGGATTTCAATCCAGACATGTCTGGCTTTGAAGTTCTGTTCTTTCCCCCACGCTTAGGACTTTGTCAGAGGCATTCATCTGGTCTTCCTGGAAATCATACCAAATCCACTGCACCTCACCTTCTTATGTAATAACCTGCAGAGTAGAGAGAGCCATCTGTTTCAAGAGCAACATATTTGAGTCCATAAGCAAATAGGTTGGCAGAAAACAGAAGGATTGTGACATTGCCATTNNGCATTCCTGACTTATTCTGCATTTATAAAATGGAACTACATGGTCCAACATGTTGATTTCACAAGCTTATCATTATCATTCATTCTGAAATAAGCATAGTCAAGGACCTCATGTACAAAATAAGAGATCCTTGTTTTGGAGGGTGATGTCAGGCAGGAGTTTTTGTTTAACTCCGGTCTCCTAAAGCACTAGCTTTCAGTGACTTTGTCAAATATACTTCAATACTGAGGCCAATGAAGGAGAAAAACAACTAAGGGAGAAAACTTGGGATTTATTTTAAGAACACAAGATCACAAGATTACTTGAAAGGTAATACAAAGCAGTGGTTCCAAAACAAGGCTGACCATCCAAATTCACCTAAAGAAGCCTAAATATATATAGATACCTGAACCCAATTTAGGCAGAGTATCTAGGAATAAGACTCAGGAATGTGTGTATTAAAAATATCCTGTGGTTATTCTGTTGATCACCCTCAGTTTATAGCCACTACTTAAAAGAGTTTGTAAGCTAATATATAAGGAGCCTACTTTTGTATTTTAATTTGTATATGTAATCTTGAAGGACCAACTCATAATTTTTCTTTAGTATGAATCCTAAATGCTCAAAACAGTTCAGATATTCAGTAGACTTTCTTCTGGTCAATAGCCATTTAGAAGTCCCTTCACTGTTAATAAGTCAATGAGTAGAGACAAAGCAAAACAAATGTCAATCAGTTTATCTAATACCTGGCACATTGTACAATGGGACAGTTTTGGAAAATGGCAACAGAGTAAGCCAAAAGAAAGTATAGGGCAGAAATAATAAAGGGAAGAGCAGAAACATATAAAATAAGACATGAACATTTGATGCAGAGGACCAACAAAACAAAATTTTGATTCTTTGAAAAAACTAAAAACTGTAGCTAAAGTTTGAGTAAGAAAAGAGAGAAAGAAGAAACAGTGCTATAAATGAAAACCATGTAACCAAAGATGTAGCAAAAATAAGAAATGCAATAAAAATATGAACAACTCTATGTCAATAAGTTTAGAAACTTTTAATAGATATATAATGGAAAATATAATTATTAAAGCTGACACATAAAGATAGGAATGCTCCTAAGAGATCAGTGAAATAGAAAAAGTAGTTAAAAATAATCTCACACACAAAAAGACTTAAAAACTCTAGGTTCAGAACCTTAAAAAAAAAAAAGGATAATCCTTGATGTTTGCTTGTTTTGTTTTTTGTGTCCTTTATCTCTGTAAACATTTTATACGTACCTGTTTTATATTCTTTGCCTAATCTAGTATCAGTAGTCCTTAAAGGGGCAGGTGTCCATAATTATTTTTTATTGGGTACTTGGTGTCCTGTGGTTTTGATTTTAGTAGGTGTGATGCCCATGCACCCAAATTAAGGTATCTTTCTCCATAGAGGATCTGCTTTTATTTCTATTTCTGCTTTTACAAATCACTAGGAAACACCACTGACTTGGGACCATTTCTGACTTAAGGTTTTATGTTCAGCATTAGAGTATCAGTGTCAGTTTTGACTTCACCACCCGTGTGCCGGGCTCCGGCTCAGTGTCCCACTTGTGGTGTTATAGGATCCATGCTTAGGGCAAGCTGCTTCATTTGCCTCCCAGCTGTTCCAGTCTGAGCTTCCCTCTAGTTCTGTCCTAGCTAACCTTTTTTGAAGCAAGTCACAAAGATCTCCCTTCACATTGAAAATCAATAATACCTGACATAGTATGTCCTGGATAAAGTTTAGTTGTGAACAAAGGGAGCAGAGAAAAGGGTTTGGGGATGGAGAGGAGGCTCAAACCTAAGGTTAAATGTTATTTTTTAAGCCGAGTGGTGGGTACAGGAGACTTGCTTTATTTATTCAATTTATTAGTGGTATTATTTAAGAATATGTATTTATTTTTGTATGTGTCATATATTTTATGAGAAGCTAAAAAAAAAAAAAAAGACCCAAACAAATAGTGGTTTCACTAAAATCTCTCTGTGACATTTTGAGAGAACTGACACATCAGCAGCAAAATTGTGCACAAGTCTACACCAACTGAAAACAGTGCCCTTCAGCACAGACGTAAGTGCTGAGAGAACAGTACTGGCGCAACAGGAGACATGCCCAGATTGAGCTGGGTAGAAAGGAGGGAAATGGTAAATTGACATATGGTAGCCCTGCGGGTTTGTTCATGGAGTACTCCTCCATGACTCCTGCAGACTCCCATATGAATTGAGAGGAATTTGGGGTGAAGATCTCACAGATAGAGTGGAAATAGGTCAGAGAAAGACTGTGTATTGTGAATCTACAGTCTACTGCTGCCTTGGTTGGGTTCATGGGTTATGCAAATTGCATGTAAATAATAGCCCCGATTCCCCTCTGGTCTTGAGAGCAATCTTAAAATCTTTGCTTTCCTGTAGTGTCGACTCCAGTTGTCTTTTCTCTTGTGTTTCAATTTCAGATACTTCTCTTTGGTTGCCCAGTACTATACCATGGAGAAGCAATTTACAAAATGGAGCCATGGTACTTAGAAACATTAATTCCACTCTTGTGGGGAACAATTTATTTCCAGGGTGTGGTTTTTTTCACCATAGGATCAGACCCATTGAGATAGCAGCATAGCAAAGATATCTGTAAATTCTTATCTATGGGTCAGGATATTAAAATGCCATGTAATTGCAGCTCCTGTTTAGAAATATTAATAAGAATTGCATTGAAAACCAACCTAGTAGTAAATGAGAAAACAGCAAGCCAGGAGGGTTTGTATAATTTCACTCAATTCTGTGTTCTACCCAATTTACCAGACAAAAAAATAAATTATGTTTGAAAATCAGTCATGCAAGGTTTCTGGCCACTTTTCATAAAAATGGATTATCTGTCACAGTTCTCTGAAGCTTTAACCCCGTGTGACATAGTAACATTTTAGGACAGTGCTGTGAGGCATTAGCCAGTCAGGCATGATGTGAGGGGCCCCCAGGGCTGCCCACCTCAAAATATAAACTCTACCTACTGTCTTCCTGTTATCTCTGAAAATTGGATTCATTACCCACATATCTTCTGGAATTGAAAGCTTTTTTTGTCTTTGTTGTTTGCTTTTCAAAAATTCTGTTCTTTTTTTGTCATCAGTGAGGAATGTGGAGTTTAAAACCAGAAGGGAGTGTTTTCTGATTGAGTATCACTTGCTATTAACATGTGGTAGACAATTTAATTCTGAATGACTTTCCTACATGAAGGAGTAGTCACAGTAGCAGTGGTGGATGTTATTGTTGCTCGAGCTGAGACACAACCTGTGTAAAGTGAAACAGTGTTCAGTGTTCAGCTCAATACTTTTTACATGTGTATATACCCACGTAACCACCACACAGGGGCTCCTTCCTGCCCCTGTCCAAGCTCTGTCTTCCCTCCCACAAGCACCAGCAAGGTAAATACTATTCTGACTCTTATCACCACAGTTTGGTTTTTTCTATTTTAGAACTTTTTATAAATAGAATCATTCAGTACATACTCTTTGGTGTCTAGCTTTTTCAGCTTCACATTATGTTGATGAGATTTATTCATTCATGTTGTGTTTATCAGGGGCTTGTTCTTTTTCATTGTTTGTACTCTTCTATGGATATACCACAGTTTATTTGGTAGACATTTGGGTTGCTTCTGGTTTTTGATTATTATAAATAAAGCTGCTGTGAACACTTCTGTACATGCAGCTTGGTGAACGTATGCACTTATTTCTCTTAGATATATACTAAGGAATAGAATTGCTGCACCATAGGGTATCTATCTTTAGCTTTAATAGAAAATGCCTAAACTGTTTACTGGGAGGGTGGTTTCGATAGGAGGTGCACTGGCAATTCTCTGCCTCTGGATCCATTTTCTGTTGTTCTCTGTGCTCTGAATCATCCTAGTTCCCAGTTTCCTTATATTGTGGCTCCTGGTTGGAATCAGCTAATGGAGGGCCCAGCAGTTGATTGGAGATAGGGGAGTGGGAGAGAGAACTGGACAGCCCCTCTTCCAGGGCTCCAACTCTCACTGGTTCCATGGACACCATCTTTTTCCCTCTCCTCTTTAGGCTCAGCAGGTGATTATGGATACCTGTTGTTGCTAGTTCCTGGGCACTTCTTTTGGCCCTACTCACATCCCTGAAAAAGTAATTATTCTATAAAAATCTAAAACCTTTGAGTATGCTATCTTTTGTCATAGAGACTTTGACTGATACAGGAAGAAATAAAGGACATGATGAGAGAAATCAGAATGTGTTGGAACACATAGGGATTTCGGCTCAGCATGAGAGAACTGGCACAGGAAAGAGATTGTACTGAAAGTAGGTGTTTAGAGCAATTCACTTCAACAAATATACTGGGTGTGGACTGGAACTCAGAGCGACATAAAGATAAGTTTCCTGTCCTCAAGTAGTTTTGTTGACAAGTAGACCTTGACTTTGATCCTGGCTGCACATGACTGTACTAAGCTTCATTTTTTTTTTTCATCTGTAATGTAGAAATAATGATTGTATCTGTTTTAGGTTGACCAGTAGTTCAACCACTACCACTCCTCTGAAGTAGTCAGATAGCGAAGGAAAATCAAGCTAACCACACACTAAAGATGAGGTAGAGGTTTTATGATTTCATTAAAGGAATTCATCTAGCAGTGGTAGGGTTACCTAGGAGGACTTCTTGAACTACTCAGAATCGTGGAGGCAAAGTCCCATAATTTGTGACTTCAGGGATGTTACAACAATCAACTAAGGATGGTGAGGCTTGTTTCAGGGGTGGGAGTCTAGAAGAGTGGTTAAGACAAGGCAAAGGTTTGGGAGTCAGTTCTGAGTAGGAATCTAGATTTTATCTCTTATTGACTATATCCCCTTGATCTAGAGATTAAAATGTCTTAGTTCTGTCCACTGTAAAATGGGGATAATCATTCTTATACCTTTTATGGTTACTGTTATTAATACATTCTTTCCCCCCACAAAAAAATATGTAAACATAGTTATGAACATAGTCACTCATACCCCAGCTAAATGCTGGTATAATCTGTCAAGAAATACAAGGTTACAAGACAAAGTGGGTGCTGTCGGTAACACTGCTGTGAGGGTAATACTGGGAGTGGGTATGTTGGGGGCAGGGAGTGAGATGCATGGGAAGATAAGACACCAAAGTTAAATACACATGAAGTCTGGGAACGCTGGTGCTGCGGATGCCATGTGTGTATTTTGAATTAGGTTCTGCTTTTGGGATAGAAAATTAGAATCTGCTATGCAAAGTGGAAGATCTGAGAGGCAGAATATTAAAGTATGTAACTATAGTGAATCAATCTGCAGGGATTTTTTTATTTTGTTTTTATGTTTTTGAACAACAGTTATTTGAGTAAATTCTCTTTTGCAAGTCCAGCACTCTGTTTTTTAATGTCCTTACGTCCATCCTAGAGACACAAGTTCAAAGTCAACCAGTCTCCCAGTCTCTCTCTGTCTCTCTGTGTGTATATGTCTTTCTTACACACACACACACAGGATGACATATTCTCAGTAACCATATATTTCAAAGCAAGTCCTGACATTAATTAGCAAGAATAGAAGCAAGGACACATAAAGGAATTTTTGAGAAAACAAATTCCAGTTTGTTTGTGGGTATGCATGCCAAAGCACAAAAGTTTTCCAAGGCAGCTAAGGCTTTGGGCAAATTGTGATAACACTGAAGGATGAGGAAATAGTCAAGGAAGCAAACAATGTGCTTCTGGCATCCTGCTGGTGATTCAGAAAATTCTGATTCAAAAACAAGAATTATTTTCAAAGGTCTTTTGACAGAGCCGACAGCTCCTCAGCTGTCAGCCATTCTCCAGAGACCCTAATGAGCTCTTCCTTGTCAGGTCTTTCTGTCTAAACAAGAAATTGCTAGTCTCTGTATCTGCCACCCCACAGCGAATGCACCTACCTTTGCTTATGCATAGTATAAATTATTATTTAATGCAAACACTTGTTCAGGTTGATCAGTAAGTTGTTTCTGTCAACCTACATCAATGTGGTCTTTAATGTGTCAGTGACTCAGCAGCCGAGTATGTGTGTAAACAGGTGGTCAGAAAGTGGTTTTCTATTGATAAACTAATAGGTATTCCTAAAGAAGTTACTGCAGTTACCTTTGGGACTCATTCCTGAGGCTATTGTAGATGGTCAGAATACTTAACCTTATTTTTCACTATAATAGCAAATCATAATAAGGAGCAATAAAGATGACATCCAAGAGAAAGAATTCTTCTTTAAATATACTTAATATATCTCATTGTTCCTTCTCTACAATACTCAAGATCCTTGCCTAATTATACATAAAGTGACTGCCATTTCTGGTTTAGAATTTAGAAACCCCCTTATAACTTGGCTTCTGTTAGTAGACAACACAGCACCATTTTCTAAAATTATCTTTTTTGCTGATTTCTTCATGTTCTTGAAAAAATTCTTCATGGGTTTCCCCTCTCTCCTCCATGTGAAAGAGTGTCCCCCCCCCCACTTTTTTTGTTTTAATATTCTTCCTCTATATACCATGGGGAGTCAAGAGCATTGAACTTAGAGTAGTCCAAACCTGGGTGTAAGTTCTGGCCAAATTCTTCTTGGTCCTTTTTTCCTACACCAATCACCTCTCTATTATCTGGCATGTAATTGATGTATTTGGAATTATCTCCTACTTTACTAGAGTGAAATTTCTTCTCTTTGATTAAAATCTCTCCAGACACCTCAGTTCTCTTAGTAATTTGCCTCATATGTTTGAGAAGGAGAGAAGCTATTCACTTTATAAAAAATAAATTAAAACAACTAAAATAACAATAAAAATCAAATGAACTATGTTCTTCAAAGCTTATTTCTATAATCAAAGCAATGGAAAGAAAAAAGAAGAAAGAAATAACAAAATGAATCAGTGTCTACATTTCATAACATCAAGACTGATTTCTGGTATGGCCGAGTAACCTCTTACTAGGCTAACCTTTTTATAGATAATAATTATGATTCCAGACAAAATTTTAAAAAAGATACAGCAATGGTGAGTGAAGAAAATTCTGCCCATTCTGGGTAGAAGTTAACACTTGGCTGGATGGAATGGCATGTGTGAGTATCTTATTTTTACAGGTGGCACCACTCTTTCTGGCCTGAAAAATGAGAGGACAGAGATGAGAGAGCTCATAACTGTTGGGGAAGTGAAGAGGGAATTCAGGAGAGGAGAGAGCGGAGACGAGAAGCTCCAAATTCTGTGTATAAATTTTGCCCAAGTCTTAGGCTGACTCCTGGACTATACGTTTGTGGATCAGACTTAAAGCAGTCCGACTGAGGATAAAATAATGCAACTTAAATTTTAGTTGCCACTCGAAAGAGATTTTTCAGCTTGAGAATAACAAAATTAATTACTTGCTAAAATAAGAAGAATAGAAATTATTCTTGGATCGTTATGTTCAGTACACAATTAAAAATTACTTGACGTATATGGATTTGGGAAATTATGAGCTGGTCTTAAGAGAAAACATAATCAACCAAGACCAACCCAAGGAATAATTAGTAGATTAAGGAGTTTAAAGCAACTAATGCAACTAAGTCCAATAAAATAAAGGAAAATATGTTCACAAGAAATGAAAATAGAAAACTCAGCATAGAAGTTGAAAATATGTCAAAGAATCATGTGTAAATTCTATGACTAAAAACTTCAGATCTGAAATTTAATACACTGGATAGGCTAACAGGAGAGAGAGATGACAGAGAAATAAATTAGTAAACTTTAATATATGGTATCTGATCTGAGGAACAATTTGAAAAAAAAAAGCGTCTTGGGAACCTGTGGAACAACATAAAACGGTATAGCATATATGTAATTGAAGATATAGAAGGAGAAGGAAGAATTAGGCAGTAAACATGTCCTAAGAACTAATGGCCAAAATTTCACCAATTTGGTAGAAAACAAAAAAAATTCAGATGTAAGAAGCTCAGTGAATCCAAAAAGGGCAAATGCAAAGAAAACCACACCCATGCACATCATAGGCAATCTTCTAGAAAAATCCAAGTTGGGAAGAAAGTCCTGAAGGCAGCTAAAAAACACATTACATATAGTGGAACAGTGATCAAATTCTAAATGCTCAAAAAAAAAAAAAACCTACAAAATCCAGAAGACAGTATAATAATTTGCTTATAGTGCTGTAAGAATGAAATTTCAACCCAAAATTTTATGCCCCCCTCCCCCCAATCCAAATATCCTTCAAGAAATAGAGCAAAATAAAGACATTTGCAGATGAAAGAAAATGAAGAGAACCAATTACCAGCAAGACCTGTGCTACAAAACAAAACAAAACAAAACAAAAACAAACACTGAAAAATTCTTCAGAATTAGGGGATATGATAACAGATAGAAACTCAAGTCTTCAGGCAGGAATTAAGAGCATTAGAAAAAGGTGTGCATAAACAGACTATTCTTTTATTCTTAATTCCTTGAAAAACATATGACTGTTTAAAGGAAAAGGTATAATATTGTGCTGTATGAGGATGTAACAAACATAACAATTGTAATCTAAAGGATGGGAAAACAGTGACTGGGCCTATTTGGTTGAAAATGATTGTATTTTATGTGGAATAGCACAATATGTATTAAGTCTAAGGAGACTGTGAAAAGCTTGAGTTGTCTATTATAATTCAGAAGGACTCACCAAAATGTATTGCAAAGGAGCACAGCTAAAAAGCCAAAAAATACACTCAAGTTTTGTTTTGTTTTTCAAATTTGGGTTCCCAAATACTTGAAAATACTTGATGCAGTATGATTTAATTATGTTTTCCATTTCTGAAGGTATACATCACCTTAGAAAGAGATACGCACTTAAGGAAGGCTGAGAATGAGTGCTGTTTACTTTGATTTAAGACCAGAGTATTCCTGATGAAGACTTCTGTGGTAGGGTTAAGAGAATTTGTGGTCCAGGATTTTGGTTTTAACTACGAACACCCAAACCCTCTGCTCTTTCCCATAAAAATCTCTTTGATCCTTTTTCCCTTTCCCCATATTTAGTGTCTCCCATTCATGCCCATTCACACATTAGGAGCAAATCTGGAAGCTTGTGTGAAGGAAGTGTATCACTGGGAAAGTAAACAAATGGCCTGAGATTCTTGGAATAGCCATTTATTAATTTCTTTTCATAGAAATAGAAGAAAAATGTTGTAATCATTATTTCAAACTAAATATGAAAATCATTGTCACTGAGATCTCACCTGTAAGATATCTGCCTATCTCATTTAAGAATGATGAAAGGATGCAAAATATCCAGATTCCTTTTTTGTTTAGGATATTTTTTACATATCTGTTTATATATCCATACTTATATATACCGATTAAGGAGAAATATGCCCATTTCTATTCAAAATAAAGCAAAAGAAGTTGTAATGTGATCTCACCATGGATGGAAGTCATAGCTGGATTTTACTGTAAGTGGTTGAAGGTTGTAAGCACATTTCCATCTGGGCTTATAATCTACCCAGAACACTCTTCCCCTCTTATGGAGTAAGAGAGGAAGAAAAGTCAGAAATGTCTTCCCCTCTTATGGAGTAGTTCCTTGGTGTTTCCTGTAGAGAATTAATTATAGTCTTGGCGTAACTCTCTATCAGTTTCTCCCTGCTGCTTTTTTCCCTATCCATGAATGAGAAATTCCAGCTTTAGAGCTTAGAACAATTAACACAGCTGAAGTGCAAGTAATATCTAAATGCTGTTTGTGCATTATATTAATCAGGAAGTAGACACACATGAAACCTTCTTAACTGTTTTGTTTGGGGGATTTTCTAAACTGGTTTTAATTCTATCTGTATCCGGCAGCATTTCTCCTATGTCCCTCTCCGCATTGCATGCTTAAAAGAATCCAGGAATGACTTGGTCCAGGGAGAGGCATTTCAGGGCCATTACTCCTATGACTCGTTGACTCTGCCTGAAATTTCATCCTCGACATGAAGGATGCAGTATAGTATAAGTTAAGATCTATAGGAGAATGATGATTAGAGTCATGGTACCTGGGGTGAAATATCAGTTCCACCCTATTCCTAGCTGCTGTGACCTTGAGTAGTTTACTTCTTCAAGCCTTGGTTTTCTAATCTTTAAGATGGGTAATGATAGTATTCATGCCATGGGCCATTATAAGTATTAAATCAAATAAACCATTTAAAGTGCTCAACACGATGCATGGCACACCATACGCAATCTATAAATGTTAGTTATTATCATCATATTTCTGTCTGTTTGACTTTTTCCATCTCAAGAAATTTCCTGTTGGTCTTTTTGCAGAGAAACCAGAGTCACTATTTGCTCATCTCATCAAGCATCCATTAATAATGCAGATAGACAGGTTCATGTTTCATAGCCAGAGGCCCAAATTACCCATAGCCATCTTGTCCAAAAGAGAGGATAAAAGTCAGCAGGTTGAGTTTTTTTTCCAAACTTCAGCTTGTAGCCTAGAGCATCTAGGATCCTCAGCTGCCTCAGCTGAAACCCAAGGTTAGCTAATTAAAAAAAAAAAAAAAAAAAAAAAAAAAAAAAAAAAGCTGTTCTCCATTCAATGATGAAAGAATGTTAAAAATGTATTCTGAAGTGAGTTTTTGTGCTACTCTTGATTTATAAATGTATAAGAAGTAACAAAATGAAAATATTCATAGGTCTAATTCACATATTTCCTAATCTTCATGTAAGTATATACTATATGTACGAATATCTTGAAAACAAATCACTTATAAAAATGAGATCAATATAATAGGATTTCCAAAATATAATTAATTTGAAACATGTGTATTTGGCAGAACTTAATCAAAGTCCAGTTGAGCAGAAAGATGACCCACTGAATTATGAATTATTCTTTTGTGATGTTGGCTCCAAATCTTTTTTCCATTTTGATTCAAAGTCATCATTTCTCATCTTTCCTTCGCATCTTATCTTGATGTCCTTTCATTTATTCATCTTTCAGTAAAATTTCAGTCCCCACTCATCCCCTGCCCTCTGACCCAGTTCTCAGAAGAGACTTTTGGTTATCTATCCAATTCACAATTCCTTTTTCTGTGAAAACTGGCCTTCCATTTACCTAGGAAATTTACTCAGGAGTCATGCTTTTCATGTGTAAGCCTTTCCTCCTGGCCAACGCCAACTGAATCTTGGGTGGACACTTGATTTAAGCTGAACCTGTCAGACTATCCCAGAAATTTGGAACTGAGAACAAGAGACACTATAACTATATATGTAACTATAACTGACATGTTAAAAAGATTTAAACTCAAGAACATTGGGACACCCAAGAGAATAGAGCATCAGAGAAAGCCAGTTAGTGGAGGAGAAAAATAAAGGAGAAACAAAGGCAGAGAAAAGGTATAGCTTGAGTTCCTGGCAACTTTCTAGTACACAATTCCAGTCTGCTTGAAAATCAGCTGCATTTCTGCTCTGTGATACATTCATTTACTCATCTGGTAACTATTCACTATACATTTTTTGAATATCCAGCCAACCTTGTGCTAAACATTTTGCATACTCTCTCACTGAATTTTAATTACGGTCTAAACCATAATCAACCAACCAAATAGCAAAACAATGGTGAACATTTAATATACTCTGGCAATATCTCGGGAAAACTTAGAGACTTGACTTTGGCTATCATTGTAAATTTTTAAGTGAAATCCCAACCATATTATGACTACCCTTAGCTAGGTGAGCTAAAACAAAAGTTCCTTTTTAAAAAAAAAAAAAAAGATTTTAAGTATTTATTTGACAGAGAGAGCCAGCGAGAGAGGGAACACAAGCAGGGGGAGTGGGAGAGGAAGAAGCAGGCTCCCAGCAGAGGAGCCTGACATGGGGCTTGATCCCAGGACTCCGGGACCACGCCCTGAGCCGAAGGCAGATGCTTAACGACTGCGCCACCTAGGCTCCCCTCAAAAGTTCCTATTTATAAAATTCGGTACTGTCTTCTAAGACTGCAGTGGCTAGCAGATGATACTCTCTGGCCACTATTATGACCTATAATCATATAATCACTGGAGAGTTTTGATGTGGAAAAAATAGCACAAATATGATTTTTAGCTTTCACTTGTAAAATATCATTGACTAGGATATAAGGATAAGGGTACCTAATGCCTGATGGGAAAAAACCCAAAACCAAACCAAAACAAAACAAAACCTGACCTACTGTTTCCTAACTTTTTATGTCTATATGCTAAAATGGTGCGTGTCCATAAAAATCAGTCTCCAGGGAAAACATATTTTCAGATTAACCCAAATGTAAGATGTGGAGAAATTATAATTTGTTCTATGAGTAGTCAACTTTACACGAGAAAAGAATTGTGGATATTTAGGTAATAGTTGTAAGTCATTTGTTAGGCTATTGCTATTCCCCTTCCCCTGAGGAAGCAAAATTGTTATATTAGTTCAAGGCCTTAAATTTGTATTTAATTTCTTGTATTACATATCAGCTAGCATCACATGGGTTGTTGTTAGAAGGAAGACATTAGTTGTTTCATCACCTGCATCCCCTGAGTCCAAGTTCTTACTACCCATTTAGTTTTTAATCCACTGCATGTCTGGCTTACATCATTACCTCCTATCAAAACTGTCTAAATCTTTTCCTTATTATTGGATTCCATCCCTCCCCCTTCCATCTCATTAGAATAAAATTCTAATTCCTTCCCACAACTTTAAGGCAATATATGATCTTGATCTAGCTTTAATCTCTAGTCTTAACTTTTTGCCACACTTCCCTTTAGCCCCTTATAGCTGCTCAAACTTGAGTTAGGGAAAATTGCTTGTATTAGTTTGTTAGAGCTACCGTAACAAGTACCACCGACTGAGAAGGTTAAACAACAGGGATTTATTTTCTCGTAGTTCTGAAAGCTAGATGTCTGAGATCGAGGTGTTGGCAGGGTTTCTTCTGAGGCCTGTCTTCTTGGCTTGTAGATGGCTGTCTTCTCTCTGGCTTAAAATGGACTTCCCTCTGTGCGTGCCTGTGTTCTAATCTCCTCTTCTCATAAGGACACCAGCCATATTGAATTAGGGCCTGCCCCTATGACCACATTTCTCTAATTACTTTTAAAGACCTTATCTCTAAGTGCAGTCATATGCTGAGGTACTAGAGGATAAGATTTCAACATAGGAATTTTTAGGGGATACCATTCAGCCCATAATAATCATGACCTATTGATGAATATGCTCTGGGAAATTTGGACAGGTCTTGTTAGAGTCATAAGGTACTTGGGAAAGGTAACAGAAGAAGTACAAATTCAGTGACTTTAGAAGCTTTGGGTGTGACAGAATCTTGCCCACTTGTGCTCTTGGCTGCACAGACTTGAATGTGAAGCCTCGTGACCATTTTTTTTCCAGAAGTCTTCGAGGTGTCAATGTGAGAGGGCAGTGGAGTAGAGAAAAACAGAGATCAGTATACAAGATCAGCGGTCTGCTGAGGCAGCCCCATGTCTCTTCAGAAAGTTGGGACCAATTGAAGAGGTCTCAGGAGGAAACCATTGCTAATGTTCTAGTGAGAAAGCGAGTCTTGTGAAAAATGGCAGTGTAAGAAAATCCTTTCACTTCCATTTATCATAAACTATCCAATGAAATGACTATGCAAATAGCAAGCAACATGATGGATTAGGATAATATTATTAAGGAGTTTAAAAACTTCTTAAAGTGGTTCTTGCGAAATGTTTTTGAATAAATAAATGTCATATTGTCTAGCTCAGGCAAAGATCCACAGGATTTATTGTATTATTGAAAGAAAAGTAAAAGATGGAGAATTTAAAGTTCTGGAAGACTTAATGAGGCTGCCCCAAATACACTAATAGAAGCTCATTTTAAAATGAACTATTTCCTCATGTAGCATTAACAAAAACAGTGAATTTTGAAAATAACACAATGGCCAGATAATGGATTCTCCAGGGTGGCGATTAAAGTCTCTCCATTCAAAAAAGAGGAAACTACAAGTACATACTGCTTAAAGATGGAATCTAGCTTTGTTTACATTGTTTATGGGGAATTTTGAAAAGTTCATTAGGATCAATATTTTCTCTGAAAAAACAAGAAGCACCAGCAGATGAAAGTATTTCCTGTACTTTTAGAATGGCTGATTCATACTCAGCAAGGCTGTTGTTAGAAACTTTCTGATCTCTGTGTACGACTAAGTGTACTATGCTTGTGCCATGAAGTTTTCATTATTTCATGTGTTATGACCTTAGTCCTAGCTCAAGCCATGTTTGGATTAGGATATATATTTTTTCAGATTTTATTCATTTATTTTTTTATTTATTCATTCATTCATTTATTTATTTAGCATGTGAGTGGGGGGCGAGGGTTGCAGAGGAAGAGGGAGAGAGAGAATCTTAGGCAGACTCTGCCCTGAGCTCAGAGCCCAATGCAGGGCTCCATCCCAGGACCCTGAGATCATGATCTGAGCTGAAACCAAGAGTTGGGTGCTTAACTGACAGAGCCACCCAGGTACCCCAAGGACATATTTGATGGAAGATAGCCAAAAGAGTTAGATAGGGTTAGAGTCTTTCTTCTTAATTCTACCTTTTTTTCATTAGTTCGCTAGGAGTGTTCCTGTGGCACAGCTTCGTGGAGCACATATATGAGATTTTGAAGCTGGGACTACTACAGCGGAAATTTTAGAATTTTGCCTGAAAACAGTCAATAGCAGCCTCTGGCTTTCAAAGTCCTTTAAAGGGAAAGCTGAACAATTAGAATTTCTGAGCTGTGCACCAGTGATGTGTATATGGGTGGTGGGGAGGGGTGTCTTCACAGTGTGAATTCAAATTCTTCATTGATTAAAAGGTTGAGATACAAATATCATTTCTGAGCAAAAAAGAGCTTCTTAAAAATATTCATAATAATTAGGAATGTCCTGGGATTTGTTTGCAGAACAATTCAAAACTTAAGTCTTGTGTATGAATACCTGTGGGAATTTAATACATTTTTGGTGGCTTCCTGGATTTAAACGTAAGGGAATGATTTTAAAAATTCCTTTCTGACCTAATTTATGCTGAGCCATAACCACAGATAGGTTTTTATAATGTAGTTTTAGTAAGACATTTAAATCTGCTGTTGAGCCTTCCTGTCAATGTATTTGGTGGGCTGATGAGCTATGATGCAAGCAATTAAGGCAATTAAACTATTTTAGACACAATGTTCTGAGAAATTATTTACTTACTCTGAAGGCAGCATGAGATCTATTTTTTTAAATGTTGGACTGACAGGAGCAAGTGTCATCAATAATGCTGCTTTTCAAGCAATATATGTCTTAGAATCAAAAAATAATTCTTCTGATTTTTTAATTTTAATAACAAGTTTATGCTTAATTTCACTGTCTGGGTTACTCATTACCATGCATCCTAGACAAGCAATTAAAACCTTGTCAGTAACACATCATCTAACCTGCACGCAGATGACCTTTGGCAAGTCATTCATGCTCTCTGCTACTAGGTGTCCTTATCTTTCTGATAAGGTTTAGATAAGGGCCTCAGTGGTTGCTATGCATCCAAAATAGACTTAGTTTCGGTTGGTAGCCCAAACATCTGTAGGCTTTCAAACCCCCTCTGGCTATTCTATTGTGCAGAAGAGGTTGAGAACCACCTAACTGGATTATGTTAGCCTTCTCGTTCTACTATTTTAAGATTCAACAGTGTTTCTCATGGAATGGTAGATCTTCAACTTTTACCATTGGAGATGACATTTGCAGAGTTTTGCCAAGGTGAGAGTTTGGAAGTGAAGACAGGAATTTTACACTGCTTTCTGTATAAGTCCCTAAAACTTGTGTCTGATGTTGATAGAGGGAAAGAAGCGGGGATGGGAGGAGCTGAATTGAGAGGATGCTATGGATTCTAGGATTTTTGGGAACCTGGGGTAAGAAAAATCATGAGAAAGTGGCAAGATCAGAGTTGAATGATAAACCTTACGCTTTTCAGATATGAGACTTACGTGGAGGAATCTGTAAATCCTGGGGTTTTCCTGAAAAAAAAAAAGCTAATTAAAATATCTAAACAAATATATTGACATTTTTTTTGAGTTACGACAGAATACAAACCTATTAAAAAAAGAGGAAAAAATGTAGTGTAGTTAGAAGAGAAAGTACAAATCTCCCATCTCTACCAAACACAGCCTGCCCCTTTCCAGAAGTAGCCATTGCTTACACATTATTGTAAATTCTTCCAGATATTTCTTTTGGATAACAATCCTATAAAATATTCATGAAACTTATCCATTGATATGTTTTTTAAAATAAGATTAGCATCGTCATATTATAATGCCGTTCTGTGACTCACTGCCCATCTAATATATTCAAAGGTTGTATGATATCGTGATATATGCCAAACTATGTAAATGTAGTTTGTTCCTTTAATGACTATTTAGAACTTTTGTTGAAAGGATATGCCGTAACTTAAGTCAGTTCTCTCACAGTGGACATTTTAATGATTTCTAGTTCTTTACACCTGAGAAATATTCAGTAGTGAACATCTTTGTCTGACCATTTGGGCCACTATCCCCGAGGAGTAGATCCAGTGATGCAAAATTCATGGGACAAAAGGATTTAGAGTAGGTAAATTTCTAAAATTTTTGTCCTTCCAAACTGTGCTATCAATTAATAAGGCCATCCGAACTGTATGGCGTTTCTGTTTTGTCACAATCATACCAGACTGGGGAATGATCTGTGTTTTGGATCTTTACCATTTTTATAGGTGAATTGTTATTCTGTAGCTTTAATTTGCATTTCTTTAATCATCAGTACAATTTTTTTAAATGAGGAAATTTCCAAAGAGACTCCCACTCACCTACTGACAAAAAAATGACATAAGTTTCCCAGTTAGGTGGTAATGAAAGAAAACAACTAAAAGGATATATTGGAGGAATTTAGGCAGAATGCAGGCATTAATTTGCATTTTCTAATCAGAAATGCATTTATTTTTCTCTTTGTCCTCTGTGGCTCTCCAATTTGAATATTCAGCAGGAGAAGAAGGCTGACTGAATACTTAGATTTAACAACAATAGTTAAACATATTCCTTTCTTATGATTCTGTTCTATCTTTCTAAGGTGAAACATTTCAAACAAAGTAAATCTTAATTTTGAATTCAGATGGCTCACTGCTGAAATCATTATGAACACAGTAGAAATGGGAAACTTTTCAGAATATTTTACCTCTGTAGACAAATTGGCACTTTCAGAGAACATTAGCATGATGTGGGCCCCCATGCATCATTTCCATCTCTTCCCTTCCCCAGCCTTGTCAAAGCCAAGGTTAATGGATGCCCTAGATTGAGGATGGCCCTCAATATGAACTTCCTGGGCTGGCTGGCAGGCACCGTGTTTTCCAAAATGATCTGTCCTGGAACATTTGCTCTCTCACCAGGCTCCCCTTTTCCCTTCTTCCTGTCTTCTATGCCTCTCCCCAGTCTTCTAGCACACCCTCCCTTGCTGCAGGGAGCAACCTTCTTCAGCCAGCACAGTCACACTTTTGCCTCATGGGACACCCATCCCGGGGAGCCCCCCCACTCACCACAGCCTCACTCCCTTCTCCGTCCTAGCCACAGGGGCAGTGCTAGGAGGCTCTTCACTTTGTCCTACATTAGTTTATCAAAAATCTGGTCCCTTTAGTCAACCGTGAATGTCCAAGAGCATGCACTTGGATCAGGCCACTGCTCTCGGCGCCAAGCAGAGTGGCATGCATGATGAATTATGAAACCCGTTTCCGGACAAGTTTAGAATCTCTGGTTCTGCCAGGGCACTGGACCAATGAATGGGAACATGTGTGACAAATCAGAAAATCCTTCTTGGGAAATGCTTGGGAGGAGAAATCTGCAGTCTGCTACTGTGACAAACTGAAGACCCGATGAAGGCCCTTCAAGGGGTGACCTGAAAACAAGCCACTTCTCCCTTATGTTTTAAATTTAGGGATTGCTTAAGACTTAGCTAATACAGTCCAGGTTTGATTTTTAAAACGCCCACAACAAACTCCTTCTCTGTTTAGTTTTATACATTATCTCTGTGTGTGAGTTAAATATCTGCTACTGCCATGAAGTTTGATGAGAAGGATTAATGCTGTCATCTGTTCAGACAGCAAAAGCCATGCATCCTCTTACAAGTGTCTCTGTCTTTAAGGACTAGCTGTGTAGGACTCCCTGCCATGCTGCTGGGTTTCCATTCTGCCCATGCGAACACTCTGGGTTTAGATTTTATAGATACGTGACAAGTTCAGCCACCTCCAGATTTTCTCCCTCCCATTCTCTTTTCTTATTATCACAAGACTAAGAGCCCAGATTTGTTAAGCCAGGCATTTTTAGTGGAGATACATACTTGTACACATGAGCGATCCTTACATTTCTCAAGACTCATGAATTATTCAACTTGGTTTTTTTCTTCTGTGTACTAGGTACAGATTCTCCTTTTCTCCCTTCTACCAGAAAGGAGGAAAGAATCTTCTTTTCTTCTTCTTCCTTTTTATTATTTATTAAATATTATTAAAATATTACTCCTTTTTATTATTTTTTAAAAATGGAACAATTGTTAATATCACTTTTTTTTGAGAGATAGGGAAGGGGGCAAGGAGAGAGAGAGAGAGAGCATGAAGAGTCGGGGGGGCAGGGCACAGAGGGAAAGCGAGAGGGAGAATCTCAAGCTGACTCCACGCTGGGTGCAGAGCCCAATGTGGGGCTCGATCTTACAACCCTGAGATCACGACCAGAGCTGAAATTGAGAATTACGTGCTTAACCAACTGAGACACTCAGGCACCCCAACATCATTTTAAAATAGCATGACACATATATCTCACACTAAAGACGGCTTTGTCCTAATGTTTAGAGTCCATCTTCTCTATCTATCATTACCTGTGTTGCCTTGATAGTGAGATAAAAACACTAAATCCATTGATCATGTCTCTTTGGCCCTCTCTTGATGCACCATTCAGGGAGAGAATAATTTTACAGCATTTGGCTTCATTCATATTTACTATTTCAACTTAGTACATATTTGCTGGATTTAACTGGGAATTCTGTATTTTATTTGGTAACCCTAGCTGATACCCTATTCTATGCCTGTTACTATATTATAATACTTGTCTGTGCCCTCTAACGAACGGAAGGAAAAAAAAAATTGAACAGGGACCATTACAATAAAACCTGAGACAACTGTAAGCTTTCGAAGCAAAAGACTAGTGGCTCTGTTCCCTGTTGTAATCTCAGAGACCCTGGAACCCTGAGTGTTTCTTCAATGAACTAAAACATGATAACTTTTGAGGACACTCTTTGCTTTACCTTGCATCAAGTCAAAAGTTTCTTTTTTTTGTAAAAGCCCAGATAGTAAATATTTAGGCTTTGTGGACCACATGGTCTGTGTTGCAGTTGTTCAACTTTCCCAGCGAGAGAGCAGCCAGAGATGATATGCAGCCAAATGAGTATAACTGTGTCACAGTAAAACTTCATTTACAAAAACAGGTGATTGGCTCGATTTGGTCTGGGGGTCCATGGTTGCTGACATTTGTTGCGTAGCCCCAAGTCCCCTCCCCACGTGTGAATGTGATGCTGATCTGCCTCTACTGCTTCTGGGCCAGTGGCAGCAGGGAGAGTAGAGCTGTGATGATGATCACAGACCTTGTCCCTCCACACCTCCCTACCCACCAACAGTCCCAGGAGAATATGCATATCTTTCTTTTAATCCACATACTTGTGAACAGTTTCAGGAAGCCTGAAGTGTTGTTGTTTAAGTATCAAAAATAACCAATTGCAAATAGTATCAGAAATGAGTGTTTTTCAGTTTTTATTTTTGTTTTTGTTGATTTAAAAATTTAAACAGAGATGACAGGATGTATCTCTCTATGAGAGTACCTCATCTGGCCCCTCGCTTGCAGAAAGAACAGTCCCTCGGGGAATGGATCAAGGACTCTCACATGCTAATCTCTCTAGGGGTCAGATAGTGAGTTGCTCTTTTCTGAACATCACCCAGGGACCCTGGGATTCCAAGTAAAAGATATCTAGACACCAACAACTGGAGCCTCAAGAGATGTCTGGAATCAGAATCAGGTGAGGAATGAGTCTGTAGGTTCTGATTAGTATTTAAATCTAAGGGAAATCAAATGAAGTTTCTCTTTCAATCGTTCAAACAGGCCGTGTGAGAGAGGTCATTGTCCAGCCTCAATCTTAAGAGTAATGGGAGAGGGATTCCCAGTGCTGGTGGAAGGAAAAGCTTGGATGTGCAGGAGTGCTGGTTGCTGGTGAGATCTGAAAGAGCCAGCCTCTTGTGTCTGCTATCAGAGATTCACTGGTGCAACCTGTCTGACCAGAAAGGGGAGTTTCTACGATTACAGTTGCTCAACTGTCTTGTGCAGATGTAAATAAAACACAAAGGCAGAGGCAGAAGGAAAAGAAAGAAAAGGTTTTTCTTAGTGGAAAGGATTTATTTGGTATCTCCAGCCACTCTGTTTTTTTTTCTTTTTTAAGCAATAATTTTTCACTGCTTTTACTTTAACTCTTAACCTGTTCAGGCATAGAGTGTTTTCTTGTTTTATAAATGTCTCTCTCCCTTCACCGTGGGACAGGATCTGATTTTCAAAATATCAACATAAATGCTATAAATATCTATATCTTTCTATCTGTCTATTTTCCTCCATTCTTTTATTCATGCCCTCTTCTCTCCATTAACCCCAGATATTCCTTCCCCAACGGCTCTTTGTCCTTAATGGTTTTTAGTTTAGCTCAGATACCACTTCCTCCACCACAGAGTCTTTCAGGACTTTGGAAACCGCCCCAGGCCTGTGCTTACTCTCTGCATATGTCTGTCACTGCATTAATGGAATTAGATGCTAATTATCTATTTGTGTGACTTCTTTTTGTTGATTCATCTTTGTCACCCTCCGCAAGCACCTTGCCTTCTACATGGTTAGCCCTCTGTAGAACGAATACAATTGGAAACTAAGGCCCATCGAGGTTAAATGTGACCAATGCTAGAGAGGTAGGAAGTGGCAGATGGAGGATTCTGGCCTGAATGCTTTCCAGTTCCCCAAACCACTGCCTCTTCAGATTAACCTACTTTAAAAGTTCAGGAATGCCTGGCCATCTGTGGCAGACAATTCAGTAAGAACAATATTCAGCCCTTTCTACCGAGTTTTTCATCTTTTTCCCTATTTTCACTTTCTCAGCCAAGATAACCATCTGGTTCCTTAAAGAAACTCCCCAGGTGAAGGTGAGGGAACATATTACCTGGGTGTTTCCTAGACGCTTCTGGCTTTTTGCATGGCCTCTCTCATGGGGAAGACTGTCTCCTTGTTGCTGCCCCAACTAGTCCATCTCCAAGGGCTAATCTGTCTCATTTGATCTCCCTATCCACAAACCCACCCAAACAGAGATGCTCTGTTCAGCCCTCTTTTTATCCTGTTACACAGCTCTGTTCATATAACAGTTTATTGCCGAACTTGTCTTGAGGGTTGACTGATATTAACATAGAGAGTCTCTTCCCACATCAAGAGAAGCCACATTAATAGTCTGTGTTTATTTGTGACTTGCTGGTTTTCCTAGCATTTTGGGGGAGAATAGAATCATGGTTCATTTTACACACACACACCCGTGGTGCTACTCATCCTCGAGGACAGCTTCATAGAGCTAGAGTTACTTGAGAAAGAAGCAGGCTGACAGGGGTAACGACAGCTACACTTTAGACCAGCACCATCCAATAGCATTTTCGGTAATGATGGAAATGTTCTTTATTTGTGGTGCCAATACAATAGTCACTAGCCCCTTGTGGCTATTGAGCCCTTGAAATGTGGTTAGTGTGACTGACGAGCTGCCATTTTTATGTTATTTAATGTATTAAAATTAATTTAAATTTTAATAGCCACACATGGTTAGTGGCTCCTACATTGGACAAAGCAGATTTAGAACATCTGCTCTCATTATTTGAGTATAGGGGTTCATACCACTCTTCGCTATTTGATGTTTGACTGATAACAGGCAGAAGAAGTAAACTTAATTTTGTTTTATTAGAATATCTCTCCCTAAGTCTTTTATTTGAGAATAACCTTGTCAGTAATTCTTGGGTACCCAGAAATCGTGATTTGCTTTATGAGAGGGGACAATGACTTAGTTGATGAAAAAAGAACAGGAATTCCCAAGTATAATCTATATATTCCAAAATACTTTTCACAAACCTTCAAAAGTTGGATGTATGAGGGGAGAGAGTTTATATGAAACTCTTATGTGGAAGCTCATTAGAGGTTTAGAAGAAGATAGATCCAGGGACAGAGTCCTGCTTCCCAGTGCCAGCAGAGCATATGACCTTGGCAAAGTCACTTAACCTCTCCAAATTTCTGGTTCATCTGTACATTAGGAATGATAACAACACCTACTCATCGGGTTTCTGGGACTAAATGAGATAAGAGAAGCAAACACTTTGTAAGATACCATATAGATGATAGTTACTGTTGAGATTTTAATTAATATAATCTGTAATCCTTCCAAAGTAATTCAGTGTGAGCATCAACAGCAAGGGGCAGAAACCACTCTGTCTATACCTTTTAATGTAAAGTAATTCTGAAAAAGGAAGAAATTAAACTACTAAGCATGGTAGGGTTTGCTTTTGTATTAATTCACAGAAATATATGTGTGTGTTGGTAGACTCTCCAGTTAGACAAAGCAATCTTGTTTTGAAAACTAAATCTTAACGTATAGGCCTTTCTTTATTGACTAAGGCTTTTCAGATTCAAGATTTCCTTCTGTTTTCATAATGAAATGATATCTCAGAAAAAAAACCCTGATAAGCTTTTCCTTTGTTTCTCATGATGCATTCAGTATCCTGTTCTATACTCTCCTGTCCTTTGGCCAAAGCTTCCAGGGCAAGTGGCATCTCCAAACAGGGGAAGTTGAAGATTTGACAAAATGGAGAAAATCACCACATTTAGTCAAGATGTCTTACCCATAGTAAGCATTATTGTTCTCACTTATGGGTGTAGCAGTAATTTCAGATGCTTAACTACTACTTTTTTTTTTCTGCCACTGTGTAAATGTGTCCTGACAGTCATGGCCAAAAGATAGCAAATTATTCCGAAGGGTGGGGGGGTATACACCATCTCCTTTTATTGTCTATACTTTGAGAATGTCTAAGTGAATTTTGGTTCTTTCATTCAAACTTTCATTCAATATTCAAAAGGATATTTTTAATAAAAAAGGATTTTTTTTATTATGGTCACCTACTAAATTTTTTTAAATTTAAATTTCCCACTTGTAGCTATTACATTTGATTTATATTTACCAGTTTCTAGGTTGAATTCTAAGTACTCCTTTGATTGACAAATAAATGTCAGAGTTTTCAAAACAATCCATTTTGGTTTATATACTTACATGCATATGAAACAATTGACATATGGCTTATTATGTTTACAAGCATTTAATAATGAAAGTGCCATTTTGTTCTAAGCAATGAATCAGAGAATGCCTTGGCAATCCAATTCCTGCCATTTTGAGATTATGTATTTCATACTCTAACATTTTAGCCAAGCCTGGAGTCTACATATTTTGTGAGTTTATTTATAAATATATTTTAAAAATATTATCTCATTCTATAAAATATACCACACATACTTGTTATTGAAAGCCTTTTTCCAAAGTTCTCTGAAACGTAACACCACGGGTGAATATTGTAACACAGGTTAATATCAGACGAAGCCATCTTTGTGTTACATGAATCATGAAGACAAGTTTTAAGTTTTTTTTTTTTTTTTTTAAAGATTTTATTTATTTATTCGACAGAGATAGAGACAGCCAGTGAGAGAGGGAACACAAGCAGGGGGAGTGGGAGAGGAAGAAGCAGGCTCATAGCAGAAGAGCCTGATGTGGGGCTCGATCCCACAACGCCAGGATCACGCCCTGAGCCGAAGGCAGACACTTAACCGCTGTGCCACCCAGGCGCCCCAAGTTTTAAGTTTTAATCTCTAAGATGTGTGTCAGTTGATCTGAGTTCAAACATGCCTGTGAGATTCTGAGAGCACAAACTGAACATTATGTTTCCCTTTAACTTGAGAGGACATCTAGAAAAACTAAAAAAAAAAAAAAAAAAAAAAAAAAAAAAAAAAAAAAAAAAAAAAAAAAGCCTAAAAAAATAAAATTACCATGAGAGTACAGCTAAGCTGAATTCAAAGAAAAAAATAGTTGTTTTGATTATGTGTAGGCATTCCCACAATTATTCTTTGGAAGCAAATCTGATGTTTCAGACAGGCGGCAGCTGCTGCTCCTGGATTTGATGCTGTTACAGCTCATTGGGGGCCTTATAGGTGCTGGGCACTGTCTGTCCTAAGCACACCATCTTCAGACATCCTTTCATGGGGTGAGTTACAATCCCTAGTTGGTACACGAGGAGGTGGGAACTCAAAGAAGCTTGATTGAATCAGAAGATAAATCATCTTTAGTTTTAGCAGTCAGAGCCAAGGTTAGATTTTTTTCCCGAGTGACACATGGAGCCTGCAGAATAAAGCAACAGTGTCAGGCTACCATTTAAAGGGCACATGTGGGCACAGACTCTCTCACTTTCCGGCCTTGGCACATCTTCCCTCCATTCCATCTTTCCTTGTTAAAATGCTACTTGTTCTCCAAGTCTCAGTCCAAAATGCCGCCTCCATCCTGATCTTCCAGGACCTGCATCTCATTTTTCCTGTGGTCCTTAGTGTGTTGTTTATATTTCTGTCAGAACACTGGCAATAATACATTCAATAAAAGAACAGTTATTGATAGGGCCACTTCGTACCTGGTACAGTAGCTAATTGTGCTAAATCTAGCTTTCCTTGACTTATTCATCTTTCTGTCTCTCATAGCACCTAGTAGAGAGACTTCCTTATAGGTACTCAATAGAGATTTGAATATAATTCCATTCTGGCACTCGTTGAGCCACATCCAACCTCACCAACGATGTTCTTTTTAATAAAATAGATTGCAGACAGATGACACACTTAGGATACTGTCCTGTCTATTGAAGAGTTGATAATGGGGATCTCCACAATTAGAGACTTAGTTATGCTCCAGTGGCTTTCACAAACTACTTTGGCATGCTGCCCATATTCATTGTGGAGGTTTTTCCTTTTTTTGAGAGTTTTCTTTCAATTCAAGGGAAAACCTTTATTAAATACTACTCTTTAACACCTGTAGTTTCGGTGAGAGAAAGCTTTTCGGAGTTTTTGTGTGCTGTAATGGCTGAAGATGAGAAGAATGGAGTTGGAACACTAGAAATAGAAGCAATTAGGACTGGGATGAATCAAAATTATATAAAAATATGGAATTTTGAAGGTTTCCTGGATCCTGCAAACTTGGCTATAACCCAGAATTTTATATATTTTATATATTATAATATGAAGTGATTTGCTTATCAGGAAGAGCAAGAGGGTCTTGACTCACTCTCTCTCTCTATATATGAAATAGTATATATACATATAGTATGAATATATATATATAACATACATTCAGATTACATATATTTATTCAGACCAAAAATCGTAGTAAGGATCTTATGAAAGTCATCCTTGAAGATCAAACACCAACCACAGTCCATAGCAGGACATGTACCAATGATTAGAATTATATGTAAATGTCTGTGTTGAAGACATCAGTTATTAAAGTGAAATTTAAAATCCCATTATAAATGCAGGTACATAATGCTGCCGTTTATGTTGTCTGAGGTTGATTTATTGTCAAGCATTGCAAGGTATGGCATTATGTTTTCTGAAATGTAGGCTGATATGGAATTACTCATGGCTGTTCTAATCAAGGTAAAACATCTCATTTAAAAGCAAAAGGTGAATAAGATTGGCAGTAGATATTGAAACTGTATTTCCAGCCTTAACATTATTAATACTTCTCAGCTAAGAATATTCTTCTCTATTGCTATTAATTTTTAGTTATCAAGCATAGGCTGTAAATAATAATAATCTCTTACATTTGAATGATCTTATAAATTCTTCAAAATGTTTTCATCTAGATTTTCTCAACCATATAAATATGTTAACATATATTTAGAGTGCTATTGGTGTTAAGAACCTTATATGTTATCTCATTTATTCGTAAAACAACTCTTTCAGATAGTCCCTGTTATCACCATAGTAAAAATTAGAAAGCAAACACATACACTTTGAACTTGTTTAAGTTTGCCACGCTAATCCAGGGCAGAGATGAGATTCAAATTTAGACTTTTCTGCTTTCAAAGCCTTTGTAATTTTCCCTTGAAAACTGATAATAAGGAAGTCCAGTAACTTGCCTAGGGTCATAATTCATGGCAGGTTAGAACCCAGAATTCCCATCTTTTACTTATTACTATATTTTTTATTACTCTATGCTTTATGCATATACATTAGAAAGCCAAGATTAATTTTTATTATTTAAAGATTTCCCTTTTCTTGTGAAGGTTAAATTTGGTTCTGATAGGAAATATGCTACCAAGGACTGCTTACCTAACTAGAAATTCCATAGGAAGCCTGAGGCAAGTATCTAATTAACCTGAGTGATGTAAAACTCTTTTTCTTGTAATCATGCTGTAGACAGTAAAAGTTATCTTAAGCATCATTTTACCAGCCAGGAAGTATTCCTCTGAAAATCTCTCCCACTTGAAATCCCCTGAGATTGCATAAAATGCAACCTTTGGACGCCAGTGGCACACGGATAATAGCTGTCAGGTGGGGTTAAATTGTCTTCGATTAAATTGTCACCTCCTTAAGAAACAGGGAGTGTGTCTTTTTGCATTAATTTCCTGTAACTCATATTGTGCAAACATGACAATATGCATATTTGTAGAAATTTGTTGGGAGAAAACTCTGGAAGCCAGCAGTCAAATGAAAGCCCATTCTCTGGACTGATAAATGGCAAAATTTCAAGGATACCAGTCCTGTTCAAGCAAGTTTTAAAGATAGCTATTTTATGACCAAGGAAGAGTTAAAAGTAGCAAATTACCTTTGGCATTTCTAGTTCCTTCTATATACAAACTCAGCTCCAGGAACATAGCCCCATACATTTGCTCTTTGGAATTGGGTAAAATCAGGGTAATGTCTATTGAGTCTACTGGGGTAATGGGAATTAAAGTTAGGTAGAAATATTTAGAAAATTTTGAATTCCAACTCTCAAGACTGAATACAGACTTTCTTATTGTAAAGGCCATGTGTTGCCCCTCCCTAGGGTCAATGAAATCAAAGATGGAAACAGGGGATGTTTCAAAAGTACAGACCTAGGTGGCATTTAGTGGATTTAAATGGTACTTTAGTGTTTGCATCTAGTCAGTGTGCCCCTGAAAATATCTCACACCCTGAAACTGGATGGGCCGGGCTTAGTAAACATTAGCAAAATAGCAGATGATTACAAAAAAATATCCAAATCCCCAACAATCTTATCAACAATCCTGGCCAAGAATTCTGGGAGGGCTTGGGCTCAGTGGTCTGCCTGGTTCTCGAGGAAGTGTGTGAGTATCAGTCCTAGACACTGAGGGAATGACTTGTCCTACCTTCTTAAGGGCACCCAATAGACAGATATTCCTTTTATGCCATGGATGCCCTCCAGGGGTCATCTAGAGTTTAACCTAGGAAAGGTTACCCTTTTTGTGTCTGTTGCTTGTTTAGAGACTGGGGTGCCATTTATTTAAAGTTCTTAGTTTTATAATGGATTTCTATTGACATTACTTCCCCATTTTCCTATTATTTGAGATGATAGCTCAGAAAAAAGTTAAGCCCTAAGTGCAGTCTTGATGACTCAATGTTCCAAATATTAGGAATGTAATTTGAAAAAAAAACACGGGGGGTATGCAATTAAGCTCAAAGAAACTTGATTTTCTATCAAGATGAGATTGCCATGAGATAAGTGCAGAAATGCAAATATTGTCCTGATGAGTGAAAGGTTTTAATACAGGCATGGCCGGTTTGACCAAAGCCTTCATTCTAAAAACCTTCATAAAGGAAGTCTGTCTGTCATTATGTGAATTCCAAAACATCTGCTCCATGAAACAATGGAGTGGTGCCTGAGGTCTGTGCTGTACCAGGGCAAATTTTGTTTTGATTAAAATGAAAATAGCATAGGAATTGTAGAATTTAGAGAGGCTCAATGAGACAAGGCCTTGTTCCTGCAAGTATCTTGCTAACCTCCATAAAACAATTTGTTGGGAATGGGTGTAATGTGGCGGGCACTTCTAGGACTTAGTGTGTTTCTGAATAGTTTTTGAGCTATTGGCCAAGATTTAAACATCATATTCCCTTTTCAGAAATTGGGATATTAAGACATACATTCAAATATGATCCTAAATAGAATTAAATTTTTTTTATTTTTAATTTTTTTGAAGATTTCATTTATTTATTTGGGAGAGAGGAGAGAGATAGCATGAGCCAGGGGGCACAGGGAGAGGGAGAAGCAGACTCCCCACTAAGCAGGGAGCCAGACGCAGGGCTCCCATCACAGGACCCTGGGATCATGACCTGAGCTGAAGGCAGATGCTTAACCGACTTAGTCACCCAAGCACCCCTAAACAGAACATTCTTAATTAAGTTTTAAATATATTCTGGAAGCAGGATTTTTTTTTTTTAGAAGAAGGATTTAAATGTTTCTATAGTTTCTCCTTTTGAACAGATTCGTGCAAGTTATGCTTTTGTAAAAAAAGTATAATTGCTTATTCTTAAGATTTAGGAAAGAATGGACTTCTAAAAATCTTCTGTAAAAGCATTAGATAAAATTACAAAACAGTCTCATCAGCTAATCTAACACTTAGCAGCAAACAGCAAGGCTTTGATTAAATTTTTTTTTTTTTTTGCTTTGTGTATGTGTGTGTGAGTGAATATCAATGATCTTAGTTTTTAAAAAATACCTTTTCTCTTCATAAAGCTTTTTTTAAAATGGTAAGAAACAACAAGTGCCCAATGGCTTTAGTGAGACTAACAGTGTATATAGTGAGACATTTGGCACAGAGGAGGTACATGCTTGGAAAAAAAAGGAAGGAATGGGTCCAGGGACGTGGCGGATGGTGCTGCACTTGTCATTAGGAAAGAAGCTTACGTGACATGCCACATACTTCATGTCAGGCTGGTTAGAGCCATTATTTTAAAATGGCGTCTGGTTCATTGGGAATCATTTTACTTCTATTCTTATTCTCAGATTAGGTTAATTTTTCTTTTAGTCTTCTCAAAGGGGAAACTATCCCATCTCTTTACCGACCTCCAGGGAAAGGCATGGAGGTTTGAGGCAAGAGTACTCTAAACAGCCAAATTATGTCGTAGGCACAGAGTCCATTATTCAATGGCAACTCTTCATCAAGCTTTCTCTGGAAATCAGTCCTTCCCACTGTACTGCCTGCTCAGTTGTTCAGTTCTGATTGAAAAGCATGTTTAGTAAGGAGATTTCCCTTTTAAAAACAGTGAGCAATGATCATTCATGCATGCAGAGCTTCCTATTTGAGGGCAATCACTTATGGCTCTCATGGATGGACTTTTTTCTTTAAAGCACAGTTTTGAGGTTTACTGTTTTTGGGAAACATATCAAAGTATGTGTTTGAAAGGCTAAATGTTAAGATTCCTGCTTGGTTTGCCACAACTGTTTTTCACCTTCTGCGAAATCACAGATGGGTGTTAATGTTTCAGTGAATGAGATGTTCCATTGTGTGAAATAATGAGCTTCTAGCTTTCATGCTACAACACAATTCCAGGGTCAAACCATTTTTTTTAATAATAATGACTATAGGCGTGATTACTGTAATAGTTATGGAATAGATGCCACCGTTAAACAAGTAATGTGTGTTCTTGAAGTCTGTTTTCCCATCTGTATAATGAAGATAATAACGCCCTCCTAAATATTGTTATGAGGATTAAATGAGAAAATGCATGGGATTACAGGTCCAAAGTAGGTGTTCAATAAACGGTAGTTATTCTTCTCAGTTATGCCTTTACATTGCATAGGATATTTGTTACTTCAAGAAAGGTACAGAAGTGATCAAGTGGGACTCCTTCCCCAGGAGTCAAGCCTTCGAAGAAATAAACAAAACCACTCGTGGAATGAGTCTCCATTAGGATGGTAATAAATACAGCTCTACTGTTCTTGGTGAAATAGCCTCAATGATTATCATGCTCTTATTTTTCTCTGTCAGAAGAAGTAAGATTATAGCCCTGGGTCAGTTTGACTTAAACCTAGTTTCTGGTCTTCTGAGCCCAATGCTAGCTACCTTTTAAAAATTAGAATTCTGAAAAGGAAGGGAACTTTTAATAAGCTATTTTCATGTACTATTTTAAGTCATAAAATTGTAACATTATTGAGTATTATGCAATTTAATTAATTTTTTCTTCCTTTTTTTTTTTTTGTACTTCTGCCTGAGGATAGTATTGAGAAAGGCATTATTTTAAAAATTGAAGAAATAAATAACCCAACACAAATAATTCATCTTTTCCTGGATTGTAATATTTAGAACAAAATTGAAAAGGTAGATTTTTAATGTTATAAGTGATTAGATTTCTCCTATTTTTTTTTCTCTATGCTTAATATATTGCATTAGTCTAATCCCTATCCTTTGAGGTTTTAAAGTGAAAACAATCTTTATTTCAGTAAATTTTTGAGACCTATGTTTTGTTGACCTACATGTAAAATACAGAAATTTCCAAAATGAATTGGCCAAAATATAAGATAGATTATTCGAGATGAAGGCTAATACTTCCTTGGAAGTCATCAACTATTGGGTTATTATAGCTATTGTTCACAATATAGAAGGTTCAACCAGTCACACTTGCCAGAGTTCTATAGTTCATTACAGATAAGCATCTACAGTTAAATGTGCTTTTGAAACTTGTCAGGGAAATCTTAAAAGCATTGTCTCATTAATTTTCCTATTATTTCTCATTGTATCTGTGGTGGCAGATAAATATTGAAAGGCCTCAAAACAGTATATCCATTTAAAAAAAAGGACCCATTTATTAATCTCAGCATGGAGTGGAAATTCTCCAAGTTGATTATGTCTTGCTTCATGGTCCACATAAAGCAAGGATTTGAGCTTTGATTTAAAGCTTACACTGAACTTTCCAGCTCTGGCTATTCCTTCTAGAATAATACAGGGAAAAAAGCAAACCAAGAAATAAAGTCTTTACCTCTGTAAGGTTCTATATCCTTTTCTTATTTATATCCTCTATCAGTATCCCTCATGTTCTTTTCTCCATCAGCCCCATAATCTGTCTTTGTAACATTCCTGTTCCGAGGCTTTTAATCTTCCTATCTGTTTCTGACATCCCATTCAGGTTAACAGTTTCCTAAGTATTCCCCTAGCTATCATCTCCCTTCAGAGAAAAAACATTGACATCAATAGTAGGAGAAACGTCTTGTATGTGTCTAGTATTTTATGGTGTGAACTTCACATTCACTTTGCCTCAGTGTCATCTTCTACAAAATGAACCAGTGTTGGTTCTTCCGTGTTAACAGTCCTCATGTCCTAACCTTGAAGATGGGAGAAATTAGTGTCCGGACTTTTGTAACCCAAATGCCTGGATTTGAAGCCTGTTTCTAGTACCTACTGTTGCTGTGAACTTGCCCAGTTGCTCTATGTTTATTAGTCTCAGTTTCCTCATCTATGGTATGAGCCTAACAATAATTTCTCTTTCTGATTATTGTTATGAAAATTAAATGAAAAACACACACTCTAAGAATTAAGAATTGGCACATACCAAGTGCTCAATAAATATTAGCTCCTGTTACTAGCGACTTCCACTAGCCTTTAAGTTAAATTCATAAAATGCTTTCAGTTTCAATATTTCAATAAACCTTAGCAAGGATCCCAATACTAGGATGAATGCTGAGGCCCGGAAAGGTCAATTGACTTATTTAAGATCAACAATTGACGGTAGGTCCAGAACTGGAACCTGGGTGTCAGTCTCCTAACTCAGTGTTCTTTAAGCTACACACACATAATAATACATTTGCAACACTCTAAGTCTGTAATGGCTCACACCCAGATCTTGTGATCTTTATAAAATTTTCTAGGAGACTCTGTTGTTGATGTAGTCACCGTTGTTATTTTAAACTACACGGTTACTATGAATAGTCATGATCTGTTATCGGAATTACCTAATCTAGGAGCAATGTCCATTACAGTAAACTGGGTAAAGTCTAGAGTTAAAACATTTTTTTTTTTACTCTGTTACTCATAGTTTTTCTGAGGCTGTAGGTTGGGATAGGGAATGGATTGTTGCAGAGTTAACTTGAGGTTTGGCATTGCAAATGAAAGCCACTGCTTTCTCTGTGCAGAAATGTGCCACTCCTAGGATGTTCTGCAGCAATAGTATGGTCTGTGGGTGTGGGTCTAATTATATGGAAATGGAGAAAGTAGTCCTCTTTTGAAAGCACTAATACATTTCTGTTCAAATACATTAATCAATATTCCTATCTCAACTATTTATTTGGGGAGAACAAGTTCAAGTGTGGGGCTGACTTACTTAGCCTCTTTACTGAGAATGTGTGATTAATTTTGTGCCTACAAGGATAGAAGTGCAGGAAGCTTTTCCTTTTCTTTGTTATCCCTATAACATCTACCGACCTGTCCTTGGAAATTGCCCATGACAAAAATGTGCAGAAGAGAACAGCAGTGAGCAGACAGACAAGAGAGGAAACATACAGGAAGACAAACTGGGTGGGAAGTGCATTTTACAAAGTAGTAAATGGAGTGTTTTATTTATTTTATTTTAACAACAACAAAAAGGCATTACTTAGAAGAAATATGATTTGAGATGGGTCAGGCACTAACCAAGGCAGAGTCATCAACAAATCTTGTGAGCTTGTGTTCTTTTTACCAGACTTCTTTTTTTGTTTTCACCAGAAGAATGTACTAATTGGTTATTGAATTCATAATGTATGACAGGTACAGTTCTTAACACATCGACCTCATCATTTCATTTTCTTCTTACAACAATCCTAACAAACGTCTGCTGTAAGTATCTTGATTCCTGTTTTCCAGATAAGGTTTGGAAAATTAACAGTTTGCATAGAGCTGATATATTGAAGAGTCAGAGTTGGAGTCCATTTCTGCTGGGCTCTGAAACTTGTAATCTTAGCCACTGAACTTGTCAACATCTGTTGAGTATGATGTTCACGAAGGGTGTGATGGTTAATTTTATGTGTCAACTTGACTAGGACATGATACCCAGATATTTGGTCAAACATTCTTTCTCGATGTTGTCGTGAAGGTATTTTTCGACAAGATTAATATTTAAATCAGTGGACATTGAGTAAAGCAGATTATCCTCCATAATGAAGTGGGGTCCATCCAATCAGTTGCTGGCCTTAACAGAACAAAAACTGGAATCCCGGAAGAAGCACTTCTGCCAGCAGATGGCTTCTGACGTGAGCTGTAGTATCCACCCTTCCCCGTGTCTCCAGCTTGCTGGCCTGCTCTGCAGGTTTGAGATTTGCCAGCCTCCAGATCATGAGAGCCAATTCCTTAAAATGCATCTCTCTTTTTATATATATACACATCCTATTGATTCTGCTGTTCTGGAGAAACTTGACTAATACAGGATGCTTCCTCTTCTTCATTCAGGTGAGTTGGCTGAGCGATGAGCCAGAGCATGTTTGCCTGGTGCAGCTCTATAGGTCACTTCCAGATGGGCATGAAGGGCCTCCACGAGCTTTCTCAAGGGTGCTGGCATGGCAGTAAGAGCAGATGAAGCTCCTTTTCTCCAATGCATTGGCTATACTCTTTATTTCCTACCCTACCAGCATAAGATGGACCACATTATTTGGTATATAGTAGATACATTCCAATTTTTCTTGGGAATATATTCAGAAATTAGCCCACAGTTAGTACATATGTGATATATAGCTTTTTATATAAAATTAGCATCTCATGAAAGCCTGTTACATACCAGTACCATGACAGGTCCTTTCCATATCCAAAAAGATATGTTATTTTTTGTTCCTCATAAACAACTCTAAACATAAACAACATAAACACCAAACTTTTTCAGATGAGGAAACTAAGACTCAAGGATAATTAGTAACTTTCACTAGGTCAGTCAACCCAGATCTGTCTGACTTCCAACACCATCTTTCAAACAACTACAGTTAGTAGCCCTCTTTGGTACATTATGTACTCCTGAAAATAAGCACAGCAATCTAAAGTATGAGTGTTGAATAGAGACTAGTTTATTTTCAGAGACTAAACTAAATGTTATGATATTCTTAAGTAAATATCTGCTATTAGAATAGTCTTTTGTGATCTACCTCCAGTATGTTCTGCTATTCTTTAATTCTGTACTTTAACAGTGGAATGAACAGTGGCCTGATTTAGTACAGTAACTACTCAATGCTATTTTATCATCATACTTTTATCTATTTTAATCATATTGGATTTACAACATTTATAATTCATAATATTCTTTTCATTTATTCACTTTCATTCATTTAATAAAATAATAAAAACAGAATGTGATGAACTCACCTATTCAGGCAAAAATAAGCATTTCTAAACCTGCACTGTTGACAAGTGAACAAGTACCACCATTGGAGAATTCAAAATACTTATTTATCATTTGGTGTATATACTTGTAAAGGGATGTTAACGTATGGTGAATGCAAGTATGTTGGCATTTTTTTCAGAGAGAGAGTAACTTGTGAAACTTGTTATATTTTTCATAATATGTTTTTTATTTGTCCTGTTTCTCCATCACAAATTATCTTCAGACTTTTGGAATCTAGGTTGGCTAGCCCATGGTTCAATACAAAAGCCTACTAAGAAAAGCTAAAACCAGTTAATCAACACAAATAAAATGCAGAACATTTAGTAAGCACTCCTTTATACCTTCCAAATTATGAGCATATTTTTAAAACTCGTGTTCCACATGACATTTTGTGAGAAAGGTAATGGTAGCCTCATAAGCATTTACCAACTTAAATGGAGACCACCAGGTCTGGAAATGTATGACTTAACACAATATTATCTTTAATATTTAGCTTCAACTCTAGAAGGCAATATTATCTCTTTATCCTAGCAAATTAATATGCTTAACCAAACTAAATCTGGACAAAATTAGATGAGGTTTAGAGAAGTCAGACTGTGGTGGGCAGATAACTTTAGTACAAGTCTAAAATAGAATCAAGAACATTGGAGCTGTTCTACTTCTGAACACGGAGATATTTTGCCAAGACATGTGTCATCATCACTACAATGAGTGCATTAGAGACCAGGAAAAGTGTTGGAAAGTCCCACAGTGAGGTGGCTGCCAAGGAAGGTGCTTCTCTGTGACCCTTACTGAGGTAACCAGGGTACTATCAAGTTTAGCCCATAAATGATTCAAAGAAGTATGAACAGAAGGAATATTCCAGCTAGAAAAAAACAGAGTTTTTCCACTGTCGGTTTGTTTCCAATAAATCTTGAACTCTTTTTCCTTCCTACCCTCCTCTCCAAGGCTAAAATGTTCAGTTCAAAATAAAGAGCTCGATATGAGTACTTATGTTGATCCAATGACCTGATGATTATTTCAGCCTTGTTAATTAAGTGGATAAGGCTCAAAAACATGGAACCAAGTTAAGAATAATCATAACTGGGGCGCCTGGGTAGCGCAGTTGTTAAGTGTCTGCCTTCGGCTCAGGGTGTGATCCTGGCATTCCGGGATCGAGTCCCACATCAGGCTCCTCTGCTATGAGCCTGCTTCTTCCTCTCCCACTCCCCTGCTGTGTTCCCTCTCTCGCTGGCTGTCTCTCTGTCACATAAATAAATAAAATCTTAAAAAAAAAAAAGAATAATCATCACTTTATATCTACTACATTTTGAAAGCTCAGAGAAGCAACTGGATCAAAATGTTTAACTGGTTTATAATTTAAGTGGATTTTAATATTATAGACACTCTATGTAATTCTCTGCAAGTTTATCTGAGTGTTTAATTTGTACCAGAAGATTAAGTGTGTTGAGTTACTATTTGGCGTGTGGCACAAGCTGTAAAGCATTAGAGAGGAGCTAAGCCTGGCCCACATTTAGTAGACTTTAGCAGGACTCAAACACGTATCTCTCTTCTGCTGAAAAATGAAAGACGTCTATTGGGGGAAAAAAAAAGACATATCCTCTTTGATATATCATCTAAAAGGACAACTAGTGCAATTGTAAGGCAACAGGATGTGGGTGTCTGATGCTGCGCATGTTGACATCAGCAGCTGCAGGGACATTTTCCTTGGGTTTCACACCAACGGCAGTTGAACCCGCTGCTGTGAGTAGCACCACACACAACATCAAGCAAGACTTTGTGGCTCAGCGTCTCTCATGGCCCTGCTGTCCACAGGGTCTTAGAGGGAAGTTGACATTGCTCAACAACCCTCTCCCTCTCTGTGACCTGACTTTGCCTCTGGCTGTTTTCACAGCTGTGTGCGTGCTCCAGTCTGCCCGCAGAGGACTATGGATTGCTGGGAAAGGCATGCTCCTCAGCCAGCCACCTGAAAGATAAGAGCAGCCATTTTTTCTTCTGTTCTTGTTCCTGCCTCCTTGGTAATGAGGGCAAAGTGTTGTTCCCTAAAATACACAGATGTAACTGGAGACCTATGTATGCCCCTTCCATTTTTTGGAGCCGCTCTCTCCCTCCCCGAGATCTCCCACAGACCAGTGTCTTATGTGACACACATCATGTTCTGCCTCTCATAATTATTGTTGGTGTGCACATCTTACACCTGCTGTTTGAAACAGGAAACATGACCTACTAATCTTTTTATTTTTCACAGCAGCTATAAGAGGACCTGAAAAGCAATATTTGTTAGATTGATTAAACGTCAGAAGCATTTGAATGAAAAACAATAGGTATATTAACCCTTTAACTATTTACTGAGTGTCTTCTAGGTTCTAACCATTATCCTAGTTCTAAGTAGATAATATAAGTTCTTGCTGTTGATTAAGTTGTGTGTGTGTGTGTGTGTGTGAGAGAGAGAGAGAACAGGATGTGGTAGGACTACAGAGCAGGGAGGAATGAATTCCATTTGGAGAAGTCAAGGCTTCCAGGAGAGGATGTGTTCATCTGGATCCTGAAGGATGGGTAGTATTCAGTAGGCAGAAAAAAAAAAAGGGCATTTTGGGAAAAGTGACCATTCCTTGCAAAACCACACTCATTGCAGGTAATATTTTAATTAGGAAACTAAGAAAAGTTCAGAGTGACTGGAGCATTGAGAGAAATAGATGGAGAAGGAAGAAAGGAGGGTATATTCATTTTCTATTGCTGCATAACATGACCGCAAACTTAGTTGCTTCAAACAATACATCTGTTACTTCCAAGTTTCTGTGGGTTAACTGAGTCTCTGCTCAGAGTCTCACCAGGCTGATGTTGTGGAGTTGGCTGGGGCTCTGTCTCACTTGAAGCTTCAGGGTTTCTTCCAAACTCACATAGTTGTTGGCAAAATTCAGTTCTTTAGGGTTGTATAGTTAGGAATGTTTTTGTGCTTGTTGTTGATTTGAGACCATTCTAAGCAATTAGAGATCACCTTCAGACCATTGCCACATGGCCCCTCCATAGGCCCTGTGACAGACAATATGTCAGTTTACTTCATCTTTGAGGCTAACAAAAGAGCATCTATCTGACACTTCACCTTCTCTTAAGACACTCACCTCATTAGATCAGGCCCGCTCAGGACATTCTCCCTTTTCATTAACTCAAGGTCAAGTGATTAGTAGTCAGAGATATCTCATCATATTCACTGGCCCTGCGCACATTTGAGAGAAGGGTGTTGCAATAGGGCAAAATGCAGGGGGTTGGAATCCCACCAGCCATCTTATAATTCTTCCTACCACAGAGGAAGTAGAATGAAAAACTGAAGGAGGAGTCTAAAACTTGAATTTTCTCTATGCCCTGCCACTTATTATTTACCTTTTTTGGGTCCCTTCATTGATATAAATTATTTTACCTATAAAATGGAATAATAACCTTCACAGAGATGGTCTAAGTAGTAAATAGGATAAAATGTTACAGAAAACTCTACACGCTGCTCTGGGTTTCTAAGTTTGGTATAAAGGATCTTGAAAGTCATGTTGGGGAGCTCACACTCTATTCTTTAGGGCGGGGGGTAGAAGACTCATCAATGTCTCTCAGAAGGGAAAAAACATCATTAGATTTGCTTTTTTGTACTGGGCCCTGATGTTCAGTAATCTGGCCTCAGACCAACCACTTATTTATATTTTAGTGCTCCTAACAAATGCTGAGAATTTGGCAATCATTTGTGGAAGTTTTTTTATTATGGAAAATTTCAATCATATACAAAGTAAATAGAATAGTATAACATTTCCCTGTGTATTTTTCATTAAGCTTTAAGAGCGTCGATATTCTGCCATGCTTGTTTCATTTATATCTCACCCCTCTTCCCGTCTCTTCCAGCTTTTGTATTATTTCTTTATATAGTTATTTTTAGGGTTAGATTTACATATGTTAAAATGCACTCATCTTAACTGTGTAATTTTGACTAAGTGATATACCAAGGTAACCCACACCCTTATCAAGATATGAAATGTTTTGTCACCTCAGAAAGTTCTCTCATGCCTCTTCCCAGTCAGCCCCTCTCACCTACCTCAGAGACAGCCACTGCTCCATTTTTTTACCCATGAGTTAGTTTTGCCAACTTCAGAACTCAGTACAAGTGGAATCACATAGCCTGTATGCTTTTGTGTCTGATTGGTTTTTGTTTTTGTTTCTTGTTTTTTTTCTTTTTTAAAAAAATATTTGAGAGAGAGAGAAGTGAGGGAGGGAGGGGCAGAGGCAGAGGGAGAGAATTTCAAGCAGACTCCCCACTGAGCACAGAGCCCAACTCGGGGCTCAGCCTCAGGACCCTGAGATCATGACCTGAGCCGAAATCTAGAATTAGACGCTGGGCCACCCAGGCGTCCCCATTTTTGTTTTGTTTTGTTTTTTGTTTTCTGAAACATAATGTTTGTGAGATGCATCCCTGTTGCTGAGTGTATTAGCACTTTGTTCCTTTGGCGTATTTCAGTAAAAAGAACATATCACATTTTTTTTTCTTTTTTTCATATATCTGGGCTGTTCCCAATTTGGGGCTATTACAAATAAAGTGGCTATGTATATTCTTATGGTGTCCATCTGTATGTGGACATATATTTTCATTTTCCTTGGATAAATATATAGGAGTAGGATGGCTAAGTCAAAGGCAGGCACATACTTAAATTTATTAGAAACTGGCAAACTTTCTTCCAAAATGCTTACGGCATTTTTATACTCCCATCATCAGTGTTTGAGAATGATGGTTGTTCTCTACATCCTCTCCAATGCTTGGTGTTGCCAACCCTAATTTCAGTCCTTTTGATGGGTGTATGCTAGTATCTCATTGTGGTTTTAATTTGTTATTTCCCTGATGACTAATGATATTGGGTCATCACGTTTAGATGAATAACATTGCTTAAGAACATGGGTTTTAGTGTCAGACTGACCCTGGTTCAAATCCTTGCTCTGCTTCTTGCCAGGCAAGATGCTTGACTTCTTCGCAAAAGGAATATGGTTCTAGTATCTTCGTCACGGAGTTGTTGTGAAGATTAACTGAGGAAGTACATAAAAAGCTCTTAGCAGAGTTCATGGCGCAATGAAGAGTAGTTTTACTATTCATGAAGAATATTTAATGTGATATACTCAGTGGTATACAAATTGTCAAGTAGGTGATTTATTGTTATTTATTTTAATAAAACATTTTTAAAAAACGGAGACTGTTTTAAACTTACAGAAAAGTTGCAAAAATAGTACAAAGAATTCCCAAATATCCTTCTTCTGGAGACTCTATTCAAGATTTGCCAGTTGTCCCAGTAACATTTTCTATAGCAAAAGGTCTGAATCACGCATGCTTTTAGTGATCATGTCTCTCTAGTCTGTTTGAATCTGAATTGTACCTCCGTCTTCCCATGACTTTCATGATATCTATATTTTAAAGAACAGATGCCAGTCATTTTGTAAAATACTATTCAATTTGGGTTTTTCTAATGTTTCCTTATGACTAGACCCAGGTTGTGTATTTTTGTTCGAAACATTACAGAAGCAATGAGTCTGTGTTCTTCATATTGTACCTATAGCTATGTTTAAATGGTGAAGTTAAAGGGTGGGGGAATCTCTGGTGCACACAAAGACCACAATCCCAAACTCTTCTTTCTTACCTCTACAAATGGCATAAGCAAGCGTCTCTCTGCCCTTGATGATTTCCTGCCACAGCATCCCTGAGTGTCCTGGACCACTCGGACTTGGCTGCACATCACAGGGCTTTCCTCCCATAATGAACAGACACGGATTCCACGGCTGCAGCTTCCTTTATATCCTTCCCCCTGGTTGCTCTGCAGAAGGACACAATGCCTGGGCCACCTACTTCTCTCTTTCTCTTCCCTACCTCTAGTTCCCTCTTTTTACTAATTTCAATATATGCCATTTAAAAGATTTTTAAAATTTGAGGAAAGCAGGCAAAATGAATTTTTTGGAGGTGAGAGTGAAGGAGGTATAACCTTTAAAAAAAAAAAGAATTCGCTCTTTCTTCTCAAATATATCTGGTTAAATTCACTAAGCATTAAGGTAGGGGGTAACATAATTCTCCCTGCCTCTACTCCCCAACAAGGTGTGAACATGTATCAGAAAAACCAGGAGTTTGGAAAAGGGCCTGGATAGTTTAAAAAATCTCCCACGTGATTCTGGTGTTCTCCTGTCCACACCTCCTATATTTCAGTGACACTCACTTGTTAGAATCAGAAGAGAAGAGGGTGAAGGATGGAGCTTAGAGCTGTCCAGAAACGTATGAAGTAGCTGACACCTGAGAGGGTTGAGGGCAAGTGGCTAACAAAATAGGAGCAAAGCCAGGAGTGAGAGGCTCCTACGCTTTGAAAAGGATGGGGTGTGTCAACATTATGAAAAGCTTCAGAGAAGTGAAGTAAGATGAAGAATAAAAGACAATCAGTGCAACTGGAAGTTAAGAGGTCATTGGCAGTGCTTCTGTTTGTATGTATTGTTGGAGGTGGGAGGACAGAATGGAAGCCACATTTTGTTGGGTCAGAGTAAATGGGAGGTAAGTAAATTCAGGTTTCTCCTTCAAGAAATGGTTTAAGAAGTGGAACAGAGAAGGAAACAAAAAGGCAGGGGATAGCTTGTATAACAGTGGGCAAGTTATTTCTCTGGGCCTCAGTTTTTTCCTCTATAAAATGGGGTAAGAATAGTACATATCTCATAAGATTTTGTGAGAATCCAATAGATTAACAGAGCTCATCCCAAAACAGTTTTGGGAACATGGGAACTACTCAGAAATGTTAGCTGGGAATTATATTATTGAAGGAGAAATTAACTCCTTTCTTCTTATCCCAGAGTCTAGGGATCATTACATTTGCCCATTTCCGTTGCTACTACCTGTTCTTCCATGTAGGTGCTTCTTCCAGATGCCAGACACATTATACACCTAATTCAACTTCCAGTTGCTCCTCGGCTCAGCAGTACCATGGCAAAATTCTTTAGCCTTTGAAAAGATCCACCCTCCCGACGCACACTTCAAGTAGCTATAAGACTAGGACAACAACAGTAACAATAACAACAAAACATGGGAACATACAAGAAATCTGAAGAGAAATGGTATTATTTTTCATTGACCTTCCTTTCAGAGTGAATAGGTAACAGCTGTCAGTGCTTCTAGCATCATCCTTTCCTTCCCTTTCCTCGCTTCTCTCCCCACTTGTTTCTGTGTCACAAGGTTCCCAGCTAACTATACATTTTTTTCCCCTTAAGTTTGGGAGCCTTGTTTCTTATTTAGCACTCCTTGCTGTCCTTGCCCTTTTAAAATACTGCCTCCATCATCTGCTGGCCCCTATATTTGATGTGGGATACTTGGGGAATAAGAGAAGAATAAGTAAATAACAGGTGTTCTAATGGAAGAAAACAGGGTGGCATCATGAAAGAAATATTGGCTTTTGTATCAGGAGGGCTTAAACCTCGGATACAACACTTACTGGGTAGTAATATTTGGTTCTCTGTGCTTTTGCTTGTTCATTATCAAATGGGACCAATGATCTAAAAATGTGACCATATCATGGAGGTTAGTGAAGAATAAATGAAATCACATGAAAGAGCCCCTGGTACTAAAAGATCTGCGTAGGCACATCAAACACTTTCCCCTTCTGGGCTTTCAAAAAGGGCTAAATACATGTAATTTATATTGTGGGGAATAACTTGGATGCATCCAGCCCAAAGTGGCTCTTGGTTCATGAAGGAAAAAGAACATATTGGCTTTTTTTTTTTTTTTCCCCTGACAGAAGTCATTGAAGAGGAATAAATCTATTTTGGATAATGGTGAATGGAACCTTGGAGACTGCTATAACATCCTGTTGCAAAGCATGCGTTTATAGAAATGGAAATAGAGTGCGGGCACTAAAACCTAAATGAGACATAAAGGAAGTGTGTGCTCACCTGAGAATGTAGGGCCAGCGCAGGGGTGTTGAATCCTAACTTGTAGTTCCCTTGACTCATCTATTTTGTGAGTTGTATATCATGTATGGCTGGAGTGGGATTTTTATTCATTTTTCTTAGAAGGCCATAACACGGCCCAGTTAACTCTTTTATTTTGTGTCACCCTGAGTGTACAGAAGCTGTAATGTGTGTAATAAACAATGGTTTTGCTGCACCTGTGTTGTTGTATCAACACCCTTGCTCGGATGCCTGCTGCCTGCTTGCTCAGAGGCAGGGCATCCAGCCCCCACTGGCAAACAGAGGGGAGGAGGAACTTCCCTCTGCAGAGCTAAGAAGATAGACCTCGTACAGCTGCCCCAGTTGGTCTTCCTACCATGAGTGGAGTTTACCTGAAGAACTGCTTGTGTACTGTGCCTTTCTAATAATGGAATTTTCACAGTGGGGTAGGATTGAACTTGAAGGTTGACCTCTGTTCCCTCAGCCCTTTGCAGCCACTAATACTAAAAAGTCGTGGTCACATCTGTTCTGCACAAATACCTATGCCCGTTCATCAGGAAAGCTTTTTTCCCCCCTTTTAATACATTTGCTTATTCATTCAAGCCTTGTTAGTGTATAGAACGTGCATTACACAATGCACAGCACCCGCAATTCAGTCTGGTGCTATTAGATAGGTCAGATTCCCTCCAGCCAGAAAGGAGGGAGAAGAGCAGATCTTGGGAGAACTCCTGTCTCGTAGACACAGCAGGTTCCCGGTTCGTCAGCCTGGCGCAGGAAGGGAGATGGGGAGTGCGTTCACAGGCAGATCTGCTCATCCTCCTGGCATGCAGCAGGACAGTGTTGTTAGTTTGTTTCCCCCTTTGTTCTTACAGCCCTTGTCAACCCACATGAGTCTCCATCGCCTCCTTTCCTAAAACCCATGTCAGGCAACTAATGTCACTCTCCTCCGTGCCTGCAGAACATGTCTTTCCTTGAGTGTCTCTATCTCGTGGTCCCACATCTGAAACGAGACCTCCCACCCCCATATCTGCGTGCCGTGCTCAAGCCCGTCTGTTTCCTGTGCTTCAGGTTCTACCCTCCCATGTTTGTCCACAATCTGTGTGCCGCCAGTCCATCTAGACGTCATGTATTGTTCTAGCCTGCGTCTGAACTCATGTATTTCCTTACCCCGTGCCTGCGGTGCATGTATGCCTCAAGTGCCTCCACCTAGTGCATCTCGCTGGGGGGTTGTTCACCTATTAAAGGACATCTTGGTTCCTTCCAGGTTTTGCCTATTGTTAATAAATCTGCTTTATATATATGTTCTTAGTGGTTTTTCAGTGGATATATGTTTTCACTCCTGTTGGGTAAATATACTGGGCACAATTGCTGCACCATATGGTGACACTAGGCTTAGTTTCACGAGAGTCTGACAAGATGCCTTCTCAAGAGGTGGTACCATGTGTATTCTCATCAGCAGTGAATGAGATTTCCTATTGTCCCACATCCTTACCAGCTCGGTGTTACCAGTTTTTAGTAATTAGCCGCTCTAATAGATGAGTATCTCATAAGTATTTTGATTTGCTTTTCCTTAATATGCAGTGCGTATTGTTTTCCAGTAATTCCCCATGTTGAGCATTTTTCATGCTTTTGCCCATTTATATTTATTATTTGGTAAGATCTATTTGTATTGCCCTATTTAATTTAGGGTTTTGTTTCTTATTATGGGATTTTTTACTACTTCTTTGAATATATTGCATGCAAATATTTCTATATATATGTATATAGTTTGAAAATATATTGTCCTGGGGCGCCTGGGTGGCTCAGTCGTTAAGCGTCTGCCTTTGGCTCAGGTCATGATCCCCACATCGGGCTCCCCGCTCAGCGGGAAGCCTGCTTCTTCCTCTCCCACTCCCCCTGCTTGTGTTCCCTCTCTTGCTGCCTCTCTGTCAAAGAAATAAATAAAATCTTTAAAAAAAAGAAAAAAAGAAAATATGTTGTCCTAGTCAGGGAGTTGTCTTTCCATTCTCATAGCATTGTCTTTCACAGAGTGGACATTCTAAATTTAATGAAGTCTGTGTTGTCAATTGTTTCCTTTGACAGATTGTACTTGTTATTGTATATGAAAATCAGTCATCAAAGTAACTTGTAAGTTTTCTCCTCTTTCATCGAAGTAACTTGTAAGTTTTCTCCTCTTTCCCATTATAATTTTTATAGTTTGCATTTCATATTGAAGGAAATCAATGATTTTGAGTGAATTTATGCCTAAGGTGTAACGTTTGTGTGTCTGTTCATTTATTTCCTTGTAGTTCTCCATTTGTACCCTTATCATTTGTTGATGATTACTGAGGACTAAAAGACTATGCTTTTTGTATCGATATGCCTTCATTTCTTTGACGAAGGTCAGGTTGTCTGTATTTGCATTAGTCTGTTCATGGACTCTCTATTCTGTTCCATTTATCTACGTGTCTATGTTTTAAAATATCATGCTCTCTTTGATTATTGTAGCTTTATAATAAATCCTGAAATTTGGAAGTGTGAGTTCATTGACTTGCTCTTCATCAGCACTGTCTAGACTACTCAGTGTTTAAAACAAATTTGCCAGTACCTACAAAATAGCTTGCTGAGATTTTTATTGGAATTTCACTGGATCTTTAAATCAATTTAAGAAGAATTGACATCTTAATAATATTGTGCCTTTGATCTAGAACAAGGACTATATCTCAGTTGATTTACTTTTATTACGTTCAAAAGCATTCTTGTTTTTTCTTTTTTAAAAAAATTATTCAATTTATTAAAGAAAGAAAAAAAAATTCACTCATTTTTCCCACCCACCACTCCTACCTCTTACAACTACCAGTCCTTCCCTATATCTATGTATTTTGTTTTGTTTTAATTCCACATATAACAGAGATTTTATGGTATTTGTCTTTTTCTGACTTATTTCACTTAGCATAATGCCTTCAAGGTCTATCCATGTTGTTACAGATGAAAAGATTTTATTCATTTTTATGGCTGAATAATATATATGTGTGTGTATATATATGTGTGTACATATATATGTGTGTATATGTATATATGTGTGTGTATTATATATTATTCAGCCATAAAAATGAATAAAATCTTGCCATATGTATGGTATGTGTGTATATGTGTGTGTGTGTGGGTGTGTGTGGCACACACATCACAATTTCTTTATCCAGTCATCCATCAGTGGACATTTCCATATCTTGGCTATTGTAAGTGATGCTGCAATGAACATGGGGGTACATATATTTTTTTGAATTAGTGTTTTCATTTTCTTTGGATAAATACCCAGAAGTACAATTGCTGGATCATATGGTAGTTCTGTTTTTAATTTTTTGAGAAACCTCCATAGTGTTTTCCTTAGTGGCTACACCAATTTACATTCTTAACAACAGTGTATAAGGGTTCCTTTTCCTCCACATCCTCAGCAACTCTTGTTATTTCTTGTCTTTTTGATAATAGCCATTCTAACAGGTATGAGTTAATATCTCATTGTGGTTCTGACTTCCATTTCCCTGATGATTAAGAATGTTAAGCATTTTTCATGTGTTTGTTGGCCATTTAAAATATGTCTTCTTTAGAAAAATGTCTTTTTGGATCTTCTGCCCATTTTTTAATCAGAATGTTTCTTTGTTTTTGAGGAGTATGAATTCTTTTATCTCTGTTGGATATTAACCCCTGTCAGATATACAATTTGCATATTTTTCTTGCATCAGTAGATTGCCTTTTCATTTTGTTAATGGTTTCCTTTGCAGCTCAGAAGCTTTTTAGTTTGATGTATTACCACTTGTTTAGTTTTGCTTTTGGTTGCTTTTTAAAAAAAATTTTATTTTTATTTTTTTATTATATTCAGTTAGCCAGCATATAGTACATCATAAGTTGTTCCTTTTGCTTTTGGTATCAGATTCAGAAAATCATCACCAAGACCTGTGTCAAGGATATTACTGATTATGTTTTTTTTCTAGAAGTTTTATGGTTTCAGGTCTTATGTTCAAGTCTTTAATCCATTTTGAGTTAATTTTTGTGCATGGTGTAAGATGATGGTCCAGATTCCTTCTTTTACATATGGCTCTCTAATTTTCTAATTGAAGAGACTGTCCTTTCCCCATTGTATATTCTTGGTTCCTTTGTCATACCTTAATTAATCATATATGCAAGGGTTTATTTCTGGGCTGTGAATTCTGTTTCATTGATCCGTGTGTCTGGTTTTATGTTAATATCATACTGCTTTAAGTACTACAACTTTCAAATATAATTTGAAATGATGCTTCCAGCTTTGTTCTTCTTTCTCAAGTTTGCTTTAGGTATTCAGGATCTATTGTGGTTCTATGCAAATTGTAAGATTGTTTATTTCCATTAGAGTTTTTATAGGAATTACATTGAATCTGTAGATTGCTTTGGATCCTAGAGACATTTTCACATTTCACAGTATTAATTCTTCTAATCCGTAAGCATGGAATGTCTTTCCATTTATTTGTGTCTTTAGTTTCTCTCACTAATGTCTTATAGTTTTCAATATACTTTCACCTTTAGTGAATTTATTCCTAGGTATTTTATTCTTTGTGATGCAATTGTAAACAGGATTGTTTTCTTAATTTTTCTTTCCAATAGTTATTAATGTATAGAAACACAACAGGTTTTTGTATTGATTTTGTATCCTACAACTTTACTGAATTCATATATTAGTTCTAACAGTTTTTTTGGTGGAGTCTTTTGAATTTTCTCTATATACTCTCATGTCATCTGCTAATAGTAACCAGTTTTACTTTTTACTTTCCCATTTGGATGCCTTTTATTTCTTTTTCTTGCCTAGTTGCTCTGGCTAGGACTTCTGATACTATTTTGGATAGGTGAGAGTGGACATCCTTGTATTGTTTCTGATCCTAGAGGAAAGGCTTTCAACTTTTCAGCATTGAGTATGATGTTAGCTGTGGCATTGTCATATGTGGCCTTTATTATGTCATATGTGACCCACTTTTTGAGAGTTTTATCATAAATGGATGTTGAATTTTGTTAAATGCTTTTTTCTGCATCTATTGAGATGATCACATGATTTTTTATTCTTCCTTTTGTTCATGTAGTGTATCACATTGACTGATTTATGGATGTTGAACCATCCTTGTTTCCCTAGAATAAATCCCACTTGATCATGGTGTAAGATACTTTTAATGTATTGTTGAATTCAGTTTGCTAACATTTTGTTGAGAATTTTTACATTCATGTTCATCAGAGATATTGGCCTGTAATTTTCATTTTTGTGGCACCTTGTTTTGTTTTGGTATGAAGATAATGCTAGCCTCGTAAAATGTGTTTTCAAAAATTCCCCTTTCTTCTATTTTTGGAAGAGTTTGAGAAGGATTGGTATTACTTTTTCTTTGGATATTTAGTAGGATTCATAAGTGAAGCTGTTTGACCCTAGACTTTTGTTTGTTGGAAGGTTTTTGATTACTGGTTCAATGTCATGACTAATAATTGTCCTGTTCAGATTTTCAATTTTATCATACTTCAGTCTTGGTATGTTGTGTTTTTAGGAATATATCCATTCTGGTTTGTCCAATTTGTAAGTATATAATTATTTCTAGTAGTCTTTTATGAGCTTTTGTATTAATCTGCTGTATTACAAAGATCCTTTGTTTCTATAATAAGAGACAAGGAAGGGTGTTACATAATGATAAAGGGGTCAGTCAAACAAAAGAATATAACATTTGTCAATATTTATGCACTCAATATAGAAGCATCTATTTTTTTTAGAAGATTTTATTTATTTGAGAGAGAGAGCGCAAGAGAGAGCACAAGTGGGGAAGGAGGGGCAGAAGGAGAGGGAGAAGCAGGCTCCCCTCTGAACAGGGAGCTCTACTCAGGGCTCATCCCAGGACCCTGAGATCATGACCTGAGCTGAGGGCAGATGCTTAACCTACTAAGCCACCCAGATGCCCTAACATAGAGGCATCTAAATATGTGAAGAAAATAGTTAACAGACCTAAAAGGGAGAAATAGTAGAGCATAAACAATGAACATTGGCTCAAGAGTTCAGTGTGGAAGTTTCAGTCTTCTTAATAGTTTTAAAATTGTCTTAAATTTGATAGCAAACTTCTTCTTGCTCAACAATAGCTACAATATTCATCCATACCTGTGGATGATTGCTGAGAATAATAAGTGGCATATTTCCCAGTATGAATGATCTAAAGTGGTTTCATATCTTCTCAAGTGAAAATTCTCTTTAGAATTTCTCCAAGACTAGCTCAGTCACTATATATATATACACACACACACACATATATATACACACAACACACGCATGCGCATGTGTGTGTAAAGCTTCAAAAGTCATATAGAGAAGTAGATTTTTGGAACTTAGTATACATACGCGTGTGTGTGTAAAGTTCCAAAAGTCATATAGAGAAGTAGATTTTTAGGACTCAGAACATGTTAGTGGTTAAGTTCTCAGTCAACTATTAGTACAAACCCATGATTTCTGTGGTACGGTAATCCCACTGAACTAATCATTGAAACTAACCACACATTTCAGTTTTTTCTTTCCCATTCTCTGTGCTTACCTCTCCCCATCTAGTCCTTAGTGCTGCCTCCCTGACCCTCCTGGACTCCCAGTCCCAAACCAGCATTTATAAAGAGATTCTGTGCTAGAGTGATATTTGGGATGTTGCAAATCCAGTTATAGAGCTGGGTCTGGACCACCAACCTTCCTTCTTTAAGTTAGTAGCTTCCCTTATAGGGATAGCTCCAGAGAGCAGTGGGCAGCAGTTTCCCTGGGGGCTGTAAGCCTAATTCTAGACCCCATGGAGCACTATTGGTCCTGGTGACTCAGAGGCACTGACCTCCATGTGGTACATAAATAATTCTTCACTGTACGTTTATGAGTTTTTTTTTTTTTAATATTTGTCTTTCATTGTTCTGTATGTGGAACAGAGAACATGCATCAAGATGCTCTTCAGTTTCTATGGGAAGGTGAATTCATCCCCTCTTTCATCTTGAGTACCAGGACACATCTGTCTTCAGGAGCATGTACCGGTACTGGAGAGGCATGACTGAGTTTTAATCTTGGATCTGGCTCTTCCTGGCTGTGTGACCTCAAGAATGATTTTAACCTCATTACTTCTTTTTCTCAATCAGTAACACTGGTCTACTCAGATTATTTTGAATTGCTAATGAAGTAAAATGTAAGCAAGTGCCTAAAATGGTGGTTGGCTTATAATTAGTCCCCTTTCTCTCCCCATCCTAGTTTCCGTTACTTCCTGGCCCTCCTCTTAATCCTGAGATGTGAGACAATGGGAAGAAGTTATTCACCACATCCAGATTTTTGAGAGATGATTCTGAGGCTGGCCACAATAGTAGTGAAACATTGTGAGATGTATGATTAGTTTCTGTGTTCTGATTAGTTTATTACCTTACCCTAAGACATCATGGTCGATACTAGGCTACCCACTAGGGAGTGATGGGATTCCAGTATGGACTCTAGCAGATATGAGGGTGGGGAATACAAAGCAATGAAGCCAATGGGAGGCTAGGTTTGTGCTACCAACCCTCCTCCCCAAGACAACAACTTCCTATCAAGTATAGTCACAAAGAGGAGTAAGCAACAGTTTCCTTATGGGTTGCTGAGCTGGTGAAAGTGCTACCGGGTAGTGGATTGTAAAATTCCTGAGTTCTTATCTTGTCAAAGGAAGAATTCAGTCTGGAGACTTGATAGAGAGTTAAAACAGCAAAGGTTTTATTTAGCAAAGTGAAAATACACTCCAGAGAGGTAGGGGTGGGCTGACCTAAGAGTGGGCAGCAGCGCACTGAGTTCTGCATCAGGTTTTTTTTATGGGGGTCCATTTGATCTTTGTCCCATCTTGTCATTTTCACACCACCCACTCGTCACACCACCCCTGGTTTCCTCCCCTCCAACCTTTTGCACAGGTTCACGTCCTCCATCTTTCAGTGAGCGCCTAAAGGAAAACCATGGAGCCAGGGGCAAACTGCAATGCTAATGATATTATAATAATATTATAACAGCCTTGGGGTTACTAGTGGACTAGGTTGTCCTTAGGTACACACGCACTAAAGTTGAGAAAGTCCTTGCCTCTGTATCTTTTGCTTATCAGACTGTGCTAAACCACAAAAGGGGTCGGTCTAAGGGAGATCGGGTGGTCTCTGGGTGGATACTATTGTGGTTCCTGGCAATTTTCACATCTTCTATCCTCCTTTCTCCCCTCCTGCCCATGTCTACCTAACTGTGTACTCCAGCCCCATTCCAGCCTGGATTCGTGTAGTGTGCAGTTAGACTGACACCAAAACCAAAGGAGATTCAAGAATGTAATGGGAACAGGAACAGATTTTCTCTGCAGCTAAAGCCTTTCTACTATTCCTGTTTTCTAATGGAACTCTCACTCAGTGAATCATGGGATTCCTCTTTTCTACTTTCCAGCTTTGGTCTCCTTTATGGCTAAGATGAACTGTGTGACATAATTCTAACTAGTCCTATCTAAGAGCAGGGGAAGAGAATTTCCTCTGGCCACTCAAGTGGCTCCTCCCATATATAGGGAGTTGGGCAAAGCTAAGTCAATATTTAATAAGCAGAATGTATAGAATTAGGAGGCTGAAAATTTAGGTTGAAATCCAGGCTTTATTATTTTCTCGTTGTAGAATCTTGGGCAAGTGTCTTAAACTCTCCAATCCTATAACACCCTATAATTCCTCCACCACAGCACTTAACACTCTGCATTCTAATTACATGACTACTTCATTTGATATCTCTGTAGACTGAAAATGTCTTGAGAGAACATGCTGTGTCTACAGCAAATAGCACAGTCCTGGAACATGATAGGCATGAAAGAAATAATTCAAACGAACAAATTAGATGAGATCAATTCCTTTGCCTTTTGTGTTATTTTTATTTCTGCTAGAGTAACTGACAACTGTGGTATGCTATTGAATGGCAATCTGCACTGCTCTTCATTAATAAGGATAGTATAAAGTTGACACAGAGGAATCTGACACATACACTAAGACTTCATTGAGATGGGAAAAAAAGATGATGGCAACATGCCTCACATTGTATAATCAGAAGTGGGAGGATCTAGGGAATTAATTGTGGGTCTGCAGAGATTCATCACCCTCTATAGAACCTCTTGTATTTATGAAAAATTCAGAAATATTTCCTTTGCAGACGATTAATTTTCATAATATAATCCAGGGCAAAATTCACTTTGTTTTAAACACTGAAACTATACTTTAAATACTGAAACCATTTCATTTATAGAGAGGTATGACTTCATCCTAGCCAAGTACAGCTACAATCCATGATATTTCTGGGAACTTGACATATCCAGCAAGGTGCTTCCTCCTCACTGGTTACTTTATGCAATCTCAGTCTCATAGCACAAAGAGCTAAAATCTTTTCATATTTTATAGTAAATTACAACTTAGAGTCTGATGCAATATATTGTATAAACTACCGAGAAAGATAGGTGCCATTTAACTTTGCAAACTAAAATTCAGATACAACTAGGTATCCTTATAAAAACGTGTAGGAGGGAATGATATCAAATCATATTTTCAGTTTCTCATCATGGTCTTAAAAACACATTTCTTAGAATGGATCAAGAGCAAATGTCATGAGAGCTAAAGGGGAAAGTTGGCATTTCTGATAGAGTTAGAACTATTTTCCAGTGAACCTAGAGGGACGTGGGGAGATGACCAAGAAGAATTGAGAGAGGGAGTGAGGAGGCCCTTTCTGCAAAGCTGACAGCTCCTTTGCCTGTGTGTTACAATTTAAATTATTCAATTTCCTTATTATTAGTATTATTATTTTTTTATTTTTAGCAGGCTTTGTTCAGTGCCCTGAAACCTTATAATGACTCCCTATTCTTTTTCAACAAAAGGCACATTTCCTCACCTGGTTCTATTCTTTCCTCCCTCCTGGAGAAATTAATGGAGCAAACAACACTTTTGTCAAACAATATGCCAATTTTCAAAAGCACATACCATCCACCAAACCTTATGAATAACAAAGACTTTTGTTGAACAGTTTGCACTGTCATTCTCTTGCCTCCATGCTGCACAGAGCACTCTGATGTTGGCCATGACAACTGGATGCTGATGATCACCGTAGAATGTTATTCAGTGTATGCAAATTCGCCTTCCAGTATTCTTAGTAAAGCCCTTTGGGAAGGCGGTGCTGTGACAAAGCATATTTGAAAGAGGAGGGTCAACCATGGATATTACGGTGCACATATGGCCACACAAGTCTTGAATATATAATGCTTATCTTGAAAAATAAGTTGGCAGCTATATAAAACCTGTCATTAATATTTGACGCAGGGAGGTGCTGCTATCTGATCTGGAATGAGTGCGGAGTGATTCTGGGCACATTTTTGTTTTTCTTTTTCATGGCTATTGTCCTGTTGGTAACCACTGCAGAACTGACATTCAGGAGATGGGGCGGTGGAGACTCCGCAGTAGCAGCCAGGGGAAGCTTGGTCCATTCTTCACTGACTGCACAGCAAACCCTATTAAAGGCAGGGGAAGCCATTTGTTCATGAATATACATTTGATACATATAAATGCTTTGTGCCATGAATATTTATCTCTTTCATGGATTGCAGCTGTTGTGTATTGAAAACTATTAACAGGTTGGAAGCCATCCTTTAGAAACCTATGCCTGTTGTTTGTGTGCAAAACTATCCCTGGAAAGTTCTTTTTTTTCCCTTCCCTCTTTTATGGAAAAGATAGAATACTCCAGGGGGTTTTATAATGAGGTTAGTCCCTTAGTAGATAGAGAAGAGAATTTGGTAAAAATGGAAGATGGCTTTCTTGTGGCATAACTATATATATTTATTTACTTAAAGTTTTTTTTGACTTAAATTGTTTAGGGATTTTACAGCCAAGGCAGTGTTCTGTCTACCAATTGGTATTCATGTTTTGATGCAAATTCCATTGTTAACAGAGGTGAAAATACCAGACACTTAATACTATACAATTGTGGGGGTGTGGAGTGTCATATGATTTCTATCACTAAAGAAGGAATTTTTAGGCCTGTAGATATTCTAATTCTTTAGGATAGAATGGATAGTTTTTCAAACTTCAGTCTTACGCTCTCTCATGTTTTCTCCAATCTGACCACTCTTAACTCTTCTTTGTTCTTCAAACAAACCATTCTCTCTCCAGCCTCATGGCATTTGCTAATTCCATTTCTACTGTCTGATATAATTTTCTCTCCAACAATTCTGACCTCTCTTCCAAGTTATCTTCTTAACTTCTTGCTCTTTAAGAATCTGCTCAAACCTTTTTGTCTTGTGAGGTGTTCTGCAATCTACCCCCATAATTAGGTACCACTCCTGTCCTTTGAACAGTTCTTAAACAGACTTTTAAACCAAGCAGTATGCCACATAAATGTATAGACAAATATATCACACATTAGGTATGAAGCTTTCTTAGTTATCTAGTACACTGCCCCGGTAACATTGTGTTGTATCCCAGGAATGAGGTCTGTGTCAATGTTTAATTTTGTGTTCAATGTTAACGTAACTACTTGGGAATATTCTTTCTTAACCAGTGGTTCAGATATCTACCTGTTCTGGACTTAGTTTCCATTATTCAGGCTAAAGATAGAGCCCTTTAGGAAAATTCATTTGTTCTAGGTTAACAAATTCCCTTACTACTTTGGGGCTCACAAATTAAATTAGGCCTAGGCTTACATCTTTCCTTAGCTATTTCTATTTAGCCTTGAAATTTCTTCACTCAGTTCCTCAGTCAAGGTTACAGCTCTTGTTTGGGCTTTATCCAAGATTGCTGTACTCTTTCTTTCTTTCTTTTTTTTTTAAGATTTTATTTATTTATTTGACAGAGACAGCCAGCGAGAGAGGGAACACAAGCAGGGGGAGTGGGAGAGGAAGAAGCAGGCTCCTAGCAGAGAAGCCTGATATGGGCTCCATCCCAGAACGCTGGGATCACGCCCTGAGCCGAAGGCAGACGCTTAATGACTACATCACCCAGGCGCCCCTGCTGTACTCTTTCTAACCATAGAGTTAGAGTTCACATTTGAATTAGGAATCTTAAGTGATGTTTGAGTAAAGTTCTTAATGCCAATCAGTTTTAATCAGTAAAATCAAAGGTATTATTCACTTATATTAAATATATTAAGAGCTGCAAACAAGATTTTTTAGACATTTGTATCTTTCTCTCTTTGTATCTATCTATATTTATAGATAGATATCTAGATAAAGATATGAACATAGGTGTATCATATATATCTTTGTCTAGACTACAGATCTTTATGTACATTTGCATGTTGTTTACATCTATCTGTATCATCACCATGATTATCACCATCATCATCATCATCATCTGTCTTAGTCCATTTAGGCTACTATAATAAAAATACCATACTGGGGGCGCCTGGGTGGCACAGCGGTTAAGTGTCTGCCTTCGGCTCAGGGCGTGATCCCGGCGATCTGGGATCGAGCCCCACATCAGGCTCCTCCGCTATGAGCCTGCTTCTTCCTCTCCCACTCCCCCTGCTTGTGTTCCCTCTCTCGCTCGCTGTCTCTATCTCTGTCGAATAGATTAAAAAAAAAAAAATACCATACTGGGTGGCTTATGAACAACATTTATTTCTTATGGTTTTAGAGGCTGGGAAATCCAAGATTATGGTGCCAGCGGACTCAGTGTCTGATGAGGGTCTGATTTTTGGTTCATAGACAGCCACTTTTGCTGTGTTCTCACAGAGATCTCTCTGGGGTCTTTTTTTTATGGGCTCTAATCCCATTCATGTGGGTGGAGCCTTCATGAACTAATCACCTCCCAAAGGCTTCCACCTCCTAATATTGTCATCTTGGGCATTAGGTTAACATATGAATGGGGGGACAAACATTCAATCTATAACATCTTTTTCTCTCTATTCAGTTTGTGTATAAATAAATCTCTTTATATATTTGAATGACTTATGGCTATTGATATTAAGAAGAAATGAGGAAAGTCTAGGCAGCTCTTTACTCAGGGACCAATTATTAATTCTTTTTATTTTTCTAGCCTTTTCATTTTCATGTTTATATTTTAGCTATTTCACTGTTCATTAAAATGTCCTTTGGGGGAAAGAAGATGAACTGTTAGCATCAAGTGCAATGTGTAGTGCTCTAGGGATACTCATTAAGTGTGTTGACAATGCTGAAGATGATGGTACAACTCAAATCAGTTAATTGGTTCTGCACCTGTTAGTAATCTCAATGAAATTTTGCATTGGATATAGGTTAAAACAATTGGAGAATTTTCTGTGAAGAGAGACACTCCTCTTATGGATAGAAATACCCAGGTAGAGGGCTTCTATCTCTCAAGTTCTCTCAGCTTGAAATGGAATAATAGAGCAAGGCTGGACTAAGTGAAGGCAGGATAGACAGATGGGTCTGTGGTGACTGTTGGGTTATAAGTAGGCATTATCTGCTCAGACTTTCCCTATGTCCCGAAAGGCTAAACCTACAGTTTATTCTTTGGCTTAAGACATGCCTTCTCTTCTTCCCTGTTTGAGTATGCATAGGAAACTATAGAAACAGAGAGAAGAGTCTCTAACTCAGAGAAGGGAACATTTCAGCTAATTCTTTTTTTTTTTTAATTTTATGGTTTTTTTCTCATTTTTTTAAATTCAAGTAGAATTAACATACAGTGTTATATTAGTTTCAGGTGTGCAATATAGTGATTCAACACTTCTATCCATTACTCAGTGCTCATCATGATAAGTGTACTCTTAATCCCTATAACCTTATTTCACCCATCCCCCCACCCGCCTCTCCTCAGTTTGTTCTCTGTGTTTGAGTCAGGTTTTTTGTCTCTTTTTTTCTTTGTTCACTTGTCTTGTTTCTTAAATTCCACATATGAGTGAAATAATATGGTATTTGTCTTTCTCTGATTTATTTCAGTTAGCATTATACCTTCTAGATCCATCCATATTGTTGCAAATAGAAAGATTTTATTCTCGGGGCGCCTGGGTGGCTCAGTCGTTAAGCGTCTGCCTTCAGCTCAGGGCGTGATCCCGGCGTTATGGGATCAAGCCCCACATCAGGCTCTTCTGCTGGGAGCCTGCTTCTTCCTCTCCCACTCTCCCTGCTTGTGTTCCCTCTCTCACTGGCTGTCTCTCTCTGTCAAATAAATAAATGAAATCTTTTTTTTTAAAAAAAAGAAAGATTTTATTCTCTTTTATAGCTGAGTAATATTCTATTGTGTGTTTCAGCTAATTCATGAAGGATGTATACAGATAAGCCAAATGGACTGAGGTGGTTGGGGAAAACTGAGTAAGGATGCTTTCTTCCTCTTGTTTTAGCCAAGATAGGATAAGTTCAAAGTCTTAAAAAGGTGGCATGAAATTATAAGGTGCCTAAAAAGAATCAAAGAAAGAAAAAAACTGAAAGACAAACTTCACCTGCCTTACAGTGTCCTCTGGGGCCCTCCATGTACCTAGAGAAGCAGTATTTATTTTCATGTTCCAGATCTTTTCTCCTTTGTTTCTCAAAGATTTCTGATTTTTTTCCCCTGCATTTAATTGCAGTACACTGTTCTGGTATTTATTTGATGTTGATGGCAAATACAAGCATAAGTAGAAATGTAATCCCTGGGGTATAAGCATTTCCCTTGTAGAGTATTTTCTATTACATTACTGAATAAATCCAATATGGTCTGGGAATACAGGAAAACCTACCAATCTGTTTGTGAAGTAATACTACTACTAATAATGCCCATTTTGTTTAAAAGTTAAGTCTCATGAGATTCAAACCAATTTTTCAAATCTGAGATCAATTTCATGAAAAATATATGGGTGTGTTCTAAGATATTAAGAAGATATTTATTCAAGAGAATATTGTTTATTTTACATCACCCAGAGACTACATGTTAAAATATGTCCTACTTGTTTCAAATGTCTTTCCTACATGAAATAAGCCTCTTCCTGTTGAACATATGTCTTCCTGCCCTACCTACTTCCACTTCTTGTCACTACTCTCATTTTTTCCTTAGAATTTTATGTTCTAAAAACTTAAAGAAGCCTATGGTTTTAATTTCTGCAAGATTTTCAGAATACTAACTGCATCCCAAATTCTTACTTCTATTTCCTTTGCCTAAGAATAAAGAGTACACACACACACAAACACACACACACACACACACACACACACACACACACACACACCATAAACAAAAATTCCACAAGTTTCCATGGAAGGAAATAGCTAGTGGGAAAAGAAAGCAGATTGGGGTTTATGTTGGAACTTTAGCAGTTAATGTACAAAATTCTTCTCTTCCTTGCCCGAGTTTGGAACCATCTAAGAAGTGGGGGTCAGGATGGTCATCAAAATATCAACTTTATTTTAGGCAAAGGTCCATGAGAAGGCATCACTTACATATGTGGCAAATGGATTTACTCATTCTACAGCCCAGAATGGGACAGATTCATCATTGTGTTCACCAGGCAGAGGTAGAAAAATCAGTGTCTTTGATACAGAAATAATGGCAGGTAGGTGTGTGCTCCTGTAAATTTTATAGGAAAAAGAATCTCAGATTGCATCTTCCTTGAGGGAAAACTGGCTTCCAAAGAGAATCAGAGGAGGGAGCTGAGAAGAACATTCCTAGTTCCTTCTTTCACTTTACCAGTCACATAAAGAGGGGTAAGGAAGGCATGGGCAGGATAGACCTTTCTCTAGAGGTGTTTCCTCCATAGGGGAACCTTAAGCCAGGGAGTAGGAAGAGTTCTTAGCATTTAAGGACTTCTCTTAGACCCCCACTGTCTGAATTTAATTAGGCCACTTTGACTTTCTTTAGACCTTTGATAAGTTTCATGACCACTCTGAACTATACTTGGTTTGTTTTGCCTTTCACAACTATCCTTAAGATAGTTCTGAGGGCTTGGCTTTTGGGAAAGAGTACATTTTGGTTTTTTGTTTGTTTGTTTTTTGTTTTTTGTTTTTAAAGATTTTATTTATCTACCTGACAGAGAGAGAGAGACAGCCAGCGAGAGAGGGAACACAAGCAGGGGGAGTGGGAGAGGAAGAAGCAGGCTCCTAGTGGAGGAGGCTGATGTGGGGCTTGATCCCAGAACGCTGGGATCACGCCCTGAGCTGAAGGCAGACACTTAATGACTGCGCCACCCAGGCGCCCCATGGAAAGAGTACATTTTGTTCCAAATTTGTTTTTAGCTAAACCAGAGTGGAGCCAGATCTGGGTGCTTTCAGACAGAGCCTCTATATTAGTCACAAAACTTAGAGGCAACAAAACTTATCAGCTCATCTGTTCCCTCCCCATGCCAAACCCAGGGAATATGGACCGCTTATTCTCTTGAATTAACACTGTTTATCAGAAGGGCAACTAAATCAAGCTTCCTCTGAAATAGATAGAGAGGGGCTCATTATGTGCCAGCATACATACTCTCAGGAGTACCTCCAGGGCACATGGGGAGGAATGTACTTGGACAAAAGAAATCTGTACTGAGATTTTTTTCCCATTGAGATAATTTAATTCCTTAATCAATTTCCTACCTAGCACTCAAATCACACCCAATTTCTTAATGCTCATTTTTATTTTGCTGAAATTATTCTCATCAGAATCATTTTCCATGTAAAATTTTCAATGAAAATTAAGTCTTTCTAATCAATTTTTTTATTTGTATCAACAATTACATCTACTAGATTGGAAGTTTTGTTTTATGGACATTATATCTACCAAGTCCATTTATTCTAAATCAAAGTTTGCAGATAAAAATATTATCAAAAAGTTTTGCTTCTGTCAGTTTTTAGTCAGTAACAAACTTAGCTATGTGCAGTTTTAATCTTATTTTGTATAATTATTTTTACCATTAATATTCATTATAAAATGGATAGAAGAAAACAGTTCATATTTATTTCTTAACCAGTTAATGAGAATACAGTAAGCAGTTAACCTCTGCTGTTCCAGGAGAGCTGTATTATGGAGGTTTGGACTACTATATTGCTAACCCAATTCTTCTGAATATTTTTTCATCACTTTGAGTATTGGTTTTTAAAATACCCTTTCTGCTGGTGGGGCAAATAGCAAATGGCAGGGCCAAATGTCTTGTTTTGCTCCATATTTATCAATATTTGGGAGAAATAAGAAGTAGGCATGGTAAAAAAAAAAAAAAGGACACAACTCTGTATTATTCTTACCTTCCTTTGTTTTCTCTAAACTTTTCAGGCTTATCAAAGTGTCTATGACATATTCTTTTATTTTTCTGTCACTATTCTATCCTCATTGACTCCTGCCCCAGTAATCTTTCTGCCTGCTGTTGGCTTTATTCTTTTTTCCCTGCTCCTTCTAAATCTCACTCACTGTCTTGAACACTCTCCTCTGAAGCATTTAGCTGTTCTCTTTTTCTTCTGTTGTCACCCTACCATCTCTTACCAAGAGGTGCTTATCAGAGTGCTCAATGTCATGATCATAAAGGATCAGAGAAGAAACTCTCACGCCTATTACTCAGCATCCCACCCAGGTAAAGTAATAACCAAAAGAAGTTGTGAAGGTGTGGGTTTTTTTTTGTTATTGTTGCTGTTTGGCTATAAAAGCAGCACTGAAAATGGCCCACTTATCTGGGTTTGATTTTATGGGGCAGAAGGGTGAATGTTGTGATCTCAGGAGTACCTTGCCAGATCAAGGAACTTAGAATCATCAATTTACATTTACTGGACACTCCCTGGGGTGCCTGGAGCTGTGTTAGAGGATTTCACCCTTTCATGCCCTGAAATCCAGTTTCTGTACTTTTCTCTGCTATTTCAAATATTGTGGTATTTACCTGAATTTTTGAGAGCTCTTGTTATTGTCTCATTATCAAACAGAATTATTAAGTTATTATTTATTTATTGTACAGACTGGGTTTGTTGGTCTGCTTGTCTCACAGTTCAGTGGTTTTTAGTATACTTGGACTTTTACAACTATCACTACATTCTAATTTTAGAACATTTACAAAATTCCAAAAAGAAACCCCAGCGCATTCTTGTTTCCCAGTCCACCAACTGGGTAACTTCTGCTATTCTATTTTCTGTCTCTGTGGATTTGCTTATTCAGGTCATTTCAAATAAATGGAGTTAAATAATACATCATCTTTTGTGACTTTTTTTTTCCTTTAGCATAATGTTTTCAAGACTCATTCACGTAGCATGTGTCAGTACTTCATTCTTTTTTTATTGCTAAATAATATTCCAACATGGATACCCCAAATTTTGTTTATTGATTCATAGTTGATGGACATCTAGGTTGTTTCCATTTTTTAGCTATTATAAATAATGCTACTGTGAACATTTTTGAATGAGTTTTTGTGTTGACATATGTTTTCATTTCTCTTGGGTATATCTAGTACTGCCATTGCTAGGTTTTATGGTAACTGTATGGTTAGTAATTTGAGGAATCTCCAAAGAGTTTTCCAAAATGTTTGTACTATTTACATCTTCATGAGCAATGTATGAGGTTTATATTTTCTTCCCGTCCTCATCAACACTTGTTATTATCTGTATTTTTTAGCCATCTTAATGAGTTTTGTAAAATGATATCTCATAGTTTGATTTATATTTATAATGATGTAGAACATCTTTTCGTGTGATTGTTGGCCATTAATATATCTTATCTGGAGAAAGGTCTATTTAAATCCACTGCTCATTTTCAAATTGGGTTATATCTCATTCAGTTAAGGCTGCTATAACAAAAATACCATAGACTGGGTGGCTTATACACAACAGAAATTTATTTCTCCCAGTTTTGGTGACTGGGAAGTCAAAGATCAAGGTTCTGGTAGATTCCATGTCTGGTGAGGGCCCTCTCCTGGTTCACAGAAAGCTGTCTTCTTGCTATGCATCATATGGTGGAATGCGTGAGGGTGCTTTCTGGGGTCTTTTTATAAGAACACTAATCCCATTCATTAGAGCTCTACCCTCATGATCCAATCACTCCAAAGACCCCCATCTCCAAATACCATCACATTGGACATGAGGATTTAACATATGAATTGGGGGAGGATATACAAACATTCAGTCTATAGAATATTGTCTTTAGACCCCCAAAATTCATGGTTTTATTGTATGTGAAATACATCCATTAAATTCCAACAGCCACAAAGGGTCTCATATAAATATCATCTAAGTCAGATATGGATGAGACTCAAGGTATAATTCATCCTGGGGCCAATATTTCTCCAGCTGTGAACCTGTGATGGGAGGGGCAGCCTTGGTGATATCTGAATTGCCTTTAGGGTCATTCTTCCACTTTGCAATTACATGTTCCTCTTTTCCATCTGAAACTCATCAAAATGACCTTTACTGTCCATTTTTCTACCAACCATCTTTTTAGAATTACTTAGGTATTCTCTAAGAAGATTGAAGTCTTCTCTTCAGCTCTGCTCTTTTCTTTCTGAGCTGTCACTAGAATCATCTTTAACAGTCCATTCATGGCAATGTGGCTTTTGCTAGCATGCACCTTGAAACTCTTGCAGCCTCAGATCGAAACCCACTTCCATATTTTGGTGGTGGTGGGGTTTTTTTGTTTGTTTGTTTGTTTTGGCATTTGTTACATCAGCACCCCACTTCTCAGTACTAATTTCTGCCTCCGTTCAGGCTGCTTCAACAAAAATACCATAGACTGAATGGCTTATAAACAATAGAAATTTGTTTCTCCCAGTTTTGGAGACTGGGAAGTCAAAGATCAAAATGCTGGTAGATTCAGTGCCTCATGAGAACCCACTTGCTGGTTCAGGGAAAGCTGCCTTCTTGCTGTGCATCACATGGTGGGAGGGATGAGGGAGTTCTCTGGAGTCTTTTTTTATGAAGGCACTGATTCCATTCAGGAGGGCTCTGACCTTATGAACTAGTCACCCTTTAAAAGTCCCTCCTCCTAATACCATCACATTGGACATTAGGATTTAACATATGAATTTGAGGGGAGTGGCACAAACATTAAGTCTATAGCTGGTTGTCTTTTAAGTACTGAGTTAGAAAGGGTTCTTTATATAATTTGTATTACAAGCCTTTCATCACATGTACTTTGAAAGTATTTTCTTTCATTCTGTGGGTTATCTTTTCACATTCTGGATGGTGTTCCTTTTAAACTTGATGAAGTCCAATTTATCTATATTTCTTTTGTTGCTTGTGCTTTTTATGTCATATCTAAGAAACCACTGCCTTACCTAAGGTCACTGAGATTCACACCCAAGTTTTCTTCTAGTTTGATAGTTTTAGTTCTATTTAGATCTGTGATCCATTTTGTGTTAATTTTTTAATGTAGTATAAGGAAAGGGTACAACTTCATTCTTTTGCATGTAGATGTCGAGTTTTCCCAACACCATTTGTTGGAAAGACTATTTTTTGTCCACTGAATTGTCTTGGCCCCCATGTTGCAAATTGGGCATAAATGGAAAGATTTTTTTTCTGGACTGTCAGTTCAATTCCTTTGATCTATATGTCTAATATTATGCCAGTATTGCATTTTCTTGATTACTGTAAATTTGTAGTAAACTTTGAAAATGGGAAGTGCTAGTCCTCCAACTTAATCCTTTTCTCCCCCCAAGTTTGTTTTGGCTATTTCTCACTCCTTAAATTTCTATATGAATTTTAGAACATTTTGTCAGTTACTGCAAGAAAACCAGCTGAAATCTGGTAAGGATTGCATTGAATTTGTAGACCAACTTGCATGGTAATACTTCTTAGCAGTGTTAAGTCTTATCCATAAATGTTAGATGTTGTTTTATTTATTTAAATATTTAATTTCTTCCAATAATGGTTTATATTTTTCAGTGTACAAGTATAGCACTTTAAAATTTTATTCCTAGGTATCTTATATATTTTGCTATTATTATAAGTGAGATCATTTTCTTAATTTAATTTTTGGATTATTCATGTATTATATTTAGAAATAAAATGGATTTTTGTATTTAAGTTTGTATCCAGGCACAATATTGAACTCATTAGTTCTTTTTTTTATAATAATATTTTTTATTATATTATGTTAGTCACCATACAGTACATCCCTGGTTTTTGATGTAAAGTTCGATGATTCATTAGTTGCGTATAACACCTACTGCACCATGCGATACGTGCCCTCCTTACTACCCATCACTGGTCTATCCCATTCCCCCACCCCCTCCCCTCTGAAGCCCTCGGTTTGTTTCTCAGAGTCCATAGTCTCTCATGCTTCATTCCCCCTTCTGATTACCCCCCCCCTTTCTTTATCCCTTTCTTCTGCTACGGATCTGAACTTATTAATTCTAATAGTTTGTTAATGGATTACTTTGGATTTTCAATTACATGACCATGTCACCTGCAAGTGGGAATAGTTTTACTTTTTCCTTTCCAATCGGTATGCTTTTATTTTTCTTGCCTAATTACTCTGTTCATAAATTCTAGTACAATGTTGAATTAAAATGGTAAGAATGGACATTCTTGTTTTGTTTCTTATCTTAGGGGGAAAGGATTCAGTGTTTTTTCTTCAGGTATATTAACTGTGAGTTTTTCATAGATGCCTTTTATGAGGTTAAGGAAGCTGTTTGTAGTCGTAATTTTTTATTGTTTTTTGAAAAATGGGTGTTAGATTTTGTCAAATGTTTTTTTCTGCCTTTATTGAGATGGTCATGTGATTTTTGTCCTTTATGCTATTAGCATGGTGTATTACACTGCCTGATTTTCAGATGTTAAATCAGCCTTACACCCCTGGAATGAATTCCTTTTCGTTATGGACTATAATCCTTTTTATACGTTGCTGGATTTGGTTTGCTAATATTTTATTGAGGTTTCTTTTTTTAAAGATTTATTTATTTATTTTAGAGAGAGAAAACACAAGTGGTAGGAGAGGCAAAGGGAGAGGGAAAGAAACAGATTCCCCATTGAGCCCACTTGGGCTCAATCTCAAAACCCTGAGATCATGCCTGAGCTGAAATCAAGAATTGGATGCTTAACTGACTGAGTCACCCAGGCACCCCTATTGAGGGTTTTGGAATTCATAGAGATCCTGGTTTTCTGTAATGTCTTTATGCAGTCTTGATATCAGTGTAATACTGATAGAACAAGTTGAGGGCACCTGGGTGGCTCAGTCGGTTAAGCAGCCAACTCTCGATTTCTTCTCAGGTCATGATCTCAGGGTCCTTGGGTTGAGCCCCTCATGCGACTCTGCACTCAGTTTGGAGTCTGCTTGGGATTCTCTCTCCCTCTCATTCTTCCCCTTGCCCTGCTTGTGTGTGTCTCTCTAGCGCTCTAATATAAATATAAATCTTTAGAAAAAAAAATTAGAAAGAGGTGGGATGTTTCCTCTCCTTTTTTTTTTTAGAAGAGTTTTTGGTGTTAATTCTTTAATGTTTGATTTAATTTACCTGTGAAGCCATCTAGACCTGAGCTTTTATTTGTGAGAAGTTGATTACTAATTTACTTTCTTTATTTGTTATATGTCTATTTATATTCTCTGTGTCTTTTTAAGTTGGTTTTACTTTTAAGTTGGGTGTTTCTGAGGTTTTGTCTATTTCTTCTAGATAATCTATTACCTTGTAATCCTATTTATTTCTGTAAGATTGGTAGGAATATCCCTCTTTTAATCCTCATCTAGTAGTAACTACAGAAATCAGTGTTTAGCAGGTAGCTGTAATAATAAGCAAAAAGGAAAAGAAAAGTGCGTGATGAGAGATTATACTTAGGCCCTCATATAGTGAGGAGAGTCAAGAAAAAACTTTTCAGAGGTAGTGACATTTCAACTGTGCCTTAAAGGACTAGAGTTAATCATGCAAAATATGAACAGAGGGTTGGGGGGCATAACAGAGAAATAAGAGAGGTAGGAGGAACTTCCCAGGTAGAATGAGTGGGCCCTATGTGAACATCCTAAGGTAGTTAAAGAGCTTGGCATGTTTTAGCAATGGAGAAAAGACCTGTATGACTGTTGAATAGCAAAGGAGGGGAAAAATGAAACACAATGAGACTAGAGAGGGATGTCTAGATGATACAGTATAATAGGCCATATGAAAGATGTAGGATTTTGTCTCCAGTGCAGTGGGAAGTTATCATTGAGTTTTAAGCAGGGAAATGACGGAATATGATTGTGGTTTATAAAAATCATTCTAGCTGCATTCTAAAATAGTGAATTTGGATAGTCAAAATTAGAAGTGGAGGGGACTTTATTATTTAGTATTCCAACCAGGACAAGATAGTGGCTTAGACACCAAGGTGACTGTAGTATCCCAGAGAAGTGGACATATTTGCGATATATTTGTGTGTAAAATAAACATAAACTGTCAGATGAAGTGTTTTTAAGGTGACATACTGGGTCATGAAACAGAATTGAGAAGCATATTACAAAGAAGAGCAAGGATACAGTTATGTTTGAGATTACAATTGTATATATAGGTCTAGACTTAGAATAGAAGTCTACAAAAGACATACATTTGGGATCTGTTGATATTGAGACATTATTTTAAAATTATGAGAGTAGAACTGGTAAAGAAGTTAGCAAATAAAGAATGAGAAGAAAGAATCCCTAGGGTGGAGCTGTGGAGATTTCCAATAACTGGAGGTTAAGTATGTGGAACAAGGAGCAAAAAAGGATCTTGAGAAGAAGGGAGTAAAGAAATGGGAGAAAAACTGTAAGAAGGTAGAATCCTAAATGCCAGGAGGAAAGATTTAAAGAGCAAGGATGATCAGTTGTGTTGAACTCTAAATGATCTGAGAATTACCTGAGAGCTCTAAATGATCTGAGAATTACCTATTACGTTTAGCCACAGATTTGTCATTGTGACCTTGGAAAGAGAAGTTTTAGTAGTGTTCTGAGAGAAGTCAGAATGGGAGATAGGAAGAAGACAACCTTTACAGTTACGTGGGTATGAAAGATTGGTAAGAGAGAGGATGATAATTGGAGGGAGTTATTAGGACATGGGACTTCCCCTCCTCCTTCTCCCTTCTTCACCCTCTTTCTCTTTCTCCACCCTTTCCTCTTCTTTCTTTAAGGTTACCAGAGTTGTAGCACCTTTGACTGCTAATAAGAAATATCTAGTAAGAAAAAGAGAAATGGTTTGAAGAGTCAAGCATAAGAGATTATTACCAAAGAAAAGAAGTCCCTGAAAGAGTGAGAGGGGAATGGCATCCCCAACACAGGTGGAGAAATGAGTCTTATAAAGAGAAGGACACCGTCATGCAAACATGATAGTTTGTGAATTTGGTTGAGAGAAAATGAGAATCTGTATCTGAAGGCTACAACTTGTAAAGAATGTGGGTACAAGCTAATTGGGGAGATATGGATATATTGCTAAATGGTGCTGAAAGCACTGCTGAAATTGGTAATCATGAATTTTAAATGATAGTAACGATCTTAGTTATCTAAATTTTCTGCTAAAATCAGACACCTTAGCATAATGGTTTTTAACTGGAGGTTTTCTTCCAAATTACATGAAAACTCTTTCCTGACCCTTAACTCAGACCTAATGATTCAGAATTTCTGTGAGGCCTGCCATAAGTCTTCTAACAACTTTCACATGTTTTTTCTTTGTTTATAATTCACGGAATCACAGGAATCACATACAAGGATCTTCATGATTAAGGTTCTTTCTACCTATCCAGCTTCACCTCCCACTACTCCTTGTTTTGAACCCCATATGCCAATCATAAAAAAAATACCTGTTACGAGGGCCCCTGATTGCATCATACTTTCTCATCATTTACCACTACTAACCTTGAATGGAGAACCAACAAGTACCACATCTTATCATAGAGGTTAATTCTACATTAGTAGTTACAAAGCACAGATCCCCTACATTCTTTTCTGCATCCCTCCTTGGCTAGGGGTCTGGCCTGCATTGTTTAGATGTCTTTGTGGAAGGCAGGAATTCAGAACATAACACTTGTGATAGAAGAGCCTTGAATATATTGGCAGTTCTGGTACAAGTACAAAACAGAATTAATGAATCTGTTCTATATATTCTGGAATGAGGGCACTAGTCAAACCAGGGCAGGAGAAGAAAATCAAGCCAAATAAAAGCCAAAAAGGGCCTGACATCTACGAAGGTACAAAGCACCAAGAGGCATGGTCTTTCAGAGATACAGAGAGGACAGAAGTTTTCAGAATGGGGAGAGACTAATCAAGTAGGTCAAATGCTTCGAGACAGTCATGTCTGATAAGAACTGAGAATTATCCATTGTCTTTGGAAATACAAAAGTCCTTGGTGACCTGTGGAGGAGCAGTTCCATTAGAGACAGGGAAGAAAAGTCAGATCACAGCAGGGTGAGGAATAAATTGCTCATTAGGAAGTAGAGATGGTAAGTAGCAGGAAATTCTTCAAGGAGTTTGGCACTAAAAAAGTAGAGGTAGGGGGAGTATGGGGTCACAGAGGCATTTTTTAAATTCAAGGTTGAAGAGACTTAACTCTATATACACAAAAATGTGTATCAATTTTAGGGAAAGGCCCGGGAGAGAGGAAAAGATGGAAAGAAAGAGGGGTGAGGGAGAGGACGATAGGGGGAAGAGAGAGAGAGAGGAAGAAGAGGAAGAAGCGGTGGGGCACGGAGGTGGGACAAGGAAGAGAAAGGGTAACTGGTGAAACAGGTCCTGAGGACCTTTACATTGGAATTCACAGGATAGAGAGCTTTAAATAGGAAAAGGAAATACTCTTTCACTGAGAAAGGAGGAGAATCTAAGGGGATTAGGCAGAAGAAATAAGCCCTAGGCAGGAAGGGACAAAGCTAAAAGGACTTGCTGTTTTATGGTCTTACCTTCTTGATCAAGTAGAACATAGTATCCATAAGTAAGGATGAGGGAGGAGGCATCAAGTCTGGGTTTTGAGGAGAAGCAAACTTTTATAGTACAGCCTCTGAGGGAAAAATGAAAGGGAACTGCTGGTAAAGACAAGGAAACATAGCCTGGTGATAGCTGAGGATGGAGACCACAAATCTGAAGTATCTCTGATTATGTGATTCTACTCCAGCAGCTCTCAGCATCAAGAATTCCACCTTTGTGTTATAGATATTTGTATGACATTGTTCTTTTAATTTCAGTAATATATGGCCATATTATGTCATTAGATAGGGCCTTTTTCAGAACCATAATAAATGCCAATTTTAATTTCAGCAAGGACACTGCTAGAAGGGTTTATTATGAACCCCACATTTAAATGATCATGAAATATGTCATCTAAGAAATCTTGCAAATCGCGCTGCCAAACAGATGGCACAGCTCTGCAATATAAGCAGCAATGCCCTCACCAGCTGTTGATTTTGTTTGCAAAATTTAAATCACCGCTGGTGCTGATGAGAAGTGTGTCTAAAATAATCTCACAAGTTCCATGAATGATGAAATGTCCTAGCTTTAGGAGAGGTTGGGGTAAATAGGTCCATTGTGCATATTTGAGCTGCAGAGACTTTCAGAAAATAGAAACTCTAACACTGGTGTTTAGGTGTGCTTTAAAGTAGGGGGAAAAAGCTCCTTCTGTAACATATAAGAGTCAGTCTGACTGTATAAATGTCTCCATTTTGCCCTAAAGCCTGTCTTCACTTTAGCATCAATGATACTTTATTATCTCTGAATACTCTAGCTCTGTTTTCTTCTTTGGTTGTTTTTCTTCTACTATCGCTGAAATTTAGAGGATCTCCGAAGATATAACCTTGATCTTTTCTTTCTGTACTAATCTGTCTCTTGCCTTCCCCTCAACTATTGTTTTTGTATGCTGTCAACCAGAGTGAGGAGCCATCAAAAGTTGAGAATATAGATCTGAAGTTTAGGAGAAAGTTGAAGGCTATAAGGACACATGGAGTTAAGGACATTAATGTATAGGTAAGCTTTGCCCTTCTCTCTGTTTACTGACAGACTCCTGCACAACCATATTGATCCAGCTCTAATGATACTAGTAAAATGATAATAAGTGATTAATGAGTTTTTCTATATGTCAAACATTGTTTATCTTTTTATTTTTTATTTCATGTTAAAATGCATTATTTTCTATTTTTTATATAGTTATATTAAGATATAATTGACATATAGCACTATATAAGCTTAAGGTGTACAGCATAATGATTTGACTTACATATATTATAAAAGGATACCACATTAAGTTTAATAATACCCATCATACCATATAGATACACAAAAGAAAGAAAACATTTTTAAAAAGGGATAAAGAAAGGGGGGATAATCAGAAGGGGGAATGAAGCATGAGAGACTATGGACTCTGAGAAACAAAGTGAGGGCTTCAGAGGGGAAGGGGGGTGGGGGAATGGGATAGACTGGTGATGGGTAGTAAGGAGGGCACGTATTGCATGGTGCACTAGGTGTTATACGCAACTAATGAATCATCGAACTTTACATCAGAAACCAGGGATGTACTGTATGGCGACTAACATAATATAATAAAAAAACATTAAAATAAAAAAAATAAAAAATTTAAAAAAAAAGGGTTTTTTTCCCCCCTTATGATAATTCTTAGGTTCTACTCTCTTAACAACTTTCCAGTATACCATACAGGCAGTAATAACTACAGTTACCATGTTATATATGACATCCCTAGTACTTATTTATCTTGTAACTGGAAGTTTGTATCTTTTGACCATTTTCATTCAATTTCTCCTCCCTTCATTCCCAACTCAGTGTTCTGAGTTAAGTATATCGACTCCATTTTATCCAGCCCCAAACTCAGTGCCGTCCTTGCCATTACTTGTATACATATATTTACCTTCCCTAATAGACTATAAACTCTTTTAAGAAGAGGGAAATTATATCATTTATGTTTTTATTCTCTACAGGGCTTCTTGGTGCTTTCTGCATTAAGTATGTAATAAATACATTTGTTGAATGACTAAATGAAAAAGAATGCACAAAACCAGAAAGAGAGAGAAAAACTATTAATTATATGCTTACAAATCTTTTAAAAAATGTAAATTGTGGGGTTTTTTTGAGGATAGCATTTGTTTGTTTGTTTCCCTCAAAGTGAAGCACATGGTAGATACTCAGTAAATATTTATTAGTTGGTTGGTGAAAGCCTGCCAGAGCACTGTTTTATCCTGGAGACAGGAAAGCTGAGGGATATAGCCTCTAACTCAGAGTCAGAATTCACTGAGTACATGTTTCATACTTCCCCACATTCTATGTGTCAGGACTTTGATTCTTCCGATGTGATTTTATTATAGGTGATTTGAAGAATGATTGCAGGGTACTACTCCATTGTGAAGTTCCATTTGTAGCTATAACCAACTACTTAGCTCCAATCTGTTTCTCTTCTGTTCTAGTCATTTATCACTCCGGCACCATCTTGGGTATTTTTTGCATCCACTGAAGACAACTTGTTATTTATATAAAAGATACTTTAAAATAGTGGATATTTTAAATAAAAACATATTCTATAATCAATCTGTGGAAATTATTTAATTTACCAAAGGGCTAGTTTCTATTTATGACTGGCAATATACTTACGTGAGAAATAATCACAAAAAGCCTACTTTGGTTAAAATTGAGAAATTAAGATATTCAACTAAATGATTCAGATTGACTTATTTTTGTTTGGCTGTTATAAAACCCTACAATGAAAGATGTAAGAAACCTAAGAATTATTTATCAAACTTGTTTACAGTAAATTTGTGAGGAGGTATCATTTACAACTGGGATACAATTTTTTATACTGTGCTGGTTAGTATGTAACAAATACATTCAAAATGAGTTCCAAAACCAAATTGATCTTTAATTTTTGCCAAAAATAATAGCAGGTTCTAATTATGAAAAGGAAAAGATCTTTACTTTGAGAGACTAGTAACTGACTTTTGACTACACAATTTCTACATTTTCTCCCAGTGAGGCCATATCATCACCCATGTTATGAATATATCATCATTTTACCTGGAGAAATGCCACAAACCCTCAGGCGAGGGAGCAGCCCTAGACTTTGGACTGAAGAGAGCTTGTCTCCCATGATTCTGTGATTCTGGCTTTTCAGTTCTCTTCTCAACTTCTTGTTCTTCCTTTTCCAAATAGCAAGGATGAAAAGGTTTGTTGATATTGGATATCCAGGGAGGAAAGAAAGCTACAACATATCAGACCGTTCCCTGCAACCCTTTGGACAGGGTGAGAAATAATTGATATTTCCATAATAGAGTGCATGAAATGGATTGTAGTTGTTTCCTGATACTCCTACATATGACAATTAGTAGAGCAGTGATATATAGCTTCCTAAGGAGAAACTGCTTGCATTATTTTATATTTGTATCTTCTAGGAATTAAATAAATTCCTATGTAATAGGAAAGAACATGAAAATTGTTTTTCTGTGATCTTTAATGTTGATGTGTATATTTCAGTCCCCAAAGGAATCCAGAGATATTTGAAGACATAGAAGAAAAATCTACATCCACCAAAGAACAGGCCTTAGATCTAACATGATTCAATTCCATAATTCACATAAACCTCCAACAAGTTGGAACTAATTTCCATATATAAACAAAAAGATGAGCAACATTCGGAAAACATCGTTTGCCTTTGGGATTCATCAGCTTTCATTCTGAAAGATTTTTTTTTTTTTTTTTTTTTGGCATTGTTAGGTAGTAAAACTCTAAGTACACAGCAGAGGCAAATAGATTAGCTACACAGGTTGAACAATATGGATAGAATGTCTGAAAATTTATTGATTATGAAAAAGCCAATATTCTAGAAACTAAGTTAGAGAATGTTTGGCTAGAAACACCTCCCTACCCAGAATCAATTACTCCCTATTAGTCTGCTTAGTACAGTTGTCTAACAAACCTATTGGAAAGCGATTAGACAACAAGCATGTAAAGATTTAACTAACTTAATTAGTAATCAGATTACTAAAAATCATGACTGCAAGGAAATGCCATTTTACATCCATTTAATTGAAACAAAACTTTGATAATACTAATTGTTGGAGAGATATAGGTCAGTGAAGCCTGATGTAGATCGAAGTGGTTGTACCATTTTATTCTCCTATATTTTTGGTAACCAGTTTGGAAAATAGTTTTGCATTGTCTTTTGAAAATGAACATTCACATATCCTGTGACCTATAAGTTCCTCCCCTGTATAAAAATTCAAGTGGCATACTTGCTTACATGCACCAAGAGACACGTATAAGAATGTTTATAGAAGCACTGGGATAAGAACAAAAAGAAAGTAAAAAATCTGTGTAAAATGCAAATAACCATCAAGTGGAGAACAGATAAAAAGAATCGTTAAAACTATGACATTACACACTAGTGGAAATGAGCGAACCACAACAATGTACAGCATGGATGAATCATACCTAGTTTGGGGTAACAAGAAAACCTTAGACGTTACATATATAACATAATAGCCTTTTTAAAAAAAAAAGTGGAAAAACAGCTCAGCATAGAACACATTGCTTCAGCATATGTTATATATAATAAGACTATTACTGAAAAACAGGGGCATAAAATACAAAAAGCAGTATGATGGGTAACCTGGGTTTAAACTGTAGGCAGGAAGGCAGGATGGGACGAGTGCAGAGATAATGGGTAAACACTTGTCAGTGTTCTAGTTCTTGGCCTGGATGTTGGGTTCACAGATGCTTATCAGTTATTGAGTTGAATGAATAAATAACTAAAGTAGAAGAGGGTCATGCCTGGATCACTGTTGATCGTGTATCATGACCCATGAATTAATTCAAATCTCTTTACAACAAGTTCATTTAAAAGCCAAGCAAACAACAAAGGAAAAGAAAAACAAAACAAAACAAAACCCATTGTTGATTTTTACTGTTTATTTTTTAAATATTTTCTAGCTGAAGAAACAAAAGGTACAATGCATCTAATATATGTTTATGATACATGAAAATGATATTTGAATGGATATTTGTGTTTGGAGGATTTATAACCTAATGGCATTAAGCAGACACAGAGTATGTGGCACACAGCTAGGCACCTGACTTTTCTAAAGCCAGATTTTATTAGGATTTTGTTTGGGATGAGAAGATAGGAATGTCCCCTCTGAGAAATGACATTTCATGAACATAATATAGGGATCATTCTGTCAACAGGGATTGGTTCTGCCATGTGGTACTCTTAGGTTTGTATTTCTTAATGATGATTTTGTTTCTTATAACTTCACATCAGCTCCACTACAATTCTTTTCTTCTCTGTATATTTTTCTTTCAGCCTGTTAACAGAATTGCCACAGTCTGCGTGAAGGTGACATTATAATTATTACCGACATTAAGCAATTAAGATCCGTGGCTACCTGAACTCCATGAAACAAAAAACTGGTCAGTCATTCACTTATGTAATTTATGTCATCTTGATCTAGACAACTTAAACTTCTAAACTGAAGCTTAAAGCCATATTTCATAAGTATTTGTATCCTTCTTAAATAGAATTCAGATCTTCTAGTCTCCCATCTGGAATGGTGAGAAAGACCAGGGCAGTCAAAACTTACAGTTGGAACAAACCTCAAGTGAAGGGTCACGAAGATTAGGGTCTGGTCTGTGTGTGTATGTTTTTGCGGGTCAGGTGGGAGCAGCACTGTACAGATATAGATCAGAATATCTGTACACACTTTGCCCAAGTAACTATATTATTAGAAACAGAACAGCAGTTTTTTGTTTTCTTCAGGCTCTTATTACAAATTATAGGGTTTTAAAAAAAATCTCTCTCTCTCTCTCTCTTTTTTTTTTTTTTTTTGTTAGTGTACTATATAAAAATAGTGGGACCCCAGGGTGGGGTTATTTCTTACCATTGTACTGCATATATTGCCATGTCAGCTCCGAAGTCAAGAGTAAATATTTGTTGAATGAATGACTTGGCCCCCATTAGGCAGTGAGGCTGCTTTAGCAATCAGTCTCCTTAAATGGCATTATTTACTTGCTGAAAACATGCTTTCTACGTTGGCTTAGAACTTTAATTTACATAGGCCCACTGCCCTTCTGCTGTGACACAGATCACTTTCTGAGTGCTCTGTAGCTTTTCTGAACTCCTTACATTGAGACACGTTAAAAAATGCATCCCTTTTAATTTAACAGCACTGCCTTCCCCTACCTTTCTGTCTAAATCGCAAATCTTTGATTCTTTACTATAGATCTAACATGCTCCAGCCTGGTGTGTGAGTTCATAACTCCTTAGCTTTAGATTATAAACAGGGTTGCAACTCAAGTGGAGTCTTGTCTGCCTGTTTACTAGACTGCTTTAGAGATTGTTCAGACCCACACAGCCAGAGGAAAGATGGAAACTTAATTTGTTTCAGGCTTCATTGCCTGGAGGCATGGCAGACTCTCTTTCCCATGAGCAGGGCTACTAAATGCTATCAACCTTGGTAAGCAGCAAACACTGCACAGGCTGTACAGAGATTTTCCAAGTACAGACTGTACTCACATGACAGAGTTACCTGTCAAATATTGAATGAGACCCACCTATTCAGGGAGTTGAGCAATTCTTTGCTTGCTCAATACTTTAATCTTCAACTCAGTTAAACGGAGGCCCTGGCATACATAACAAAACCCAGCAAACACTCCATGTGCCAACATGATGGGGCTTTTGCCTGTTCTCCTTGGCCTCACCTTCACCAATCTCTACTGGAATAATGAGTTTTTTTAAAAGTTCTTTCTGTTTCCCTGGAAGCTGTTACTGTTGAGACTAAAAAACTATGATCAGAGTACATGCAATTGTTACACAAGACTGAAGCCAGTTGTTTGGAGAAATGAATCTTAGGCAAGAATTAAGTTTGAAATTTCAGTGTCAAGTGACTTAATGCAAAAGAATTACTATTTTGTTAACCATGTAGAAGGAAAGGTGGTAAGCATAGTGTATCTCAAACAATTTAGTTTAATTCGGTTCAGTAATGATTTATAAACACCGATCATCAAGGCTTGAAATGGACTATATGTTAGATACTGAATGTGATTCCTCTCCTTAAGAAGCCCAAAATTTGGAGGTTGACTGATTTGCACAGACCAATGATTGACACAGAGACCAGCTTGTAATAAGCATTTAATACCTCCTGTGCCATCATGTTATTACTGTACTGTGTTATTATTATTAACCTGACAAAGTATTATATTATTGATATGTGTCAAGTATTATAGAAAGGCCTGAATATTTTCATTATCCCTAAGAAAGGCCTATTTAAGAAACAATATGTGAGCTTATTCTTGAATAGTGATCTTGCCAGTAGAAAGCAGCAAAGAGTATTGAGACAGAGGGTATGGCATGTACAAAGCATCCAGGGCATAAAATAACTTACCCAGTTCAGTGGTAAGAAGTGTCCCAATCCTTCTTGGTAGGCTAGGACACATTTGGTAGGAGAATTGCCCATAGTAGTCATCCTAGGCCTTGTTGTCCTTGCCCAGGTCTAGTCCAGACCAGGATAGCATTGGCAGTGTAGCCAGAGGGAGGATTTGAAACACAGTAAGATAATGAAGCCAGAAATCAGTGCTTGTGGTGAAGTTTGAAGAACCAGCTGAAGCTGTGGGTGGGATAATGAGTAATGTAGTAAAAAGTCAGTAGGAATTGGAAGCAGGTCCAAATGCAGATCTAGAAATAGTTTGGGGAGGGGCAGATTTCATTTGTATCATGTTTATTGGCACACTATTGAAAATGGAAGAGAGATAAGAAGGAAAAGGACCAGTTAGAAAGCATTACAAAATCGAAGTGGATAGTAAGGACTTAAAATGAGGCAGTGATACTGAGGTCAATTGTGAGAAAATTTAGGAGACAAAATACGTCACACTTGATAAACAGTGGAACATGGCATTGAGAAGGTAGATATGGAAAATGCTACTACAGTGGTACGCAGGGACAGCACCTTACAGAGTGTAGATGTAGGTTGAACCTGTGACTAATACACGTTGACCCAGTAGCTAGAACACAGGAGTCTGGGAACTAAAGTGTGGAAGTATCACTAACCTCTCATCATCATTCTTAATGACTAACCCACTTGCGGATTTATGTTTCTCATCACCTTAGCCTTAGATTCTGCCAAATTAGAAGTCCAAATTCTCAATGGTGGAATATTTCCATCGGTGGACATATAAAGAATCTACTGAACTTGAAGCTACCAAGTCACTTTAGAGTCCTCTTGCTAGTGCCCCTGCAGGCAGAAATTTGGGGGAAAATGACCCTGATGATGAATAAAACTGGAATGTGATTAGTTCCAAAAAGAAAAATATAAAAGAATGCCATGAAAATCTAGAAAATGGAGAAATTGGTAAGATTCAGAAATGCACAGATGAAAGGCCAAAAGATGGACAATGCATAAAAGCTTATAAGGACAGTAATGTCAGAAAGTTACAGATTATTTTATTGAATGAAAATATTTAGAGATACCCTTTTGAAAGTGTCTCTATTGGATAAAGAAAAGTACATCTGTATTTAACTAGATAGTATAGTTACCTGGTGATATTGTCTAATCACAATTTTTTTCGTAATAAAATTCTAACACTTTTTTCCTACTGTCATGTGGAGAATATTTTTTCTTGCATATTCACACATCATTTAGAGTTGTGCCATCTTAGGTATTCAAACATTTTTAATATAATAATCAAAACATAATAAACTTAGGATGGTCAAATAGATTCAACTTTATTGTAATGACCTTGTGGCAATTTCCCCCACATCTCTACCTGGGTTCAGATTCATATTTCAGTCTAGAAATGAAGATAGTCATATAATAAACTGATACAAACCTCAACTTGAGTTCTCCAGCTTCTTTCTACATAGTTGATATTTCTACTTCATTCTCCAGTGGAGAGAATAATTTTGCTGAAGTGGTGCTGTGCTGACAATCAGCATGATATTATAAGTAAGAGCATGAGTTCTGGAGTTCGATGCAACTGGGTATTAAGGTCTAGGCAAGATACCCACTATATTACCAGATACGAGTGGATTAATCTTTCTGTGCCTCAAGTTCTTCCTTTGTAAAAGAGAATTAATAATAGGCTTACCTACTTCTTACAATTTTTGTGAAGATTAATGAGCAAATGTAAGTAAAATATTGGCCTAATTTGAAGAGTACGGTGACCTTCTGCTAACATAAAACCTCTAGTTAATTCAGTAGTATTAATATTTCTGGTAGTAGAAATCGCAATAGTAATAGCAAAGCAGTAGTAGTAACAGTTTGAAAAGATAATTTTCGGGGGCGCCTGGGTGGCACAGCGGTTAAGCGTCTGCCTTCAGCTCAGGGCGTGATCCCGGCGTTGCGGGATCGAGTCCCACATCGGGCTCCTCTGCTGGGAGCCTGCTTCTTCCTCTCCCACTCCCCCTGCTTGTGTTCCCTCTCTCGCTGGCTGTCTCTATCTCTGTCAAATAAATAAATAAAATCTTTAAAAAAAAAAAGATAATTTTCGAAAAACAAGTAAATCATGACTTTTATACAGATATAAAAAGGAATATGTGTTATGTTTTATTTAATTTATTAATTGGTGAAGGAAACAAGCACGCTCTACCCAGTTCAAAAGGGAGCCCAAAGAATATACACATTTATTAATTAGGAATATCAAAATGAATGTGAAAAGGGAGCAAAACTGGCCTCTTCCATTTCCTCTTCCAGTGGAGGAGGGAGAATAATTGGATTCCCACTGGATAGAGCTTACATGTCTACAGACAAGATCTTCTGGCATTACTGTCAGTTATCTATAGCTTATGGAATTATAAAACAGCTTCCATGGAATCAAAATTTTTAAAATGGAGAGAGATGTGCTAGGCAGTATATACTTTTCCACTGAAGTACAGTTTTCCCCTACATGGTAGCAGTAATGGTAGTATTTCTGGGTCACAAGTAACATGTGCAATGTAAACATCACTGAACACAAGTAAATCCTGAAAAGTCTGAGAAAGAACACACAGTATGTAAATTATTCCAAGGGTTCTGGTGCAAGAACACTGGTCCTGGCATCAAACAAACCTGAATTCTAGTTGCACCTTTTTCACCACTTATCAGGTGTGATGATTGACCTTGGACAAGTCGTTTAATCTGTTTGAGTCTTATTTTCCTCATTGTGTAATTAAGCACTGGAGCAAATTCTCTTTAAAGTGTCCCTGTGGATTCAGATCCATAGCAAGAAGCAATGACTGTTGGTCTGAAGTTTAATGCAATGTCTCGTGGATCATCTACTGATGGATAATTGAGACTTGGCTACAAATGGGCAATGCCATCACAGTTACTGACCTAAACAATTCCAGCAAATGACAGGTCATTAGGGCCTTTGAAATGTCACCCATTGTACTGTGTATATTTAATGAAATGCTAATGTAATTTTGCTAAACAGGCAGTACTTATCATTACAAATGATGGATTGAAGATAGGAGTTTCCAATGGTAGTAAACTGTCATAGAAATAGTGATTAAGCACTACAATTATGGGAACACCTACCTTTTATATTAAAAAGTCATTTTTTCCCCAGCTTGTGTCAGTTAAAGTGGTTAGAGACTGTGAATGTGAGGAAAAGGATGTCTGTTGAAAGTATGGCTTAAGAGCATTTATCTCAAACTCTGCTTGTATTGTGTCATCTGAATGGGCAACACCTACCTTCCGTACCACAGCCACTGCACATGGCTTTTGTATGTCACGGCCTCAATTTTGTGTGTGAGATAACCTGAGTTATTTATGTCAGACTGTAAGTGTTGTGCTTTTATGAAATAATTATTATAAAACAAAATTCTAATAAAATATTTATTATAAAATATACAGGAAACTGAATGAAACACATGTAGAGCTTCATAGATTCCCATTATGCATCTATCACTCAGACTAAGAAACAGACATTGGATAGTTACTCAAGTGATACTCCAGGTGTCCTCTTCCTACCTAAGAGAAATTTCTTCCCTGTACTTTAATCACTTTCTTTCATTGTTTCACAGATTTTCCACCCAAGTATGCATTCCTAAACAATGTATTTTGCCTGCTTTTTATTAATATGCTGTATAAGTCTTTTTCATCTAAATGTTTGTTCTTCATCTTTATTCCCTTTGAAAATGTTTTCTAAATATGGGTCATTTGTCATTGTCTGGATTTCAGGTAAATTGGTAGTTGGATAGAGACTTTATTAGACTTAAGTTCTTTTTTATTTTGAGAGAGAGGACCAAATACAGGTGGTGATGTGTTATCCAATTGGAGGCATACCATGCCTGAATATCTCTATTTTTGCGACGTTGCCAACCATTGAAGCTCCCTGCTCAGATCCACGAATCTATGAGAGGGGTGTTTTGAGCTTGATTTCCTATGTGAGGGATTATTTAAAATGCATTCATAAACCATTAATGTATTGACTCTTGGTTCTTGTTATGCTATTATGTTGGTATTACTGCGGTTTGGAAACATTATTTCTCTAACATTAAGTATGGTGGGTTAGTTACCCTTGTTATATCCACTCCTCTGTGTAACTCCATAAGGGCTCTGTGTTATCACAAATGTACTGAGAGAGCTCAATTTAAAACTGCTGAAAAATTGGTCTCTGAATTGACCTCCCATATTTATTAATGGCTAGAGTCATTCATAACAAGTCTTCCTAACAAAATCTCTTTCAAGGAGTCTAACTGGGGCAATTGAAATTTGAGCCAAGTTCTGAAGCAAAGATCAAATTTCTTATTGTAATGGGTGTGGTCTGGATTAGAGCCAACAAATTTAATGAGCATTTACTTTGTGCAAGGGAAAGGCCAAAATTAACTACGCTAGTATTTTTGAGTTGAAAATCTTCTCAGTTGAAGGCTCTAGATACAACCAATACAAATGTCAGGAGAAATGTTTATCGTGAGCTATTTTCTGCAGGATTTTCATTGATTCAGGTCTGATTCACTAGCAGATAGTATTCTGCTTTGTACTTACTGAGGGAAAAATGAATTATTTTAGTTTTCTGATCTCAAATATGAAAGTATTATGTAGAACTAAGACTTTTGGGGCGCCTGGGTGGCACAGCGGTTAAGCGTCTGCCTTCGGCTCAGGGCGTGATCCCGGTGTTCTGGGATCGAGCCCCACATCAGGCTCCTCCGCTGGGAGCCTGCTTCTCCTCTCCCACTCCCGCTGCTTGTGTTCCCTCTCTCGCTGGCTGTCTCTTTCTCTGTCAAATAAATAAATAAAATCTTAAAAAAAAAAAAAAAGAACTAAGACTTTTCCAGGACTGTAATAACATGACTCTATGACAGGGTTTCTCAACTTTGGTGCTTCTGATAATTTGGGCTGGCTGGTTCTGTGTTGTGGGAGCTGTCCTGTATATTGTAGGATTGTTTTGCAGGCTTCCTGGTCTCCACCCGCCAGATGTCTGTTGTGACAACTACGTATGTTGCCAAACGTGGCCAAGTATCTCCTGGGTGGAAGTGATCTTTCTCGATTGAAAACTACTATTCTAAGAAGTTCTTAAGACATAAATATCATTGGGGAAAAGAAGGAATCTGCCTGTGGTTTGCATATAAAACATCAAATCCATCCCCTGCTAAATCCCAGCAGTGGTTTAACATGGCCACATTCTATAATATACCAGAGGGGAGTAGATACAGCTATGTGTATAAATACCATCTTTATGCAATTTTCAATGTCTCCAAATACTTGTAATTTTTGGACACTTTGTGTTTATAGTGTCTTCCTGATTATATTACTCATATATATTTGTTATGTAAAACACAGAAAAAAAGTCAAAGAAGATAAAAATTATTTGTAATCCTACCTTAAAAAATCTAGCTTTTATTTACAGTTGAGGTTTATCATGAGCTTTTTCTCTCTATCCATCTGCCTGTATCATTTAGATATAAAATTATAGTAGCTCCTGGGTGACTCAGTCAAGTGGCTGACTCTTGATTTTGGCCCAGGTCATGAGTTCAGAGTCCTGGGATCGAGCTCTGTGCTTAGTGGGGAGTGGGCTTCAGGATTCTCTCTTGCCCTTTGCCCCTCTCTCCCTTCACTCTCTCTCTCTCAAATAAATAATAATAAAAATAAATCTTTAAAAATTAAGTTATAAAAATTATATTACATACCTATACATATAGTGTGTAAAATATTTTGCATTGTTTGGATCATTATATAATGCACATGGCCACATTTCTTTAATCTATTTTCCCATATACTTCTTCCTTTTCGAAATATTTTGAAGCGAATCCTGGATACTGTTTCATTTTCACCCATAAATAGTTAAAATATATTTCTAAAGGCTAAGGACTTAAAAAAAAATCCACAATACCATTTATCTCATCAGAAATTAATAATTTCTATTCCACTGTATGTGCAAACATACAATGATAAATTATATACATGTACCATTATATCAGTCAATTTTGTACCTTATAAATCATGCAAATGCAAAAAATAATAATTCCTTAAAATTGTAAACGATCCAGTCACTCTGAAGGGAAATGACAATTTGAATTCAGTGAGTGATTGAAAATGTTTTGAATCTAAATTTTTGTGCTACACTATATTTTACTGACAGAATGACTTTATGCAGATATAGTACTGTCATTTAAAGAAAACTTCTGGTTTCTGAAAGGCAATATTTTTTTGTATTCTAGTAATCCACACAATTGTTTCCTTGACAGAATGAGGCAGGTATCTTAGGAGTTTGTTCCAGGCTTGTCCGTTCTCGTGGTGGCCCCCTGGTGGTCAGAAACACTTGGCAAATGTTCCTTGGCTGAGTGTGTAAAAAAGGTGTGTGTGTGTGTGTGTGTGTGTGTGATTTTGAAAGGAGAGGAGAGAAGAGACTTTAAGAGGATACAATGTAGTAAATGCTAATGTATTTCTTTCCTTACAGAAATACTCTGAGATCCACTGAAAGTTCTTACATTAGTTACTGTCTCTGCTGTAGTGAAGTCAGGGGTTTTAGTTAAATGCAGCCGGAACCAGAAGACCCTGGCCTGAGTCTTTGATAGTCAATTCTCTAGGTCAGTTTGGGTTTTAATTTCCTATTTTATAAGCCTAGAAATCATAATAAATGAACTGTCAGACTCCTTATAATCTTCCTGACTGTACAGTTCTATAAAATAGAAACTCTTCCATTAATAACTCCCTCAGAAGGCAAATGTTTACATAAATATTCCTTAAAGTATTCTGAACTTGAAATGCTTGGAGAAGAAACGAGCAAGTTCTGTTCTCCTCTATGAAATACTTGAGGTACTTTTTTAAAAAATTAAATTTATAAATATTTTTTCATGCAAAAAAATGTTACTACAGCCTACAATAGACTAGCTACTCTGCTGGATATTGGAGTAGAGATGAGAAGAGGAGACCAGAAGAGAAAAAAGTGCACGTAATCTGTCTTCAAAGAGTCCTAATTTGTAGATGAAAAGATTAAAGTGACCCACTTTGAAAAAAAAATTGAATTTGACAAAATAAATACATCATGGAGAAATTATTTTTGAACTATAACAGAAATATGAGGGTCATGCTTTCACAGGGTTAACCTGTTTAAAACAAGATAATTGAGTGCACATACATGCATTCATCCTCATGTGCAATCTGAACTCTTTACCTATCGTGAGTACAAATTAATACTGTTAGTTATACTGACTGAGCTAGTTTACTTTGGGGATACCTCTTGGTTTGACTGTCATGATACTCAGATCAAGAATCACTCTTTAGAGGCAAGTGCTGGTCAGAAAAGACTACATTTTGACTTTCTTTGGTCCCAGTGTACTAAAATACAAGGCACTAAAAATATTTCATTCTTTCAAGATTTTTTTAAGGAAGTACTAAATATGAGAAGTTTATAAGCAAGCAGGACGAACAGTAGATTATTAATAATTATTTTTGTGTGTAGTAAGAATATATAATATGCAATCTACCTTCTTACCAAATTTTTAAGTGTACAGTTTAGTAGTGTTAACCAAATCCACGTTGTTGTACAGCACATCTTTAGATCTGTTTTCCATCTTGCATGACTGAAACTCTATGCCATTTGAACAGCAACTCTCCATTTTCCCCTTCCTGGACCCTGGCAACCATCAATCTACTTTCTGTATCTGTGAGTTTGATCACTTTAGGTCTCAAATAAATGGAACCATGTAGTATTCGTCCTTCTGTGACTGACTTATTTCACTTTACATATTGTTCTCAAGGTTCATCATGTTGTAGCATGCGACAGGATTTCCTTCTTTTTAAAGGCTGAATAGTACTCTAGTGTGTGTATATACTATATTTCTTTATCCATTCATCTGTCAATGGACATTAAGACTGTTTCCATTTCTTGACTAGTTTATAGCATGCTGCAATGAATGTCAAAGTGCAAATACCTCTTGGCGATCTTGTTTCCAGTTCTTTTGGATAAATACCCAGGAATGGAATTGCTAGATCATATGATAGTTCTATTTTGAATTTTTAAGGGATGCCCATACCATTTTTCCATAGTGGCTGCACCATTTTGTATTCTCCCAAGTGGTGCACAAGGGTCCTAATTTCTCCATGTCTTTGCCAAGACTTGTTATTTTGTTTCTTTCTTTTTCTTGTCTTTTGTCTTATCTTTTTCTTCCTTCCTTCCTCTCTCCCTTTCTCCCTCCCTCCTTTTCTTTTTCTTTCTTTCTTTCTTTCTTTCTTTCTTTCTTTCTTTCTTTCTTTCTTTCTTTCTTTCTATCTCTTCTCTTCTCTTCTCTTCTCTTCTCTTCTCTTCTCTTCTCTTCTCTTCTCTTCTCTTCTCCTCTCCTCTCCTCTCCTCTCCTCTCCTCTCCTCTCCTCTCCTCTCCTCTCCTCTCTTCCTTTCCATCCTAACAGGTGACCTCATTATGGTTGTGATTTGCAGTTCCCTGATGGTTAGTGATGTTGAGTATCTTTTTGTATAGCTTCTTTGGATAAATGTCTATATTAATAATTATTTGCTTAGCTTTTTGAAGCAAAGTTCATTCCTTTTCCATGAATAAAAAATAATTTAATTTCTGGGGCGCCTGGGTGGCACAGCGGTTAAGCGTCTGCCTTCGGCTCAGGGCGTGATCCTGGTGTTATGGGATCGAGCCCCACATCGGGCTCCTCCGCTATGAGCCTGCTTCTTCCTCTCCCACTCCCCCTGCTTGTGTTCCCTCTCTCGCTGGCTGTCTCTATCTCTGTAAAATAAATAAATAAAATCTTAAAAAAAATAATTTAATTTCTTATAAAGAGCATACACTGAACATATGTTGTAAAAGATGTACTGAGCCAACAAGGATGCACATCTCCCTTTCTTGAAAGGCAGTTTGCATCATAGAAGAAAAAATAAGTCATGTATATTCAAACCTGACTATAAGGCAAAGTCTAAAATGTGTTAATGATGGTACTCGTTATAGTGGGGATAGGGTGAGGAGATGGGAGCCGACATTTACTAACCAGGTGCCATCACATAAAAATCTGATTGTGTAAGGATCATCATCTAAGCTATCTGAGGCTCAGAGAAGTTAAGTTGTGTGCCCAGGGTCACCAGCAAGTAGATCAAAGAATCAGAATTTGAACTGAATCCAAAATCCATAATCTTTTCTACTATGACATTTTATATCCTTTTCTTTGGGAATTGAGGGAAATGTCAGAGAAATTTGACTTTGGAGCTGAATCTCAAACAATGAATCATTGCCAGTGTTAGAGGGGAATAGTCTCATTGACTATCATGCTGTCTCTCTGATCTATCTCAGAAATGAAGTGAAAAGCTTAGAGATAACACAGGATCTGAAGAGAAAATGGGGGGCAAGCAGTCTCTGAAGTATGGGTTAAAAGCCCCATTCACCCCAGGGGCACTGTTGAGCTCACAAGGGCCTCCTTATGTTAGAGACTGAAGTTTCTAATTAGTGAGTTAAACATTAACCCTTTGTCTGATTGTTCTGACCTGTTCCCACTTCCTAGGGACCTTAGACCTTCACTTCCACCCAGGGTAATTGTCCTAAAGTAAGCTTCTCATAACTCTCAGGTCCCCCCCCCCCCACTCTGGAGCATCAGCTATTTCATAATTGTCAAATGCAAATGAAATGTGTTAATTCTGAGGCCAGTTGTTGGGGCTGCACAGTTATTAGGCAAATCAGAATTATGAATTCATCTCCAAAGGCAAGATCTTTAACATAACCAAGGATGCAACAACTAAGGACATGTTGTAATCAAGATTTGGGAACTCTGAAAAGAAACCATCCTTGCCTATGGGAGGCTGGCCTTGCCTTGTGGACGTGGTCTGGGACCCTTGTGGGATCCTGAGTGTTTATTTCCATCTGGAATTAGTAGCTGAGATGTGTTTCTAATTAGAGTCAACTGTGGGAGTTCGGGAGTTTTATAATGTCTCCACTTATTCATTTTTAGCCAACAAATATTTACAGGCTGCAGAACTAAGGACAGCATAAAGTTGTAATGTATATATTCAGAAGGGAGAGGAGATCAGGACTGTGTGGGGACCCTTGGATCTGCTGCCAGGTCACCTAGAGTGGCCTCAGAACTGACCACATTCTGAAGATGGCTCATCCCTTACCTGAAACATAGGGAAAAGATTCCAGCAGGTGGATGCCACTGTGGAAATGCCCAATCATAGGCCTTAACACTTTGTTGTCATCTTTTCATAAACTGAATGTTAAATTGACAGATTGTCACCACCTATTACTTAATGAGCAGTCTTCTGAAAGTAATGTTTATGGTGGGAGGCACAGACAGGAGAGAGTCAGATGTCATTCTGACTTCTGACTCACTGGTCGTGTGATTTTGGGCAGGTGACATTATCACTTGGATCTTCATGTCTTCATTTGTAATTTGGGCGTATTAATACATGGGTTTTGTAAGCAGGATATTAGATACATTTATGAATGTTTCTTGATATGTGCCTAGTGTCATTTCCCTTTTCCATACTGTGTAAGAACAAAGGAAATCTTAGGTAGTATATGTATACATTGAAGTAAAAAATGAAGAATTTCCTCCAAATGAAGATAAACCAACATACACTTAGGCAATGTTGAAAAATGTATAATGAAATTGGGATTATTGTCAGCAAATAATAATATCTGCATTTTTAGAAAGGAAGTGAAATTTAAAAATTTACTGATGCATTCATTTAGCAAATATTCCTGGAATTCTTACTATGTTTCTGTAACTAAACTGAACTGGAAACTAGTTGGTGCGGATGATTAAGGTAGTAGAAGAAGATGATTAAGGTAATACAACATGACTTAAGAGAAGTATGCAGACAAAACAGAATTGGGAGTTTTAAGGAAGAAGAAATTACAGCAGAATTAAGATAAACCTTATGGGGGAAGAAATAGTTTCTCAGCTGAACTTTTAAGTACAAATTGAGTTTTGAAGGACAGAAATGAGGAATGAGGCATTCCAAGGAGAACCTGAGAAAGGGAGGAGAGTTCCAGATATGCAGGAGGCTAGTGGATGGGCTAGTTTGGTTGGAGGCCAGGCCAGGTTCCATGGCCATGTGCCTTGTGGAGCTCCAGAGGGCCCTACACTTGGTTTATTGCCCTGTGGTCGCCATTTTGAAATTCACAGTAAATTTTGACCAGGGGATCTGACGTTTTCATTTATCAGTGGCTCTCAAAAGTTATGCAGCCAGTCTTGACTAGAGAAAATGATTAAAATAAGAATCCTGAAATCCTGCAGGATCTGAAATGTCAGCATAAATAACCCAAATTTTCTTCTGTCAGAGAATGAGGAGAGCTTTGAGCAAGGGAGTGACATGACCAGGATTATGTATTAACCATGCAAGCCGTATGCATGTTGGGTAGCAAAAGAGAGACGCCAGAGGTGGGGAAGGAAGTGGCTTTTGCTGGGATCACCATACTTCTCTGTTTGCTTAGGCCTGCCCTGGTTTATGGCAGCTATCCCAGTGTAAATATTAATAGTGCCCTCTTTCACTCTCAAAAGTTTCCTAGCTTAGATGATAAATTATATGGTCACCCAAGTTATTTTGATAGTCAAGGTAAATTAAGCCCTGACTTTGAATGGAGACAGGAGGTGTGGACCAAAAAGAAGCATAAATGGCAAGAATAACCAAACTTTGAGACTGAATTTCCCTTTTAACATCAATAAATTCTGCAAATGCCTATGTGCTAGTAGTTCAACTTTTGGTAATTGTTGCTTAAGAAAATCCATGATGATATAATATTACTCTGAATCTAGTGTAGTCTTAGATAAATAGGTATTTTATTAATCACTAGACATTTGAATATTTGTATGTCATGTTTAAAGGAGATAGTATTCATCCTGTCTAAAGTCACTGCTTCCTGCGCCTCTAGACTGGTGGACGTCTTGCAAAATTCCAGTCCTCCCTCCGTATCAGAGTATCCATCCGTGGCCCTGAGGGGCAGACTCACTGATTTGTAGCATTAAAGTTCAAATTATTTAGCATGACATTCAAGGCATTTACCAGTATGGGCAGGATCTGAAGTGGAGCCTGTGTATTATGGTTTGAAGAATCTACCAATAGTTAGCTGAGTATTCACTATGGGAGTAAGTGATGATGTGTGTATATGGGGAGAGGGGCACGGAGTAAGTGGGTGTGATTTTATGGAAGTTATACTCCCATATAATTTCATTTCAATAAAAGAAATACCTGATTTTTATCTATTTACTGGGTATCTACATGATATTTCCTTTGAGATATTTTTGCATCCATAAATGTGGAAGAAAAAGACATTGTGAAATTTCAGATTTAAATCCCAGCCCTACAATTTACCAGTTCTGTGAATTAAAGCAAGTCCTTGAAGTTTTCCAAGCCTTTCTTCTTTCATTTATAAAATGGGGTTAATGATGCTGCTCCCTAGGCTGTTATAATGGTAAAGTAGATACAGTGTGTGAAATGCTTTAAAAACTCTAACTCAAAAAATAATAATAATAAAATAAAAACGCTACGTCAGTGATTCTCAAACTTTAGCATGCATTAGAATCACTTAGAAGGCTTGTTAAAACAGATTGCTGGGCCCTGGCCTCCAGAGTTTCTGATTTGGTAGAATCTGCATTATAGCAAATGTCCATGTTTATGGACTGAATGTTTGTGTGTCCCCCTAAAATTCAGATGTTGCAATCCTAAAGTGATGGTATTAGGAGGTGGAACCTGTGGGAGGTAATTAGGTGACAGGGTGGAGCCCTCATGAATGGGATTAGTGCCCTTATAAAAGGAATCCCAGGGAGCTCCCTAGCCCTCTTTCCACCTTGTGAGAATACAGTGAGAAGTCCTTAGTCTGCAAGCTGGAAGAGGGTCCTCACCTGATTATTTTGACCATTCTAGCACCCTGATCTCAGTCTTCTGCTATCAGAACTGTAACAAATAAATTTTCTGTTGTTTATAAGCCACCAATCTATGAAACTCTGTTATAGCAGCCTGAGTAGACTAAGACCACATGTGATTTTAATGCTGCTCCTCTGGGTACCATACTTTGAGAACCACAGCTCTGAGAAAATGTAAATCGTAGCAGAGTTAAAGGAATTACTTCCATCTGCCTAGAGGATAGGTATTTTGGGGAAGGTTGCATACTATAAAATAAAAGAGACATTGGCAAAGAAATGCATATGACTCAATATTTTATTTGAGAAGGAAAATCTTGACTATGTGAAGAAAATAATAAAGATTGCTATGAATCATCTATTGGTCTCATGCAAACTAAAACCAAAGATTATACATCCAGCTTAATTTCAACTTTATAATGATTTCCTTTAATTACTGTATAAGACCAAACATGAAGATGCAGTAGTGTGAAATTAATACTGACAACACCAGGCTTGCCTGGGCTCTGCAGATTAACCAGCATTTTACTGCATCAATAAAGGAATGAGGAAATAAAATTAAAAACTGATAGTGAATGGAATTACTTATTTGAAGCTAGTGATTATGTCAAGCTGTCACTCCCACAGATGGATTAAGCACAGAAAGACAACCAGATAAATTATAAACCACTCTACGAAGCCTGTATCCATCTAGTCCACAAGCTTGGTAACAATGGAAATCTGAAATCGACTTGGTCATGGCAGATTTGGGTTGCGTGTTTAGCATGTTATAGACTCCTAGCATCTTGAAGAGCAGAGATCAAAAAGACCTTAGAGGTCATGTGAGATTAGATTTCACTTTTGAAGCATTGCATCGAATTATTTAATCTAAAATGGAAAAACTAAAGAGGGTTCTTTCTTTTTTTTTTTTTTTAAATCACTAACATACAATTTAGAAAAAAACAAATAGTGCCAGGCAGCGTACCTACAGCATGTGAAACAGAAATTACATTAAAATAGCAAAGGTAGTTCTCTGCACTTTTAAGTAGGTTGTATTTATTCAGCCCATAGATTTTATTTTAGTTTCCTTTTCTTTGTCTTTATTTTCCTTTCCAACTCTGTTTTTTTTTTTTTTTTTTTTTTTTTTACCACTATTCCTTTAAAATCTAGACTTAGATCACCCAAAAGTCTCCTTAAAATTCACTGGAATAGTGATCCCTTATTTACCAACCGATTTTTGGACAAACTGTGTTTTGTTATATTGAGTCCTATTATATTGGGTTTAGCAGAAACAAGGCTGTATTTCTCTGTGTAGGTGAAAGTAATTATAGAATCATGAAATGTCTGGGTCAAACATGATCATAGAGAAGCTCTCCTTCTAATTCTGTCTCAAATTATGGCAGGGCATGTTTCTTTCTTGCCTATGCTTGCATCCTCACTGTTGCAACGGAGAGTCTCTTTTGCAACCAAGTGGTCTTATTGCCAGAGCCCATGACCTTAACCAATTGACAAACAACCTTGGATATGCTGATGGAAAATGCTTTTCTGCATTCTCTCTATCCTCTGGATGTTTCTGCTCTTCTAATAGAAAAGTGTCACTGGCTTTTCGATAAGACCCAGGAACTTCGATAATACAAAAAGATAATCTTTTCTTTCTTTCTCTCTTTTTTCTAATTGAAGTATAATTAACATAGAGTGTTGCATTAGTTTTAGGTGTACAATATAATGATCTACAATTCTATCCATTACTCAGTGCTCATCAAGATAAGTGTACTCTTGATCTCCTTTATCTGTTTAACCCATCACCTCGTCCACCTCACCTCTGGTAACTACCAGATCATTTTGTGTATTTTTTAAAAATTTTAATTCCAGTATAGTTAACATACAATGTCATACAAGTTTCAGGGGTACTATATAGTGATTCATCAATTCCATATATTACTCAGTGCTCATCAAGAGAAGTACTCCTAATCTCCTTTACCTGTTTCACTCATCTCCCCACTCACCTCTCTCTGGTAATCATCTATTTGTTCTCTAGAATTAAAAGTCTGTTTTTTTGGTATGTCTCTTTTCTTCTGTTTGTTTTGTTTGTTAAATTCCACATATGAATGAAATCACATGGTACTTGTCTTTCTCTGTCTGGCTTGTTTTGCTTAGCATTAGATTCTCTAGTTCCATCCATGTTGTTGCAAATGGAAAGATTTCATTCTTTTTGATGGCTGAATAATATTCCATTGTATAAAAATACAGCATCTTCTGTATCCATTCATCTATTGATGGATACTTGGGCTGCTTCTGTAATTTGGCTATTGTCATAATGCTGCTATAAACATAGAGGTGCATATATCCCTTCAAATTAGTATTTTGTACTCTTTGGATAATATCCCATAGTGGGATTACTGAATTACAGGGTAGTTCTATTTTTAGTTTTTTGAGGAGCCTCCATACTGTTTTCCACAGTGGCTGCACTAGCTTGTATTCCCACCAACAGGTTCCTTTTTCTCCACATCCTTACCAACGCTTGTTGTTTCTTGAGCTTTTGGTTTTAGCCATTCTGACAGGTGTGAGGTACCATCTCATTGTGGTTTTGATTTAGTTTCCCTGAAAATGAGTGATGTTGAGTATCTTTTATGTGTCTGTTTTGTATTTGTATTTATACTTTGGATAAATGTCTGTTCATGTCTTCTTAACATTTTTAAATTGGATTATTTGGGGTTTTTTGATGTTGAGTTGTGTAAGTTGTTTTTGTATTTTGGATATTAATCTCTAATTGGATATGTCATTTGCAAATGCCTTCTGCCATTCAGTAGGTTGTCTTTTTCTTTTGTTGATGGTTTCCTTTGCTGTGCAAAAGCTTTTTATTAATCCCACTAGTTAATTTTGCTTTTGTTTCCTTTCCCTCAGGAGACATATGTGGAAAAATGTTTCTATACTTAATGTCAAAGAAATTGACTGCCTATGTTTTCTTTTAGGATTTTTAGGGTTTCAGGTTTCACATTTAAGTCTTTAATCCATTTTGAGTTTATTTTTGTGTATGGTGTAAGAAAGTGGTCCAGTTTCATTCTTTTGTAATATCTGTTTGGTTTTCTCAGCATCATTTGTTGAAGAGACTGTCTTTTCCCCATTGTATATTCTTGCCCTCTTTGTCATAGATTAATAGACTATATAAAAATGAGTTTATTTCTGGACTCTCTATTCTGTTTCACTGATCTATGTGTCAGTTTTTTGTGCCAGTACCATAGTGTTTTGATTACTATAGTTTTGTAGTATATCTTGAAATCTGGGATGGCGATAACCTCTAGTTTGTTCTTTTTTCTCAAGATTGCTTTGACTATTCAGGGTGATTTGCGGTTCCATTTATTTTAGGATTATTTGTTCTAGTTCTGTGAAAAATGTTGTTGGTGTTTTGATAGGGATTTCATTAAACTACTAGAAGCAATAAATAAATTTAGTAAATTCCCAGGATACAAAATGAATATATAGAAATCTATTGCATTTATATATACTAATAATGAAGTAGCAGAAAGAGAAACTAAGAAAACAATCCTATTTACAATTGTACCAAAAATAGTAAAATACCTATGAATAAACTTAACCAAGGAGGTGAAATACCTATACTCTGAAAACTATAAAATGTTGATGAAAGAAATTGAAGATGATACAAACAAATGGAAATATATTTCATGGTCATGGATTGGAAGAACCAAAAAGGCAATTTTAGTATTTAGGCATATTTCTTCATGTCATTCAGTAAATTAATTTTAGTACAACTAAATACTCTTCCTAATGAGGTAGAGCATAAATGGAAGTCAATGGGAGATATACTTTGTAGAATAGGCAGCTTTAGAGCTTACAAGTGATGCATTAACAGGTTTTTATGCAATGTCATTATAAGAAATTGATCTCAGATGCTAGAAAATGGAACTGGTTATGGAAATCTCAGACTCATCCATACCAAGCATGTATTTTTCACAGTTCTTTCCAGCTGGCCTCCCACTTACTGTCAGAGCAATAAGAAAACATGTAAATGGAGAATAAATGTTGTAAGCTCTTCAAAAAGCATTCATTCAAACCCAACTGAGAGAGACAGATTTTTTTTTTCTTTAAAGCTTTTAACCTGTGCTTTCTGGGTGATCTAATAATAAACTAAAAAGACCAAAAGAATTTAATATGTGGAGGACTTGCTTTCTGCATAGAGCTAGTACTTTCTTTCTCATTCTCTCTGTAAGGGCTGTAACTCATTGTTATTATCTATGACTGTTTCTAAGATTCTGAAAATTATTTAAAAGAAGTAATTAGTAAAATATATTTAAAAATTCAGTAAAAAATGAAAACAGAGGCAGCAATCAGATGAGATAAACCAGGCAGTAAATATTTAAAAACAATAAAAATAATAATTTTTGTTCAAAGCTAAAGGAATCACAATAATAAAAGTAATATCAGAACCCTGAAAATATTTTTTCAAGCCCAGTTAGTTTTATGAATATTTAAAGTAAATATATGTGGGTCTTGGGGTGCCTGGGTAGCACAGTCAGTTAAGCACCAGACTCTTGGTTTAGGCTCAGGTTGTGATCTCAGGGTCCTCAGATCGAGCCGAGCCCCGTGTTGAGCTCTGTGCTCAGTGCAGAGCCTGTTTAAGACTTTCTCTCCCTCTTTGTCTCCCTCTGCCCTTCTGCCCTGACTGTCTCTTTCTCTCTCTCTCTCAAGTGAATAAGTAAATCTTTAAAAAAATAAAGAAAATATATATGTGTCTTAAACTCAAGTGCTTGCTAAGAAACTAAACAATAAATAGAGGGAAATATATTTGTTCCTTTCTTACATATTCAGCAAAAGTCCATTGGGTTAGAGATGAGAAAGAAAAAATAGAATGTAGTGAGAATGCATGCAATTTCCCTTACAAAGAGATATTAGTTTAGGTGGTGCAGACATTTTCTGTCTTGGGGTTACTGCTGGACCTGGTAGAGATGTTTGAGGATTACTCTACATTTCCACTGTGATGGAATATCTCTAAAATAAAAATCTAAGACACACAAAGAAATCTAAGACATATCTCTGAGATTCTAAAAGAAAATAATGCCTTTAAATGTTTAGCCAAAATATGGATCATTCCAAATATTAAAAACACAAGCATAATTCAAAGTTTAATTGTTTATCATCTAGTAATCTTTACCATGAACTCTAGTAAGGATAAAGTATACTGAATCAGTGTTGGTGTGTTTGGCTCATTATGGGTAATTATTCATTGGAAATTAGAAATTGATAACTAATGTCACTACTGAATGTAAACATCACATCAGATACATTAATACTAGATTTTTATGTAAGATCTTTTTCAGAGGGAGGGGAAAATAAATGAGAGCTCACAACATGAAATTGAGAAGACATCTGTCACAGTGGCCAAACCTCCAGTAGGCTGGATAATGATTATGAATCTATTACTGTTGATATATTACATAAAGCTGTGGGAATAGAAAGCTTTTCAAATTACACAGAGAGTAATCAACAGCCAACAGCAATAGCCCCATACTCTCACACCTGCTGCGTGCCTCCCATGGGAATATGTACATCTCCAAGCCTGGAATTATTGGCAAGATAGGAGTTTTCTTTCACCTTTAGTTTGGCTTTCAAACTATAAAATAAACCACTGGTTAGTCAGTCCTACAATAGAGATGATAGAAGCCGCGCTGTTCAAGCACTGTTAATAGAGGCATCCTCTGCCTTCTTTTCTCAGCATCTCAAATTCAACTACTAAAGCCTACTTTCTCGGCATCTCTTTCTCTCTTTCCTCTCTCTCTCTACCACACAAATCATGTATTTTAAGGTGATTCAAAGAAGTTTTAAAAACTCAAAATTTACCTCAAGGAGAAGGGGAGGGGAGGAAAAATGGGGGGAAGGATTCTTTAGAATTTTGAATAAAATTCTAAGACAAATATTTTTTAAATTATGAGAATAGAAATTCTAGCTATTGTGAATCAGATTGTAGGTTCAGAATCTATAAGCCATCAAGTGCTGGTTACTATAGTGAGGTGGGTAACTTAGTGGTTTGCGTTGATTACAGACAAAAGATGAAATGTCCGATTTCATGCCTAGCACGTAATATATTGTCCATTCTTGAAAAGTGGAGTTGTTAACATTGATCAGAGGTTGAGATAACTGGTTTCCTTTACAATCTTTAGTAGCATTTGCATTCTACATATACAAAAATGGTAATTGGTACCACTGTAGCTTATATATCAACTTTATGTGAATTTAAAAAGACACCCCGTCCTCAAGATATGTTCTTATTATCTGCCATAAATTTGTAATCAATATACAAATATAAATGACTAACATGTAAAGTGCCCTCTAGATCTGTGCAGCACACCATCCATACAACCAAACACAACTATTTTGGCAGGTTATATATGATTGCTTCCCCATAATTTCAGCTGATGGGTTCTTGTACTATGCTGTATTTGCCTAGGCACATCTTGGTCTTGTATTTCTATCCAGCCTGACATAACCAGACATACTAGTTTGCCCGTTAGATGATTCTTATGCTAGCAAAGTTTGTGGCAGAATCCCGGGCCTGCTCCATTTATTCTTAGAGTCACACTTTGGTTCTGATCCCATCCGCTTCCTGATTCTTGACTATACCTCTTATTTAGGTCTTTATTTACAGAATGCTCTTGATAGTAATCAAGCTGTATTTCTTATTACACACACATACATGAAAGGTCACTCTCCGATGGAAAACTAATAAAAATCAGAATAAAGAAGATGAAAGTATCCCTCTGAAAAATGATATATGTCAAGAGATATTTGCAAATATTTTATTGAAGAAGCCTAGGGAATACTCCAATAGGATCAAAATGGTGTCCTTAGGTCTGGAATGTAACTAAAGCAGTTGTTACTCAGAGAAGGCAGACTGCATAAAAAGTGAGAAAAATGAGTGTAGGGATAGAGGGTACATTCCTCAATCTCATAAAAACCATCTATGAAAAGCCTGCAGCAAATATCATTCTCAATGGGGAAAAGCTGGAAGCCTTTCCCTTAAGATCAGGAACACGACAAGGATGCCCACTCTCGCCACTATTATTCAACATAGTACTAGAAGTCCTTGCAACAGCAATCAGACAACAAAAAGGGATAAAAGGTATCCAAATCAGCAAAGAAGAAGTCAAAATGTCTCTCTTCGCAGATGACATGATACTCTATATGGAAAACCCAAAAGAAGCCACTCCCAAACTATTAGAAGTTATAGAGCAATTCAGTAATGTGGCGGGATACAAAATCAATGCTCAGAAATCAGTTGCATTTCTATACACGAATAATGAGACCGAAGAAAGAGAAATTAGGGAATCCATCCCATTTACAATAGCACCAAAAACCATACGTTACCTTGGAATTAACTTAACCAGAGACGTAAAGGACCTATATTCTAGAAACTATAAAT